>NC_141150.1:109499139-109805924 GCF_053477565.2 Lygodium microphyllum | reverse complement strand
CCGAGAAGATTATTGGCAAGTAGGAGAAGGTTCTAAGGAACCATATTCTTGTGGAATACCTTGTCTAATGGAAGGGTTTGCTTATTGAAGAGACTTCACGGCAACAAGCATCATATTTGGAACAATTTCCATGGCTTAAGCAAGAGGATAGTTCATAAATAGGGTAGTAAATAGCTTGCTGTATTAAATTTTTGTGAGAAAGTAAATTGTTTAAACAGCATCAAAGTTCAGTTTTGAAGGCATGGTTAGATACTATAGGTTGTCCTCTACATTTCTATATCTCGCGGATGAAAATTGGCCACTTCTAGTTCCAGATATGGCCAATTTTGTACTACATCCTGTTTTGGATAGTTTAAAGCAATATGTTCCATTTATATGGTCCTCCTTCATCAACTTATTGATCTTCATCAACATGGAGCTTTATTACATCATGATTCTAGATGATTCAAGTCATCTTTGTAATTTTTCCCAATTCAGCTTTGAGGACAAAGCTCTTTTAGGCCGCGATGGCTTGTAATAAAGCATAAGTCACCTTAGTCTAGAGTAGGCTAGGTTAAGTATAAAAGGTGGAGATGTAACATGTGAGGGATCTTTTTTCCATTTTCAAGCAATACATGTTTTGAGGATCCTTCCTCCCACCAACTAAGAGGGTGCATGCTCTTAGCCACCAAGATATCGGGTGCATACCATGCCCCACCTTGACATGAGGTGAGTATTCATATTGCAGCATTCATCTATGATTCTCAGCCTTCTATGGCAATATTATTTCATGCCTAGCTACCTTGGCTATGGATTCCTTGCAAACATGGTGTATTTCTTGTATTTCTTTGCAAGTATGGTGTACTTCATGAATTTCCAGTTATTTGGTTTATTGTGAGAACTAGCTATTTTACATGCTCAAAATGAGGTCTTTCTTCAAGATTTGGCTCTACAGGCTCTTGAGTAGGGGTTGTGCTTATTGCTTTTGTTTCCCAAATCCTAATAGGTCAAAATCTTGCCTCAAACTCTTACCTAGACAACCTTTCCTTGATTAGATGTTTCCTTTTCTCTTCTATGCTTAGGCTGGTGCTAGCTCTGGGTGTATTTTCATGGAGGCCATATTTTAATGCTCTCCTTATGAGTTCTAATTTCCTTTTGAGCCCTTCAATTGCTTCTTCTCCTTTTGCTTGTATGATATGTAGCACTATGTTCAAGAAATCCTCCTTGTTATGCCAACATCCTTGTCTCTATTGCTTCTTATTTTTCTTCACCCATCATTCGTTTGCTTTCTAATAACACTAGGCACTTTGCTAAATCCCCAATTCTAGCATTATTCCTTTCTACCATTTTTTTAGCTCTCTCTTTCATCTATTCAAGGCTTTGGTTTTTCTCTCATAAGAGGGTGGTTACCATCTAATCTTTCTCCTTCCATATCTTTCTTTGTCTTGGCCGTGGCATTCCACCTGCTCCTTTAGGATACCCTACTTATGGAGTGCTACTTGGAGTTGATTATGCAACTTTGTCATCTTCTTCATGGCCTCTTCATCTTTTTGCGTCTTTGTGGCATATAGCTCTCGTCTCAACTCCTCCCTCTGCCACTTCAACTCCTAGTTTTCTAACTTTGGACGTTTTTTCTCCTTGGAGTTTAAGGCACATAGTTGCTCTAAAGCCATCCGACTTTCCATTTCTTCTTCATACAAGTCCCACAAATTTCTTCACCATGTCTTGCCTTCAGGGCCTCTTTCAGCGTAGTCACTTTCTTGGTATATATAATCATTTGCCTCTCTTTTTTTTCCAACCTCAGAAGGCTAGAAAAGCATCCTTTTCTACTTCTAACTCGGCAAGTGCAGCTTTTCTTTCCTCATTCATTCTCTCACATTGGCTTTGGAGCTCTTTCACTAGCTCATCATCATAATCTTCTATGTTGTGCATTATGGATGGTACCAAAGTGATTGATACCTCAAGTTATGGCACCTTAGGACTTTGGTGAGATTTTGCATTAGTTGCTAATATTGGTCTCTTGGCTCCTATGTTGGGGTCCCTTTTGATGATGTTGGTGCTAGCTCATGTAGTTTGCCTAGTAGATATTGTACCCATGCCATCACATTACTTTCATTGAACATTACTTTTGTGGCTCCTTGTATTCGGGTGGTTATGGTATTGCTTGCATAGGGGCCTTTTCCTTACCTTCTTCTACCACTAGTTTTTGTTCGGTCTCCTTTGTTGCAGCACTTGTGATAGGCACAACTTCATGTATTAGGCTCATCATGGCTATCTCTAGGGATTGAGAGGGTTGCTCTACTGATCTTTTGATGGCAATGGCCACCTACTCCTCCTCCTATCATCTTAAACTTTCTTCCTTCTCCTCTTGTCTCATTTTACATTTCTCTTTGAGCTTCCTTGACTCTTCTTCAACACTCTGCAAATCTCTATTTTCTTCATTGGTGGATCTGGTCTTTTTTATGAGAATCCTTAGCATAAATCAATGTCTCTCTCCCTGACTAGATGGTGTTAAGCCTTGCTCCCTGTGCTAGCTGACTATTCTTCTTAGCCGCTTACTCTACTTCTTTTTGTTGAACTCTATTAGCTTCTTCTTCCCCAAGGTTCCATGTAGAGAAAGAGACAAGAGGGCTCACTGGAATGGCGAATGATGCTCATGGATTGGCAATTGTTTTGGTTTTTTCTTCCATTTCTATTTTATGTCCATCTCCCCCATAGCCTCTTGGATTAGCGATGTTAGTACTCCTTTGAAACCTATGTTTGATGCCTTGGATGCATGTTTTTTCCTTTTTAAATCAACCTTCATTACTAGGGATTCTCCACTCCGACTCTTAAAGATGATGCTAGTACCTTAGTTGATGCCTGGATGGTTGTTCAAATATAAGAGTTTAGGTTTACTTCATCTGATGCCTTGGTTGCAATGCTCTCGAGCAGTGATATCCCTATTTTGTTCATGAGTGCATTGTACCTCTCGCTCGAGAAGAGAACATGAACCATCTTTTCTTGCAATCTTACAGTGGGCTCAGGGATGTCTGCTATGTTGATTCCATCATTCGTGTACACTTGTTGCTTATTTATTCCCACTATGCTGTACACATCTCTATTTAGCCTCTTTTTTGGCTTGTCCAAACTAGCCCTAAAGATTTCTCGAGATAAGCACAACTTCCACACTCTTGGTTACATCCCCTTTTTTTATTGTCATTGTAGCACTATTCTTCTTGGTGGCATTGAAGGATCTAAGAAATTTTGTGTACATGTTGTGATCTATTTTCTAGCTGACCTTGTCAAGGTACTTCGCTAAATTACATTGCTTAACAATGTGTCTGTCCGTGTCCTCAATTGCCACCATGATTTCTTCTAGGTTGTGTATACCTTGATATCATAGCTATTTGAACACTTGCAACCTTGTGGTTAAGTGATATTTGTTTCATTCTTCCTTGGTAAATGGGAGCCCTACCATTTGGATTCCTATCATAACACAACAGCTCATAATGAGTTCTCTTGCAGGACAATTTTTGCTTAAAAACAAAGTAGTTAGAAGGAACATTATCAAATAGTGAAATGTAAAAGCCAAGAAATGTAAAATTTTCATATCAATCAATCCATACATTCCCTGCAAGAATTCATAAAGAAATTTTCACTAAATGAAAATTCAATTCATCCATCTCTTTGGAGTTCATCGATTCATATTCACCTTTCACCTTATTTCACATTTTTCCTTACTCCCTCCCCTCTTAGAGTGATGAGAATCCTTCCTAGGATTGGAGAATGAAGGAGTAAGGGTGTTTGCTATGCTCTTAACGTGTTCTAGTGTTTCAAGAGCCCAATATAGAAGGTTGGGTTATACTCCAATATAGAATGGTAGTCTATGTCTTGTGGGAAAATGCCCACATGTGTGATATAGGTCAAGACATCATTCATTCAAGAGATCATCTAAGTTCATTTTTCTAGCAACATGAGGCTCTTCTTCTATTAGGATCCTATATAAGTATGGATTGAACACAACATTGTCTTTTAATGGTCTGTTTTGTGTCATGGCCAGTACTCTAAATGAAATTGGGGCCACATAGGTGGGGTCATATTCAAAAGCCTTAATGGCACATCTTTACCATGCATTAGCCATGATTTGAAAACCCTCTTGTTCCCATTAGATGCGTAGAATGTAGCATTGACATCCAAAATTGGATTCAGATTCAACTAGCTTTTTTAGCTCATCAAATAACATTGGACTTATGATTTTCTTGAAGGATATGATTAACCATTGGTTTAAGATTTTTCTCAGGAGATTTTTTATGGCAATCAACTCTTTTGCAATCCGGGAGATTTTATGAATATGAATTCGAATTCCTCCCAAGAACAAGGTAAAGAGTGTACGTCATTTGCTATTTGTTCGTGAAGTATGCCTAGGTCCAAGCATTCATAGCTTCTAGGAAACAATGTGAAAGTTGAGTCCAAACACTAGGGTGTTTCCATCATAGAAGCCTTGGGCATGCAATAGGGCTTTTGGCACCTATCTTGGTTTGGTTCTTTGTCTATTCATGTAATGCCAGCTTTTTCTTTTAGCTCTAGTGTATGGGACATGAGAACTATGAAATTTTGTGGATATGCCCTTGGTAGGCTACGAGGTACATTTGAGAACCCACTTGGTTATTTGGATTTCAGCTTTAGTTGGGACTTCTAAGTGTTGCAAGTATTTCATAGTGGATGTCGGTGCAGGTTCACTACCCCCCTCCTTAGCATTGGCACTGGGCTTAACTATTGTGGCACTATGGGCTTTGGCGAAGCTATGGTACCCTTGTTTGAAAGCCATGACTATACTAACATTGCCTATGGCAAGGTGGATGTGCTGAGAGTCATAGTCGATGTTGCACTGAGTTTTTTTCTTAAAAGCACAACCCAAAAGTGATTCCTTGTCGACACTGTGGGAGCCTTCGCTCAACCGCCAAGACCCACGGAGGACCGCTTATTGTTTCAAGCGTTCCAAGCGAGCTCTAATGGCTATCTAGCCGACGCGCCATCGATCCTATGAGTGTAGTGAGCTTACCGTGATGCCGATATGAGTTGCCTCCTGTCTCACACACACCGGTAGCTCCACGATCCTAGATGCGAGCTCAAGCATCCTCAAGCCTCCTCCATCTCCAAGCTCCATCCTCCATAGCTGCGCACGCAAGAAAAGAGAAGAGAGGAGAAGAAGAGAAGAGGAGATGGTGAAGAGCTTCACCCTCTTGATCCCTCACTCTCACACACTCACTCCCTCACGCTCTCACACTCCCTCTCTCAAGAGCACACACAAGTAAGAAGATGAGGAGAAGAGAAGAAGAAGAAGACTCTTGTTGCCACACACCAAAAGAATGAGCTCTCATTCACTTTTTGAACTTTATGTATACAAACCCTAAAATCCCATGGGCATCCATCCCTTTTTTACATGACCGGCCCTTGTGGCAAGGTCTTTTTTTCCATTTCCCTCTTCTAGCCTTATGCCTCTAGCCTACACCCGTCTAGTATTTTACAATTGGCACAAGAGGGAGCTTGGCACTCTTTTACAAGAGTTTTTTGAGTTTTTTGAGGTGCCCTTCATTTAAAATTGCACTTTTTTCCCCGGCTTGGTTTTGGAGGTCGCCTGCGTGTCTTTGCTCTTTTTTCATGTTTTTTTTTGCTTTTTTTCTTCATTTTTCCGCCATCTCGACCTAGGGCCATCTCGATTTGGGGTTAACAGACACCTTTTTTGTTAGGTAGTACAGAAAAGATGATTGGGAGGCTTTGAGTCTCAATAGAAACCATTACTTTGCACTTCCCTAGTAGTCAATAGGGCTATCCCCCAAATGGGCTAAGTTAGCCATTAGTTAGTTGCATTTGAGGTTGACTAATGAGGGTCCAATGATCACATGTGAGGAAGTCGTTATCAACTCCCTTGTCAATTAATGCATCAAGGGTATGTGCCCTTTTGGTGATTACCATTAGGTGCAAGTAGGCACGTGCTACTATTTCTTCGTCTTCATTATCAATGCTTATGATGGTTGCTACTCTTAACATTCATGGGTAGAATTACCATTGGAGACTCATGTAGTGGGTGTGATGGAGGGTAGTACTTCTTGATGTGGCTACCATTGAAAAAGCCTATAGCATCTCCTTCTAGGGTTTCAAGCTCCATGTTGCTATTTCTACTAATGTTATGAGCTTTGAAAGGTCCCAACCCCCTAAACTTCATCTTTTATTTGTGACTCTTTATAGAGTATAATAACACCAAGTCTCCTTATTCAATGTCACTTTGTTTGACATGTTTGTCAAACCAACTCTTGCGTTGTCCCTTCTCACAAATTATGCAATGGGTTCTAATGAGTCCACATTGTTTGACATGTTTGTCAAACCAACTCTTGTGTTGTGCCTTCTCACAAATTAGGATATGCGATCTAATGAGTCAGGTTTTAGATAGAGGCATTCTAGTTCTACTAGGAAATTTTTCCATGCTTCCTTGCCATCCCATATCTCTTGGATTGCTATTCTTAAATTTGGAATGAAGAAATGTATTGGTAAGATTGCTTTACTTTTATAGGCGAGATTGAATGGTATTTGTCCTACGGTCATTTTATAGGATGTCTTGTAAACCCATAATGTTGCCATTAGCTTATTGTCCCAGCCACTATGTGAGGCAAAGATTACCTTAGTTAGGACAATAACTAGGATTTTATTCGTGGCTTTAGCTTCACCATTTGCTTGAGGGTAAACGGTGAGGATTTCTTATGGACTATCAAGAAGGTGGATAACAAGTGGGAAATCACTTCATTGATGAAGTATGGGCCTTGATCATTGACTAATTCTATGGGACATCTGAACTGTGAGTTTACTTGCTCCCAAAGAAATTTGGAAGTGGTCCTAGAGTCCTTTTTTTAAGTTGCTCAAGCTTCAACCCACTTGGTGAGATAGTTTGTGGCTATGATTATGTATCTTGCTTGTGAGTATTGTGCTACAAGACTGATTAAACTGATGAAATCAATCCCCCATTTTTCAAATGATTGGTATGCTATCATTGGGGTCAACTCCATCTTACCCTTACAAATAGAAACCTTAGTTCATTAGCACTCATCATAGTGCTTCACAAACTTAGCTACATCATAGGATAGTATGGGCCACCACAATTGAAAATGGAGCATCTTACATGTTGTAGTGTCCCCATTGAAGTGTCCTCCATCAATTTCACCATGAGATTCTACAAGCACATCATGCATCTCATGTTTACAAACACATCTCCTCAACAATCTATCCTATCCTAATCGGTAGAGTTGGTTGGAAATCAATTGATAGGGTTGAATCCTTTCAACTTAAAATGAGACATTTTAGCCTAGCCTTCTCAATTGGGAGTTTATGCAAACCATGTTCTAGGATGTGGACTATGTCATCTTCCCAATAAGGTGTAAGGTCTACTCTAAACAAATATTTTTCGTTGGACATTCTAAACAGATATGCATTGAGTAGGTCATCTACAATGCCTTGTCTAGCTACTTCTTTTGTGTTATGTGAGACATATGGCATGCCATGTAATGTTGTTTTCCCTTGTGTACTACCACAAACAAATTGAATTCTAATAGCAGAAGTAACCATCAAGAAATACGTCTTGTTTCATAGGGTTTGTTCACAAGATAAAGAAATGCTTGATGATCAACAAAGAAAGTAAAGGGTGTAGCTAGAAGATAATGCCAACATTTCTTAATAGCAGATACCATATCTAGCTCTTTTCTCTCTATTGTGGAGTAGTTTATTTCCATGCCAATGATTTGTCTACTTGTAAATCCAATTGGGTAATCCAAGTTATGCTCTCCAGGTTGGCACAAAATTTCTCCCACGACAAACTTTGATGCATCAATGTGCACATGGAAGTTAATGGAACAATTTGGGACTTTGTAGAATAGGTGTAGTTGTTAGAGCCTTTTTCAAGTCTTCATAAGCACATTGGCACTCCTCAATCCACTCAAATACAATGAAAAACTTCTAAAATGGTCATGTAATGGGTGCACAATTCAACACAAACCATCAATAGTACCCCATGTAGCCGAGAAAGCATTAAACTCCCTTGTAGTCACTTGGTGGTGGTAAATCAACAATCACTCTAAGTTTGGAAAAGTTGGTAGCAGTTCAATTTTTTGAGACCATATGTCCTAGGATACATCTATGCTTTGCCTAGAACTAGCATTTTAAGGGGTTCAGTGAGAGATCATATTGTCTACATCATTCAAAGACTAGGCAGAGTTCGTCTAGGTACTCCTCCCAATTGGAATGAACACATAGATCATCAATAAATATTTCCAGCCACTTTCTAAGCATGTCCTTGAAAATGGCACACATGAGATACTGAAAGGTAACAGGTGCATTGGGTCAGCCCAAATGGCATGACTATGTAGGCAAACACATTTGCACTTGGTTATAGCTAGAGAAGCCATCCAAGAAATTGTAGGCTTCCTTCCCTACCACTCTCTCAAGCATGTGCTCGATGTAGGTAATGGATAATTGTCTCTCTTTGTCTCTGCATTGATCTTTTTGTAATTTACACACACTTGAATATTTCCATTCTTTATGATAATTACTATGGGTGATACCCAATTCGTATTCTCAATCTCATAAATGAATCCAACATTCAATACCTTGTCTATTTCCTCCTTCACAACATGAGCATTCTTTGGATTCATTGCGCACATTCCTTGTTTGATTGGTATTGCATTAGGGGTCATAGGAATGTTGTGAGTCACAATACTCAAATCGATTCCTTTCAGCTCTTTTAAGGACCAAGTGAATATATCTATATACTCTCATAAGAGTTTAGGACTTTTCTCATCTCTGTAAGGAGGGCCCAATTGTATAATAGATTTAGGTCATGCATCTTAGTCCATTGCTACTCTAGATTCTCCACCATGAGATCCTTAAGATGCTTGAAGTTTGCAGCTAGTCCCTAGCTCACTCTCTCAAGAATTCTATGGAGGTCAAGTTTATTAGTTGGTACATGGTAGGTGATAGCTGTTGGTTGACTAATGGAACTCCTGGCCATCATGCACAGAGGTACTCTTGATGTGGCATCATTCTTGATTAACTCAAAAGTTGTGACTTTATTGGATTTACTAGCTAGCTTCTACAACTTGTTGCCTACAATCATCCTCATTGTTTGAGAATGGAAAGTTGATGGTTGCCAACATATGCATCCAATCATGCTCATCCTTAGGGCAAGAAATATACTTAGTTAAGGGTCCATGTTCACACTTTCCTTCTGAGTCACCCTTTAGTATTGCAGAGATAGCATCAAGGTCAACTGGTGAGGTTTTCCAAGTGTCCATCTCTACTTGAACAACTTTTTTTTTTGTTGCCCAAGAATATTAGGCCATTACCCCAATCCTCTCACTCGATCATTTCTCATCCATGGCCTGCCTAATAGAATATCATAGTCCACTCCCTTAATGACTATGAAGTTAATCGAGAACTAGATTCTTGCAATCTTTAGAGGCTAATCTTTTAGCACTCTATATGGTCTTTGAATTTCATTCCATTTTCTAGTGTAACATTAAACCATGTAGTTTCCATTCGTGGGTTTTCCCAGGCTTGTAGAATTGTGTAGCTGAGCATACTAACCCTTGCTCCTGTGTCCACAATTCCTTTCCATGTGGCATCACCTAATGCAATAACAAGTAAGACTGCATGTATTTTTGTGCCCTCCCAAAATGCATCCACTACTTCAACACTTGCCATAGTATGGGGTTTTGCCTAAGCAATTCTCTTGATGGCAAGATTACATGAGTTGACATCAGTGTTGTGAGCAAATTGCCCACCTTTTCCTTTTCCTCTATTTAAGGATTTTTTGCCAATGCTCTTAGGCAATTCATTTATCTATGGCATCTAGATTCTGCTTATGTGATACTACATGGGGTATTGATGTGCCTCTTAATATTAAGTGTGTAGAGGGGAGATTGGTGGACTCACATTAGAGAGCTCATTAATCTCATCCTCCATGATAGGCTCTGCATCTTGTAGGTGCGCTTGAGCTTCTCTCACCCGCTCTTTGACTTTGTCTACAACTTCTAATTGGTGTTTTGGGTTGGGGTATTCTCCAACCTTGGCACTTCCCTTTGCCACTATCTTAGGAGTACATGTTTATGCCTCTGCATCCGTAACCTGTTTTCCTTTGGTCACTGTAGTGGCATTTTGTGTTTTGAGTGTTTCCTTGGCATCTACCCTCATTTTTCTTCTTCTCTGGCTCTTCTTTCCCTCAAATATTGCATCTAAGTTGCTAGATCCAGGTAATGAGATACTGGTCTACTTCATCTGAGCTTGAACCATGATGCTTAGTGGGATTGGTGTGGCTTCATCATTAGGTGTTTTGATACTAAAGAGTCTAAGTGATACTGATGGCACAATTGCCATACTAGTGGAGGGTTTGTGTCCATAGGGCAATCAACATACAAATGTGTGGCTCTACACTTTAGACATCTCAAGTCAGCTTTGTCCTTGTTTGCTTGCTCCTTTTCATGGCAACGAGATGAAATGTTCCTTGGATGTCCACAAGTCCAACATGCTAATGGCTCTTAGTTCAAGCCCCCTCCTAGACCTCTACCTCTTCCTTGCCTGAAGCCATAATTGGCTCAAGTCTAAAGTCTATCAATATAGGATTACCCTCCTCATCATAAGAGACATAAGGATTCACATAATTTTCATCCTCCAATAGCTCCTCTACAAAGTGTATTAGAGCATCACTTGACAGGTGGAGCACTATGGGTCCAAGTGGCCTTGGGATTCTCATGGGGTTGATGTCAATCCTCATGGCAAATGGCTTTGAGTCATTGGATGCTAGTAGAGCTAATGGAGCTCCTCTTCCAAAGTTGGGGCTGTCGATTCTCTAGATAGTAGGGCTAAGTATAGGGTTGTGGGTCTGGGATCCTTCTTAGCAACCAATAGTGCAATGCATCATGTCCAAACCTACCACAATTAGCATAAGGCCGTGATCTAGGGTTGGGACATTTATCTAGGAGATGGTTTCCACCACAATGCACACACTGCACATGGGGTCGCATTGGCCTTCTCATTATCTCTTGTAGATTGGTCAACTCTAACTTCAAATTAGCTATTTCTTGTGGTTTTGGTTGATGTTTTTTCCCTTATCTTGCGTGCCATGGCTTGACTAATCACTAAGGGTTGTGGTTCTCTCGTTATTCCTAGAGGTGATATTCTCTTGTAGTGTGACTCTTGAGCTTCTCTCTCTCAGCAAGTCATCCATGTGTATTGCCTCCTCAAAGACGTTGTCTAACACATCCCTTTTCATGTTCAAGTTACTAGCTAAGGCCTTATATATCTCTTTGTTTTGGATTCTGTTGCTAAACATAGTGAAGACTACTCTCTCATTGGGTTGCTCTATATTGATGGAATCCTCTTGTAGAGACTTCTCAGTGAGTGACATAGTCTTGGATTTCCTCCTTGTCTTTTTGGTTGGCATTCATTAGCTTGACAATGAGGTTGTTTGAGTATCCATCTTTGGAAACTCTCTTAATGAAAATATCATTTAGGTTATTGAAGTTGTTGCACTCAGTGTTGTCTAGGCTAGTAAACCAAGTTCATCCCTTGTCCCCTAGGTAGAGTCTAAAAGCTTGAGCACACTCAGCAGGGTCCATGAGGCTATTTTCCTTGCACACCTGATCAAATTTCTCAATGAAGCTATAAGGATCATTACCTATCTAATACTTCTCAAGTTTCTTTGCAATTATAGGTATCTTGGTCTGGCTTCTAACATTTGGGGTGATTTCCAATCTAGCTAGCAATGAAGTTGCTAGGGATGCTTTGCTTTGCTCTACGGCAATGTTATCTAATAGTTACTTTGTGAGAAGCTCACTCAATGTGAGATTAGCCTCTTATGCTCTCTCCTTATCGGTATTTCCTTCTGCAATGGCTAGGATTCATTGGACCTTGTTAAGCTCTATCTCTTGGCATAGTCTCTAAGCATGTTGATCCTAGTTGTAGCTGGCTACGAGTTGTAGGGAAACTCTTCCTAGCCTCCTCTCCTCCTCAAGATTGGCTATGATTTCATCTATGGATCTCCCATAGTGTGCTATTTTCATTTGATGGCCATACCATGATATGAGTTGCTATATGTTGATTGAAAAAACTCTTAGGTTAAGGTCTTGATTTTATGTGTTCATGCTAACACCTGCCATGTTGGCGATCTATTGACCCACTAAGATGTCAATGAGGGTGATTAGGATGACTAAGGATATGTCTCTAATTGTGGTTTGTTCCTTTCTTCCCTTGATTATGAGGTAGTTTGAGGTTGTTCACTTCTCAGTGTTGGGTGTCTTGGTTTGTTTTTGTGATTCTAGGGATTTTGCAAGTCCTGCTAGTGGGTTTGTTTCTTAGCTTAATTTCCCTTTAGTGTATTCCATGCTAATTAAATTACTTCACAAGTTTATGCTTACTCACACACTTGAATGATGCAATGCAAGATGAGCTATGCACAATCAAGCTTTCAACTTTTCCCATGCACCTAAGTGCCTACAATGCATTGTGCAACCTTCAATGAAATCATTCACACACATACACACCATGCCATTCCATTCTATATGATTGTAGCTTTGTTACACGAGTTGCAATCATACCTAGTAGTCAATTTTGATCCTCTATGGGGTCCTGATGGGTGGTCCACCCACGCAATCAAATAGTGTCTCTATTGGGAAGTAACCTATAAGTGGCTGGCTAATTTGGTCAATCATTGGGCTTGTCAGGGTAAATTCTAGTGTTGATCAGCTCTATGGTCACACTTGCAAGTCTAGAATCTAGCTAGGGTTGCTATGATTAGTTCATAGCATTTGGTATGTTTGGGGGGTCTAGATGGTCCCTAAAACATGGGTTTTGATTCAGGTAGTCATCCAATTTGGATGTTCGAGTTGCAGTGCTTTTATCCGTCCGAGTCCCAAATTCAACCATCCGAGTGGTGAATTTTGCTTGTTCAAATGGTGGGCTGACTCGAACAAGGGCGCTCATCTGAGTCCGAGAAGATCCGTCCAAGTGGACAATTTGGTTGTTTGAGGTTGTCCAAGAGTGGGTTGTCCGAGTGGACTTTTAGAGATGTTTAAGTGGACCAACTTGACCGTCCAAATGTGGAACCCATCTGAGTCCAAGAGGGCTGTCCAAGTGGACAAATGTGACTTGGTTGTCTGAGGGGTGAGTTAGAAATCGATTGCATTCGAGGCCTGGCATGCCATTTGAGCAGTGGAAAAACACCTCGAATGGCGAAAAATGGAGGACAAATGAATCTCTAAATCACATATGCAACTAATTATAATCATGTTCTTATTTCTCAATCACAGCGAGAAAGGTTCTGAGCATGCCTAAAATCACAGGGAGTGATGGTACAACAAATTTTTGCACTTGCTACTCTCTTGATGTGTTGTTCTCTCTCTCAATCTCTCATAAGCTAAAATGAGCTCTTCCCCCCCCCCTTTTCTCTTCTTTTAGTACTCTCTTTTTCTTCGCTCCCTCCATGTTTTCCTTCTAAAGTATTCAAAATTTTATTTCTTTGCTTTCCCTGCTTCCCTACTTCCTAGTTGTTACAAAAAAATATATTTTCTTTCTTTTTCCTTATTTTCTCAACCTTAATGCATCTTACCAATGAAAAATATCCTACCATTGATATAACTAACGTTCCTAAATCTTCTAAAGCCTAAACTATTTTGCAAAAGAAATCAAACACCTTCTAATTCCCACACTTTCTACCTAAACCAAGCATCATTTTGGAGACAAACTCCTACTCTGTCACTCAATTTGAAGCATGCAAGCACTCAAGCTTGAATCTATTAGTCGCGGTAATAATAGAACTAAAATGTCATCGCTATCACTAGCAACTGCTATCGAGACCCTACGGACTGCTTATCAAGTCAAGCGTTTCAAGTGAGTGGTAATGGCTACCTCTCACATAGCTATGCATGCTCTCACACAATGATGTAGAGAGCTTACCATTGAATCCAATCATTGTAGTCCTCTTCCTCAAATCCTTTGATGGTTCTACAATTGACAGTGCTAGATCAATCAAGCTCCATCTCCATGCTCCAACCTCCAACCTCCAACCTCCATAGCCACGTGCATGAGAAAAGAGAAGAGAAGAAAGAGAAGAAGAAAAGAGAAGAACAAGAGTTTCTCCATAGTCCCTTGCTCTTACACACTCACACTCTCCCTCTCTCATCACGTGGGATTCACTAGTAGTAATAAGGAGATGTCACTTGCATTCAAGAAATATATGAAAATAACCCTTATCTACCCCCTATTTATGGGACCGTACCTTATAAAATGTACATTCCTTCCCTTAAATAACCCCCCTCCCTTACACTCACGTGGTACCATATGGTAAACCCTAGTGGACCCCCCCGAGTCTCTCATGCTCCCTCTCTCCATCTCTCATGCACAAAAAGGAAGCAAGAGTAAGAACATGAAGAGAGCTAGTTTGCACACACACCAAGAATGAGCTTATCCATTCACTTTTTTGCTTTTATACATGCCCTTCTCCCCTTGGGTACCCAACCCATTTCCATGACTAGTCATCTGGCATTGGTACTCTTTTGTACTCTTTTTCCTATTCTTTCCTACTCTCATTGCTCCTTTACATGCACCTTTTCATTTACAACTTGCACAAGAGGGAGCCTGGTGCTCTTTTACAAAGGGCTAAAATGCACTTTATCTCTTATGCACTCTGTTCTTAATTTTTCATGCGCCTCTCGGTCTTCTTTTTCCATTGTGCTATCTTTTTATTCTCTTTCTTAAGCCTTCTTTGTGCCTTGTGTAATTTCGAGAGTTAACAAGCTTATCCAAGCTCTCTTGATGTCCAATTACCTATATGATCATAGTTCACTCTATGTAAATCCTCTTTTGTAATGTAGAAATTTGATCCATAAATATTTGTATTAGAGCTAGATGAAGAAGCACAATGCCTTATAAATAATTGAAAAATAAGTAGAACTAGTGAGGATGGAGGAGAACTATAAATAGGGAAGAGATTAGTATTGTAGATACTTTTTTATCATTATCTCATCAATCAATCTTTGTGGAGCAGTTCCATTTTTTTGGTTTTCTTATTCATTTTCCTAGCTTAGCATAGTTAGGCTATGTCTTCATACAAATTTCAACAATTAGTTTACTTCATGTTCAATTTTGTGGTTATATTTAGGCTAAGTTGGGATCCTTTCATTTCATTGGTATCACAGCTTTAGTTTAGATCCAACAAATAGGTCATTTTCATGTCTCAAACATGGTGTTAATAGCTATGACATGTAACTGGAGACACGTTCTTAGTTGTTGTGCTAAGTTTGATTGAGGCTTGAGCAATTAATTGTGGCTAACATTGAAGACATTTGAAGAGGATCTTAGAGAAATGGAAGCATCTAGGTCATTTTAGTAGGTCATGGACATAATGGAGCCAAAATTGGTGGTTCTTTGACCAAAAAAAGACTTATAGTGCCTTATGGGAGCAAAAGGAAGGGTTTACCTTTTGAAACTACTTCACTCTCTTCTCCCAAGCTCTTAGAAATCTTTCATGGTAGATCTTGCTTCTTATTTCCTTCCCATGGCTCCATAGACAACAAAAACCTTTAGTACTAGGTTATACACACCAAATGGACTAGATCTAGTAGCTCATTGCTTGGAGGATCTTCCAGTTGTACTATACGATAGCCAATGCAAAATGTGTTGATTCTGCAAGTCATTTTTGTGCTCTACATTTGATCTTTGCACTATTTATGGTCAAGAATTGATTCTTATCCATGGTCATGGACACTTCAAGCTCCCTTGCTCATCATTGAGGGCTTACTTCTTTCATTTTGAGCATAGACTTTGTCATTCATGCTAAATAAAATAGGATAGCAATATACTTTTCATTTAATGCTGAAATTTTCAACTATTTAGCTCTAATCTAGAGCATAGACTTTGTCATTCATGCTAAATAAAATAGGACAGCAATATACTTTTCATTTGATGCTCAAATGAAAAGTAATATACTGAATAAAATAGGATATCAATATACTTTTGATTTGATGCTCAAATTTTCAACTATTTAGCTCTAATCTAGAGCTTAGACAAGCTCCATTTCACGCTAACTTGGTCACTTATTAGTTTTGGACAATATCTTTTCTTCCCTTGAGCTTCCATGGAGCTCCAAAACACTAGCTATGGAGGTGTCGGATAGTAAGTATTCTTTTACTTAATCCTTGGCATTTGAGGGGCTTTTGGCTCAATCTTCTCTTGGAAATCCTCTTGAAGATTTAGCATACATCAATGCCAATGATTGAAGCATTATCTTCAATCATTTGCAGTTCTTCTCAAATATTTGCTATGGAAAATAGGGTAGAAATATTTCTTTATCAAATCCTTGAAGATTAGAAGGGTCTTTTGATATTTCTCTCAGCATTAAACACCTTATCAACATTAAACCAAATCATCAAGATTTGGTGTATTCTTTCTTCCTCAATCTCTTAGACAACAAGGTACCATGAAATTTCCTTCAATCTTGGTCCATTATGGTTTTATTCATGGGGAATTTTTTCTCTTTCACTTCGGTGAAGTAAGAAGAAGTTCATTCAACTCACTCTTGGTCAGCATTGATGACCCATGAAGGGATTTTTGGCATTTACACTCTCTTGAAGCATAAATACAACAAGGGATTCCTCAAGTTTGGTTCAAGGATAGTTCAATTTTGAAGAGGAGCACTATTGTTACCTTGAAAATCTTCTCTAGGCAGTGATTGGACCAAATTCTTGGTGATTTTATGGCATTGGATGCATCTTTATTCTTTAGATCAAGTTGAAGGCAAGTATGGATTATGTAATAATGCTAGAAACTATTACACATTGCATATAATTCATGTATGGGTCATCTATTTGTGGTCTTTTGAATGCTTTTGAGAGACTCTATTCTTCAAATCAAGGAAGAGTTGCAAGTATTTGTTGATGGTAAGGCCTATCGAGGTCTATTGCAATGCCACAAGGAACTAGTCAATCTTGATTGATACTACAGGGAATCATGGGTAAAATTTGACTCATCGCATACCAATGATTCTATGAGTTGTTTAGAAGGTTGGAAAATTTTCTTTAGATGAAATACATGGATTTACAAGTTCAAAAAAGCTCATAACATGGCAAAACAAGGTGTTATTTTCATTGTGGACATATTTACTAAATTTGCTACAAAAAGTAGTATTTGCATTCTAACAAAAGTTTGATGCTTCTACGTTGAAGGGAACATTATAATATTTGAGTAGAGCCACCAAAAAATTCATTTGGATAAGTACCTCTCACGTTAGACAGAAATTAGTAATTCCATCATACTATGGACATCACTTATGCAATGTCTAGTCAAGATATGAGAAATGCTAGTCGGAAGTCACAAATAGTAGAGTTATGGGAAGTGGTTGATAATTTTCGCCACATGTTGGATTCAATGACTGACAACAAGATGATTGCTTTGGGGGAGTCATATGATGAGAGCTCTTCTGTACTTACATCCTATGGACAATATCATGCTGCTCAGGGCACATATGATGATTATGGTATTGGGGAATATGTATGGTATGGATCTTGTTATAATGATGGTCAATTCTCTCATGTATATGGATAGCTAGATTATAGACATACTCGTGGGCATTATTGTGATGTTATGGGCTAGCATTGTGGACATTATTATGCCCATTCTTATATTGATGATGATGGACAACATTCTTATGCATATCCATATGCATTGTAGGGTACTTCTTGTGAACCCTATGGATAGCCCTATGCAAGTGAAATACATGGTAACTCTTAGCTATATGCAAGTGAATTGTAGGGTTATTTTTATGGCTTCTATGGATAGCCCTATGGTAGGGATACTCATGATTATCTTTTGGGATGTTACCATCATACAAATAATGGGCAACATACTATTATTAGCTCGCCTACTGTAAAGGTGAATAGTTTGCTTGCAAGAGTAATGAAACATGAAGATGAAGATGAAGAATAAGAAGCTTAAGCAAAAGAAGATAAGAATGATGAAGAACAAGAAGATAAAAAATGGACAAGAGGTTGATCAAGAAGAAGAACAAGTTCAAGAGCTACATGACTCTCTTGGGACTCAAGAGAATTGTGTTAAAATTTAATGTCTTGAAGACAATGGGTCATTATATGATGGTGCTTATTATGGTCTACATCAACCTATACATGACTATGTTGTGCAACAACCAAGAGAAGGGGTATTTTTGGATGCATATGAGTTTCTTGATGGGGATACCTATGGACATTATGATTGGACTACATATGCATATGACATGGATGATAGTATTGATGACAGTTTTTCTCTCTTGGAAAGCTACTATCTTGGAATAACTTTTGATTAGGGTGAGGATTATTATTGTTGGATGTCTAATGACTAGTATGTTGGTATACCTTTTGATCTACTAGATGGGTCCTTTTGGTTATTTCATGATGTTCTAGAATAGGTTATAGTTTGTTGTAATAATTTCTTGCATTAAAAATTATTGACCTAGCTCCATCAAAATTGGATTTTTATGTTTTGCAAGGGTACTATGCAATTTTTTCTACATTGAAACACTTCATTTGCCTCATTTAGAGGAGTTTATCTGGAGTTATGGCCATTTTTCTTCTACGGCCCTCTTTAGGATAACATGTAGATTTTCATAGTTTTGTTTCTCTAGCTTTGAGGGCAAAGTTTTTGATGAGGGGATGGTCTATAATGTATAAAATTAATCCATAAACCTTTGTATCAAAGTTGAATGAAGAAGCCCAAAGCATTGTAAGTATTTGGAAAATAACAAGAACTAGTGATAAGGATGGAGGAGAACTATAAATACGAAAGAGAGTACTATTGTAGATACTTTTGGTCATTATCATTAATCAATCTTTGTGGACATAGTTCCATTTTTTTAAATATGGCACCCTTCTATATGTAAAAAATGTAAGAAAATAGTATTATTTAAATCCCTTATTTTGAATCCACAGATATACTTACATGAGACTTACATATTTATGAGTGATTTCCTCAAGCAAGAATCCTTGAATTTCCCTGATTGACTTAGGTATTGGGCAATCTAGGATATATTTCACCTTTGTAGGGTCTACCAAGATTCCATCAACAAAGATAATGTATCCTAAGTATTCAAAATTTTTAATGAAGAATATACATTTGCTCTTTTTGGCATAAAGCTCCTTTTTGCACGAAATTTGTAATGTGATCCTTAGATAATTTTCATGGTCTTTAAATGGCTTGGAGTATGCTAGTACATTGTTAAATAATAGTAGCACAAAATCATCCAATTATAGCCAAAATATAACTTGCATCAGTCAATTAAGTGTTTCCAAGACATTTGTTAATCCAAATGGCATTATCAAGAATTTTTAGTAACCATATCTAGTACTGAAGGTGGTCTTTGGGATATCCTCTTCCTTAATTGAGATTAGACTTAAAATCCATCTTTAATTAAAAATATATGTCTTTGTGTAGTCGGTCTAGCAATTCATCTATCATGGGTATAGAATACTTGTTCTTGACCATTACTAGATGCAGAGTTTGAGATATCCATCCTTTTGGAAAAGAATATGTGCACCCTGATGTGAATTACTTAGGCAAATGAATCCTTACTCAATCAATTTCCTTATCTGCTCTTAAAGCTAAATAGATTTGCGTACAAACATTTTCTATAATCATTTGCATATTGGTTTAGATCCAAAAATCAACTTTGTCTAGTGCTCAACTTCTCAATTCAGGGGCAATCGAATTAACTCTTCTAGGAAGACATATTTGAAGTCATTCATCCAAGAAGGTAGAGTTACTTATTTAGTCTTCTCATCCTTGTTTAACCAGATCATGTAGGTTGGCTGCCTCTTTCTTATATCTTTCTAAAGTTAGCATGCTTTGGCTAGTTGGACTCTAGTTCTTCTAGCTTTCCCATACATCTTCATGGTGTTCCCCTTCCAAATCTTGGAAGATCATCTCCTCTTGGACAAATAATTTGAGATTTATTCTCCTCAAGTGAATCTATTTTCAAGATATAGTCATAACATCCCAACTATAAAATTTGGAATTCAGCTTCAATGTCTTCTTAGTCTAGTTTACATTATATTTTTCCCACAGTTTTAATAGATGTAACTTCTTTCCCACTACCCAAATCTACCACTAGTTTCTTTATTTCCCTAGATTCTAGATGCAATATTCTAATTGTCTTTGGTATAAGAAAAGAACGAGTGCTTGCATAGTCAATCAAAATATTAAATGGCCTACCCTTATAAGTAGCTATAGTTTGAAAGTCAAAGCATTGGCAGTCTACTCCTTTATTTTCAACAGCAGCATGCATGATTCCTCTTTCAATTTCTTCACCTAGGGTGCATTCTTCATGTTAACCTACCATTTTTTTTAGCAACCACTCTTTCACATCCATAACCTTGGTTATTGTTACTAATACAATGGTCTTTTTGAGCTGTTTTATTAGGGTTTTGAGAATGATTTAGATGTCCACTCCTTTCAGGCTAGTAGCATTGTATTGTCTATCTCATTTTGTCCTTGAGTAATAGTATTAGCTCAACCATTTTCTCTAGCATTTTCCATATTAACTCCATGGCTCGGATATTTCATTATGTAGTTGTTGTTCATAGGGTGGATCCTTTTACCATTTTGAGTAGTCTATTTAGCTATTGGCTTTGCTTATATTAGGGCATCCTCAAGGATTGTTGGTCTCATTGATTCAAGACGAGTATTTAGATGTGGATTTAACCCTTTGTAAAACCTTGCAATTAGTTGATTTGTCATCATTAGCAGTGCATACCTGCAAAGATTTGCAAACTTTGAGTAGTATCCTAGGGTCAAGGTAAGTTAAAAAAGGCTATATAATTCATTCATCTTTATAGATTCAAAAGATGAAGAAAGATATCACCCTTTTACTACTTTAATTTGCTCCCAAGTTTGGGAAGCTTCAGCCACTCCCTTATCTTGATACCATTGCTTCCACCATGGTTTAGTCTCACCAGTGAGATGGAGACATGTAATCACAAATTGATCATGGCATTAATAATTTCTATATTCAAAAAATAATCATCCATGGCTTTGATCCAAGTTTCTATATCTTGCCTTATCTTAGATTCTTCTTTGTTAGGCTCAGGTAGTGGAGTTTGCTTTAGAAGGAACTTCTTCTCTTGCAACTACTTGTAAAGTGACATTAATTCTCATTACTTGAATGACTTGACACACAAGTCAAATATTATGATCCAAGAGCTTAACATATTCATCTATTACACACTTCATAACAAAATATTATCGCAATATCCTATATCACATTCTCAATCATGGACTTCGTCCAATGGCACCACTAAATCGAAGAACACAAGGTATATCACATTAGGCCATATCCAATATCCATCTACACATGCATAAACTCTATTAAGTCTTGCTCCTCTCTAGTTCTCAATTTTTTTTAATTAGCTAACCAATGCTTCTTTGTTGGATAGGCTTTCTAGTTTGTGAAACAATGTGTTGTCCATCGTCTTCTTTGGCTTGATGAGCCTTTATTTTGTGCCTCCATTAGCCATAGTAACTTCTTTGCTCTTAGATTTTTTATATATTCATCCTCCTTGTCTTCTGTTCCCATTTTATTTAGGTAGTTTCTTGCAAAATGGCTTGATTTATGGGAGTAATAGCATGAATTGAGGAATTGAGAGAACTTAGCTTCTCATAGAACTTCAAAACCTCTTTCATCCTTGACCTCTAGAAATTCTTGGGGTTTCACCCTATAATCCCACAAGATACAAGCTTCATGCTATTCTCTAAGATAAGAGGGTAATGGGGGAACATATAAGACCTTGCCTAAGATAGAAGCTTAGACTCTTATCTTCTATTTCAAATATCAAGTGAAGATTAGGGAAGTTGATTTAGGCTAGCACTTTAAGAGAAAAATCTCATTAGGAGAAAGTGGACCCCCTCCATGACAGTGCATGGATCAGGTTACCTCTGTAAACCAACAGCACACAAGAGGACCCAATCCCTCTAAGTCTAGGTATCCAATAGGGATTGATAAAAGCATGTCCTTATGAGCATATAGAGTTATAGTGAACGAGCTTGATATGTTGAATTCTTCATTTTTTGTGGCACCTTCCCCATGAAGTACAAAATATGCTAGTAGTAGTATGCAGTGCACATGGCTTCCATTGGTAGATTAATGATCACCTTGTGAACCTTCTTTCCTAAGGTCTCAAGGGCTTTCCTCTTTGCTTCATTGATCTTCAGCATGTGAGTATAAAATGCCTTGCAAAAAAGCTTTGGCATCCATAGTCTTCTCCTTAGCTTGTGAAGCATAAGACTCTATTTCCATTGCCCACCTATCCTTACTCCCTTGGACTCTGTCAACATTAGTCTTGATAGTCCCCCCACCCTTTTCCTTTATATGCATGCATTCATGCATAGGGAGAGGACCAGATATGGATATGGAGGAGCAAGCTTTTTCACCAAAAAAATCTTCTCTCTACCATGCAACTCACTTGAAATAGCTCAACACTCGTGTACATAACTATTTGAAAGGTAGAGCCCAAGTGGAAGCACATAAGTGGAAGCAAGAGCTATGGCAAATGGAGAGAGAGAGAGAGAGAGAATGTGAAAATCACAATGTATGACTAGCCTTCCCTTATTCAAATATCATTGAAAGAATAAAGAATGAAATGATAGTGATGGGTGCCTACTACTTGCAATGTACAAGTATGTGGCTACTATCAATGTAATGAATACATGGGTGGTAAGGCACATCTGTCTTTAGTGTAATGAATACATGGGTGGCTAGGCACATGTGCATTTACCCCCAACAACCTTCCACGTAAAGGTGAATGTGCCTCTAATGAGGAGAGAAAGAGAAAAAAGTAATAAAGTATATATATACATAAAGTGCAACTGGATGAGAAATAGACATCACCTCATCCTACGCCCATCATCTACCTAAGGAAGGCAAAACATTCTACTGAGAGATTTTTAGTGAGAAAATCTATAGGATTCTCATCAATCAAGATCTTGACAAGCTCAACAGACTTGTCCTCCACCACCCCTTGGATGAAGTGATAGCACACCTCAATGTGCTTTGTCTTCGCATGGAAGATCTGATTATTGGTCAAATGAATAGCACTCATAGAGTCTGAATGTAGTGTAAGGATCACATCAATTATACTAAATTCTATCATCATATGTCCTAACTAGAGAGCCTCCTTGCAAGACTCAGTGGCTACAACATACTATGTCTCTATAGTGGATAGGGGCATGCATTTCTACACCCTGGACATCGAAGAAAAAACACCTCTAGCAACAAAGGTGAAGACATAGCTTGAGGTGGTCTTTCTACTGTCTGCATGTCTTGCATAATCAAAGTCAGTATACCCTACGACTCTTGTATCCTGGCCACCATAACATATGTACATATTTGTAGTGCCCTTAAGATATCTCATGATACTCTTCACGGCATCCCAATGCCACTTGCCATGGTGTAGCCATATAGTATGCCACAACTCCCACTATAAATGCTATTTTAGGGTGAGTAGCTATCATGGTATACATCAAACTTCCCATTGTAGATACATAAGGGATCTTGGCCATCTTGGCCTTCTGTTCATCGGACTCTATGGACAATCATTCATGACTAACCTTCACATGAGAAGTAGAGGATAGCCAATAGGCTTAACATCCTCCGTATGAAACCACTCAAGAACCTTTTGGATATACTCCTTTTGCAATAAGTAAAGGAGACCCTTAGAGTGATCGTGTGTGATGTGCATCATAAGAATATGTGAGGCATGTTTCATGTCCTTCATCTTGAATCTCTTCTTAAGCTGATTTTTCAAGGCATCCAACTCATCATGAGTGCTCCCAATAACCAACATATCATCAATATAGAGTACTAAAATCGTAAGGCTACCATCACAAGCCTTCTTCATGTATAAATATAGATTCATATCACTACGTGTATATCCTTGGGAATACATGAAAGCATCAAACTTGTGATATCTTTTCCTAAGTGTCTACTTATGCCTATAAAGACTCTTTCTCAACTTGCGCACTAGGTGTTCTCTACCTTTTTTTATCAAAGCCCTTAAGTTGCTGCATCTAAATCTCATCATGCAAGTCCCCATGCAAGAAAGATGTCTTGACATCCATATGATATAGGTCCAGATCAAGCTATGTAACCAAAGCCAAAATTAAGTATAAGATACTCATCTTAAAAATAGAAGAGAAAACTTCATCGAACTCAACATCATGCTCCTACTTAACATCCTTAACAACCAATCTAGCCTTATAAGCTTGGGTAGTTCACTATATGTATACCCCCTATATCATGTGCATTCAAGGCCTATTTATAAATATCCTTATTTGTGAATTTTTTCCTAATAAAACATAACCATTTTCTATTCAATCTGTAAGTAACCCCTTCATATGGGACCCTTTTGTATGTAAAAAATGTGTAAAAATGTTTTAAAAATCCGTTATGTTGAACTCATGTGATACATATATATATTTATGACTGATCTCCTCGGGCTTAAAAGCTAGCTTGGGGTATCGAGGGGTACTCTTCAATGTGTATACCCATTTTCATAGCAAAGCACATTTTCCACTGGGCAAAAAAAGCAAATCCCACATGTGATTCTTCAAATGTGAGTCATACTCTAACTGTATGGCCCTCTCCCAATAGTAATTTTCACCTCTACGCTGTAGGAGGGGTTTTAGTCGAAATGTCATATCCACCAGGAATTAGAGAGAGAAGGAAGTAGAGAATAGGATATAGAAGAGAAGAAAAAGAATAGGCAAGGGATTCAAATATGCTAAAGCCTTTACACAATATAAAGACAAAGCTCAATGATCCAAAGTACTATGTATTGATAGAACATGATAAAATAAACAAAATGCTTGTCTGTGGGACCATTCAGAAGCAATCTCTAAGCATTAGATCTCCTGGAGCTCCCTAATCAACCAAAAACACATACATTCAGAACACCTGCTTAGAATTCTCCCAGATTACTCTTTCTTCTTCTTCATGTCTAGAGTGTTATTTGCTACCTAAAATTTGAGATTCGCAAGCCCCTTTCTTTTTAATGAGATCTTCCCAAACTGGTCGAAAAGCAACTTGTTTTTTGCATGTCACCCTATTCTAGGAGTTTTCTAAACCTTTTTAGGATACTTACAAAAAAAAAAATCAAAAGTGAGCTAAAATTATCCAAAAATATGGTATTTTTGAACCATCTATACTATGAACACTAACACTAATGACTAATATGACATGGACTCTCTAGATTAATAAGAAAGCTAGATGATGATGCACTCCATGTTTTTTCACAATATGCCCATGTAGCAGTACGACATCCACCCCCTCTAAACCTACACATCCTCTAGTATGTGCCACTGATGCACCACCCGGGTCAAAACACCCGTAGCGTCAACTTGTCGCTCATCATGCACATAAGAAGGAATCTCCCTAGATCATAGATTAAAATGGTTAGAATTTGCACAACTCTAACACCATACCAAGCATCCACTCTAGGGTCATCAAGCCTTGGGTACGCATCATATACTAGAGGCTGTTGAATCTCCATATACAGACTATCAATGCATCCATCAATAAATACGTAGCAACATGTCTACTCTTTCAGAGTCCAACGCATGGATATCTGCTCACACTAACAATTGTGTACCACATCAAACGTATTTAACTGAGACTCACTTGCATCCAACACATACTGACCCCATCACCAAAAATAGTGAAGCAATCCATATCTTGAATTTTCTATCAAGGCCTCTGATAAAGCTTTTTTTAAAAAAAACTGTGGAGCATCATATACAGAATCCTCTATCTTCATAGCCTCTAGCTCTTGAATTGTCTCAAAGATAGCAACTATGTCCTGCAAATCATGTACATCCAACAAGTCACCAATCTCCCTCTGAGTCCCTAGAGCAAGTAAAACATGAGTTTCATAAACCTCTTCAAATGCATTAAGAAAATCTATATATGTAATGACTGACTCTTCTACTACATGATCTTCCAAGGCATCTGTGGGCTGTCTCAATATCAGACACTACAGCTTATATTCCAATTGTTTGCCCTTCCTTTTGTTCTCTTGTTACTATCATGTTTTTTCTTCTATCCAACCTCTTCCATAACATGCTCGCAAGGTGGATGATTTGCAACTTTAAAGACGGATCTACACTTCTTCTTGTCACTCTCTTAGATGTCCATGCATTATCTTTATCTCTTTCATTTCTCTTCTACAAGTACATCTGTGTTTTGCACTTTTACTAAATATGTATACATTGGATATGCATGTATATGTGATTTCCAGTCAATCATGTCACAAATGTCTTGCCTTACTACATGAGACATTTCACTATCAATAGGTTTCCTCTTTTTAGCTGCATGCAAAGCATGTGTCCATATTGCAGCCTTTGGACCGATCTTCACTTGGTCAAGCATTCTATCCAAATGCAGATCAAAAGTAGCAGCATATATAGCCACATAAGCATTTTGGATAACCAAGTCTTCCAGCAACTTTTGTGTATGTGCCTTTTCAAAATTCAAAGCGAGAGGCAATCTCGTTTCTTGTGTAGGGATCTTGCAATCTTTCCAAAAGATGAGTTGTCATGCCAAGGCCTCCTGATAAGCAGCACAATCCTTTCTTTCATGTTGCAAACTATCACACCACATATATCTTTTCCCTAGTTTAGGGGCTGCTACATATCCCCTTTCCTCTTGTCCTTTCTCATCTAATTTTGCAACCTTCAATTGAAGATCCTACATGTCTTTAACCAATTCATCGAATACATCTTCCCATAGTAGTGGGAACGGCAGGTGCAACCATACAGTTAGCCACAGAAGTAGGTAGTTTACTAAATACATCAACTATTTTTTTCATAATAGTGGGCAAGCTAGATATATGCAATCTTTCTCTTCTTCTATGCTTTTTCACCAGTGCAGTAACAACATCCTTAACATGCATCCACTCTATTTAAAGTCATGTCTCTGTATTCTATCCTCTAACAAATCATCAAGCTTCTCTTAAAGCTTAGGATTTGCTGCTTGTAGAAACAATTCAATTTTTTGCCTTGCAAGAGGATGCTATTCTACAATATCTATTCTGCCACAATACCCTTATTGGGTTTTAGAATCCACTCTTAGAAAGTTTGCAAGTAATCAAACTAGTGTCTTCAATGTAAAATTCTTCCCAAAAAGACTTCTTGAAAGCTACCCAATCAGTATCATGCACGTACAATTCAATAACTCAAGCTTTCAATTCATGTACAGTGACTCGTACAAAATATTGGCTCCACGCAAGCCGAACCACCCTAAAGAACTCCATCTTTTGAGCATAGGTATGCAAATATGCAAATACATTCCTGCCATTGAACAACTTCATCTCATGCTCTACTTTTTGTAGAGTATTCATCACAATAGTTTTTGTTTGAGCAAAAGCTTGTATCACATGTTATTGTTGTTGTACATGCATAAGTATGTTCATATTCTATACTAAATGCTGCAAAACATCACTAGAAATTGTGCTTGAAGGTTCTCCCATCTTATCTTTCCTTTCGATGACCTTTCACATTGTGTTCATGAATGTTGGAGGGGTTTTAGTTGAAAGGTCATACATATGCAAGGGATTCAAATCTGCTAATCCTTTACACAACATATAGACAAAGCTTAATGATTCAAATCATTATATATAGATAGAACGTGAGAAGATTTAAAAAATCCATGTATGGGACTACTCGAAAGAAATATCCAAGCATTAGATCTCCTAAAGTACCCTAGTAGACCAAAAATGGGCACCAAACACTAACTTCTTCTCTGCTACTCAAACGACAAATTTGATGGTTCCATTGACTCCAAAAGGGGGCTAAAAATTCAAGATACTTGCTCAGAATTCTTCCAAATCTCTCTTTCTTCTTCTTCTTCCCGTTGAAGTGTTATTTGTTGCATGAAAGCTATGATCGTGTGCCGTGTGAATTTGGAAGCCCCTTCTTTTCTTATGAGATCTCCCCAAACTAGTTGAAAAGCAACTTGTTTTTTGTATGTCACCCTATTCTAGAAGTTATCTATACCTTTTAGGATATTTACAAAAAAAATATCAAAATTAGGCTAAAATTGTCCAAACATCTCGTATTTTTGAACCATCTATACTATGGATAATAACACTAATGACTAATATGACATGGACTCTCTAGATTAATAAGAAGTGGGATGATGATGCACTCCAGGTTTTTCCACACTATATCCATGCAGCAGCACAACAGTGCATGGCCTCATCATAGGTAAGAGGCTCATCAATATTTGTCACCATAACATAATCCATAGGGGGCGCAAATCGATTAGGCTTAGGTCTATTTCTAGTAGACTGCCACACAATAGACTATGGGGCATGTACCTCTTGTCGAACATCGTGGTCTTGGGTAACTCAAGTATCGGCTATTATAGGCTGTCTAAAGGGTTGCACAATAAGAGAGGACTCCTCCTGAAATATCACCCTACGTACCTCAATGACTTGCCTTAGGCTACTTTTGCATTTTCTCTTCATGGAAAAAAACATCATGGTTGTGAATGACCTTCCAAGCCTACGAATCCCATAGGCAATATCCCATCTCACATGTATCCCCGTAATCAAGAAAGATGCATTTCACAAACTTAAGATCTAGTTATTGCATTTATCCTTGGAAACATGGCAAAAAGCCTCACAACCAAAGGCATGTAAATGAGCATATGATGGAGGTTTTCCAAACCATATCCCCTTTGCAACTTGATAGTCAAGAGTAGTGCAGGGGACCAATTAATCAAATGTATGGTAGTGGTAACTACCTCATCCCAAAAGTGCTATAGTAAGATTGCATGGCTAAGTATACTACGAACTCACTCCTAAGTCGTCCTATTCATGTACTTAGCCATACCATTCTGGGATGGCGTGTACATGGTAGTCGACCAATCCTTAATACCCCTCTCATCACAAATCTTCTCAAAGGTCTTAGAGACATACTCTTTCCCATTATTAGAATGTATGCATTTTAACCTATACCCAAATTAGTTCTCAACAAAAGCAAGCCAACATTGAATGGTAGCCAAGACTTTCAAAATTTTCTTTATGGGATATGCCCAAACCTTATGCGAGTAATCATCAATGAAAATAGAAAAATACTTTGCACCACCTAATAACTTGTAGAGCATAACTCCACAAACATCAGAATGAATAAGAGCCAGAGATTTACCCATGTGTGTAATGCCAAACTTCTTATGCGAACTATGGGTTTGCTTGCCATAAAGACAATGATCACAAGAATAAAAACACTTGTAGTCAAGGGGCAAAAGATACTGCAAACAACTAAGCACTTTCATTCCCTTTGATGACATGTGATCAAGGCAACGATACTATAGCAATACATGTCATATTGCAGCCACTGCCAAGACATGGTCAATAGATCTAGATACAAGTAAGGGATAAAGAGTGCCGAATTTAGCACTTAGTGCTAGGACAAGATTTCCACGTGTAAGCCTCCATGAGGAATCACCAAATGAGACATCATAACTTGCATCATATAACTATCGAGCTGAAAGTACGATTTTAATCAAAGTTGGAACATGATGTACATTATGCAAACTAAACATTCTACTTGAAGGAAACTATAGCTAGATACCTCCAATACCAATAATAGTCAATGCTAAGTCATTATCCAATTTGACACATCCTGTTATGCTACAATAGGAGTAAATCCACCCCAATGAGGACCCTCAATCAAGGAGCCAATGTTGAGCATAGGTAGACAAGGCATCAATCAACTACAAAACATTAAGGGAAGAAGTTGCAAGTATGTAGTCATCATCAAAATGAGTCTATATGACATTAATCTCTTCAATCTTGACATTGGACTTGCTACGGATAATGTTGCAATCATCATTCTTTTCCTGCACTTTATTATTTTTATTTTCCTTACACTTGACGTATTTTATTGCATTGTGGCTGAACATGACCCTATTTTCCACAATAGTGACAAGTCAATGTGAACTTATGGCCACAGGAATTACTATGAGACTATCCACCTAACTGAGAATGGGACTTTTGAGAGTCTCTTCCATGGCGAGCATTACCACTCCTACCATCATTACCTCTAATTGTCAAAGCATGAGAGGTGTGGAAAGCATTGATATTCTTTCTATTAACCTCTTCATTCAAGAGCGCACTCTCTACATCTTTCAATGATTTTCCTTAGATTCAATTCCCTATTGCGAAGACAAGTCGCTGAAAATAGAATGAAACTCATTCAATTAAGTAGACATGGATGTCCCCTCTTTCATACCAAGGTCCATGAGTTGCTTCAACTAATACATTTGAGAGGTAGGGCTCTCTTTATCATAGATATTGTGAATCTCATCCCATAATTGCCGAGTAGTCTGCCCCTCAGAGACAACATAATAGTAGATCTACTTAGAGAGTGACAAAATGAATGTAGATTTACACAACTCATATAGTTCAACCCAATCCTCTACATCAAAGCATTTGGACTTTACACCCTCATGTCTCAATGACTTAATATGCAATTTGTGCACTAAAACCTATCAAATTTATGCCTTCCAATAGTTGTACTTTGTGCCATCCAACTTCTCAATGTCTGTCATTTGACCCACCAGCCATAATGCAAGAGATGAGAGCACAATCCCCAAGACAAATAGGCTATTGTAAATGATAGTAAAAAAACCCCAAAATCATAGCCAGAGCAAGAGAAACTACTAGAAAAATGAGCTATCTACTAATTGTAATCAAGTAACTATCAAATCCAAGTGGCTAATCTTAGATAGAATGCATAAAACTGAAATGACAAGCTACTATAAACTGTAGCAATATGCCAACGACCAAGTGTGAGCGGCCAAGAAGGAAATTCTAAGAATAACCAATACATTAAAGGCTGTCACAACTGCGGTGTGTTAGAAACTATACATGTAGTAGGCATAGATATCATGCATATAGAAAATCTCAAGGTAAAGAGAGGAGAGATACTAAGTGCATAACCCACTGTGCAAAGCTCAATACATAAACCAAAAGTATATAAATACCACTAACAATACACTAATAGGCATAAGTGTCATGTCCAAGGTAAGTGATCGAATCAATCCACTGTAGGACAACTGCATCCAATACATATCAAGAGAGCATGTGCATGAAGTAAGTGTCCCATAGTCTTGGTGAAAGTAAGCTCAAGCTCAATTTCATAAATCCAAAGCTCTATGTAACATCCAAAGTAGTACATGTAACTTCCAGTGGAACAAAATCGAATGCCAAATGAGCAATGCAAGCTGAAAAAATAAGTACATGACATTCGATATCCAAGTTATATGAAGCATAAGCCATGAGCATAAAACCCAATAGATTCTTTAAGCATGTAACTATGTAAGGCATTGAAGTAACCAAGGTATGTAACCACAACCAAGTTCAATGTAATGGAGCCCAAATCTTACCTCAAAATCATGCCATAGCATATCAGAAAGTATACATAACAATCAAAGTAGTGGTACATCCATTGAGGATCCCATAAAGCATTAATGAGTATTAGACATAAGATTTTCACATATAAATGTTTGTTTTGTTGTTCATACAACACTAAAATGACAATGAAATCTGAGCTATTTCAAGCTCAAATTAGTTCCAAAATCATAACCACGCCATTCAAGTACCAAAATAGCATCCCCGAAGCATCAAACATGCATTATGGATTTTAGTATTTGCTATCCAAACCAGAACTATTCTATTTTATGTGAAATAAACCAATGAGAATTGCATAGAATCAACTCTATGAGAATCCAAATTTGTAGCTCTCATTGTGCTCTTCGTTTTTAGCTATAGAATGCCTAAATCTGATACCATATGCAAAAGTTATGGCCAAAATATGATAGTTCTATCAAGCTGCCATAGCTATCCATGACTTCTACAACATGCTCTATATCCACTCAAACTAGATAAAATGACTGCACGTCTACTCAATAAGCACTCAACAAGACTCAGCTAGACCTTAGAAAGCTCGTCAACAAGCATGGAGCAAGCTGAAACGAGCTGGAAGAAGGAAAGACTCAATGCATATCTCCAGAGGAAGAAATAATGACTGCCATGAAACCTTGAGTAGAAGCTTTGAATCCAGGTTGAAGCAAAGGATGAAGAAGCTCCTCGAATGGTTGACTCTGATACCACTTAAGAGATAGAGCCTAAGTGGAAGCACACAAGTGGAGGCAAAACCAAAGCAAGAGCTATGGTGAATGGAGAGAGAGTGTGTGAGAGAGTATGTGGGAACTCCAATACTCACAATGTGTGACCGGTCTTCCCTTACTCAAATGTCACTAAAAGAATAAAGAATGAAGTGATAGTGATAGAGGTGCTCGCCACGTACAGTGTACAAATGTGCAAGTACTATCAGTGTAATGAATACACGGGCAGATAGGCATAGGCATCTTTACCCCCAACATTATTATTGCAAAGTGAGCATATTTTTGGTACACTAGTCTGGCATGTACACAATTAGCTCATTTTTGTTGATGTGAATACAAATCCAATGCATGAAAATATATTCTAAAGTAGAAATCTAGACCATACTTGATTTGCTCTTGTCTTGTGAGAGATTTCTATAGGTCATGAGTCTCTCATTAGTGTTGAAGGATCAAGGTCCTTTGAGAAACTTTTACATTCACATTTGGTATCCTTAAGAATCAATTCCCATTTTATGTGTTTTGAAAAGCTATATTGCATTCACATTTGGTGCCTTGAATAATTACCTAATCTTACACATTGATTTATCTATCTCTTATGTTCAGAATTGTTAGAAATACACTTGGTCATCATAGATGTGCATTGATTAATCATGGCTAATGTTTTTTTTACTTTTAATGTGAGACATCCCTTTCATATGATCATGATAATTTGCAAATAACAAATTTTGACATTGCTTGAATCCAAAATTTGGAAAGCATTGCTTATAAAATTTTGTGCAAAGAATTTTTAATTTAGACTTTTATGTAGAAAATTGAAAACAAGCTAATTGAGGCATTTTATTATTGGCTTCAAAATATTTTTTTTGTGAATTTTGGATGCCAATTTACATGTATGAGAACTTTTTCACTATGAGCTTGGGAGGTCAAATGTGTCAATTCTCTTGAAACTATTCCCTTTCCATGGTGAGTCTCGAAAGGAATCCTACAAAAATAGGGAATTCCATTGAAACATTTGCTAAATAACAAAAGGTATAAAATAAGCACGATAGTTTCACCCTCGTCACTCAAGATAGGAGGTTGTTGACTTCTTTTAGCTTCCCCCTCTAACTGCTACCACGTACATATCACCCACCTCAGGGGGGTCACTCATGAATATATGTATATATAACGTGAGTTCAAAATAAGGGGTTTTCAAAACACCATTTTTATACATTTTTTACGTACAGAAGGGTGTCATATAAAGGGGTTACTTACAAATTGAATAGAAAAGGGTTGTGTTTTATTCAAGAAAAAATCAAAGATTAGGATATTTATAAATAGACCATGAACGCACGTTATATAGAGAATATATATATAGTGAACCCCCCGAGTCACCCACTGACCTGGTCATCCTTGTTGTCCTTAACAGCATGGGAAGGTGCTTCCAAACTTTGTATTATGTGTTTGAAACTTTCGTGACCTTTTCATGTCCCTTTTCAAACTCGCTCAGTGTGAAAGCCCCTAATGCAAATAAAAGCTCAACACCAATTCTTCCAAGCATGATGATACGAATCTACATGTGATCCAAGAAAAACTCACTAGTATTGATCTTCATCTTGTAATTATTCATGAGACTCAAACACTATGAACAAATCCATCTAACTTTTTTAAGCATGCCCACTTGGCTTGATCCTATAAGGGGGTTGTCTAGGGTATGTTATAGCTTTACTTAGTGCCTATGGTTTTTGAGATGATATATGTGAGTTTTTCCTACCTTATTCCTACTTGGAATTCTATGAATATTTACTCTGGACAGTTAATACATCTCAATATGGTGGAAAGAATGTAGCTTAGGTTGAAGGATTCCATGATTCAAATGGTAGACTTTGTCTCATATTGAAGGATGCGTTGAATATATAGCACATGTTCTTAGTAAAATTTAGAAAGTTTGTAGTGAGGTGGGTATGTGCAAGAAACAACATGGAGCTTTGCTAATATGTTCTTTTATCTTTAGCCTTTTGGGAAGGTTTGAATTAGGGTGCTTTTAAGACAAGTCTTAAGGCTTAGAACAGATGCAATGCTTTTATAAACACATTAATTCAAATTTACAACCTAACCACAAACATGGTGTAAATGTATACGCTACAATAAGCTCACATTGAATTTTTCATTTTAAAAATTTACTCTCTGCAAAACAGGAAGGAAATATAGCATCAAGTGAGGCCTTCCATTTACTTACATACAATCTAGTCAAACAGTGCCTTAGGATCTTGATGAGTGTGCCCTAATCAATCAACCATTCAGGGCCACTACTTCTTTACACATGAAAAAATCTTTGTTTAAGAGACAACATGAGATTAAGTGAAGCATACGGCGAACTAACTCGTGTCCCCCTATTTGCCTTTTGTCCTTTTAATGACCTCCTTAAAAAGAGGAAATGGAGTGTCTAGTCATGTCTTTCATTTACTAACACACTATTTACTTAAACATTGCTATATACAAATGACCTAGTCTACCCTAATCAATCTAGCATTAGGCCCACTAGTTCTTAATTACAAGCAAAAATATCAATGTCTAAAAGACAATACAAGAGCAAGTGAAGCATAAGGCAACATAGCTAGTGTCCCCTATTTATTCAAAGAGTGTTCCCTTATTGAATCACAGTGTCTTAAAAGTAAAATCGATTTGACTAAATGTGCCCTAATCAATCAAGCAATGTGAGGGGAAGTTGTACTGGAGGCATCTAAAATCAAAGTTGTATAAAGAGGCATTGATGTGAGATCAAGCGAAGCATAAGGCAAGCTCCTATTCAATCAAACATTTTGGAGAGACAATGGAAGGCCTAAGTAGGGTAATTAAGGGGGAAGCATTCGTCTATACACACGCATGTACACACACACAAACACGCACACACACAAAGCTTGCGAAAAACTTTTTTCTCATCTAATGGAGAAAAGGAAAAGGTATAAAGGTCATTGAGTTTTGGGGAGGAAAGTATGGATTTAGCTGGGCTTGTAACTTTAATGTTTGAAAAATCTAGCCGGTTTTTATTAGGAAAAACTTGAATTTTAACTGGTTTTATTCATTTTTTGAAAATCAAGCCAGGAAAAATACAGTAAAGGAGGAGGAGAGAGAGAGAGAGAGAGAGAGAGAGAGAGAGAGAGAGATGTGTCACGTGCAGTGGGTGACGTGTCACGTTGAATCACGTAGAGTGTGTAGTTATATAAACAAGGGCTGTGAGCTTTCCTCTAGCAAAGGACCAGCTTTTCATCTGTAAAAACTGGCTGCAGCTTCTCATCCCGTGTTATCTTAATCATACTTAATTATATTCCTCTGATGATGCGGGCGGTGATTGCATGCACTCACTCTTTCAATATTAGCTCTCGACCCATCTCCCCTACCCAGATCAATTGATCAAATACGTGAATTATAATCTATATAGTGCTGGCGCAAAGGTATAACCTTACCAGTATTATTCATCTGTACTCGAAGCCATTCTTTTGCAGCTGCTCCCCACTATTCTTAGCACCAAAACAGCCTGTTATCTGCATCATCTTTCTTTCCCCTACCTACTTGCTTGATGATTGAATCCATCTTGTGAAGCGCCCTCGGCCCCCCCTCTCTCTCTCTCTCTCTCTCTCTCTCTCTCTCTCTCTCTCATTCATTCCTTCATTTTGGCAAAATCGAGTACATTCTTCGAGGGAAGGTCAGGAATCATTGCAGCAAACTCATTGGTAATATGAACAACCTTCCATTGTTTGCCAATATTTATTTTCATTTAAGTAGCTCTGTGAATTTACCTCCAGTTGCATTTGTACTGCAAAAGAAGTTCAATCCATGCAAATGAACTGATAAATCATTCATCTTTCCATTCTTGGCAATTATCAATTCCATTTAAGCAGCTATATTTTACTTCAACTTGCATGAAAAGTATTATTCCCAATATGGAGTAATTAGTAACCTTTGGCTAGGCTGATCTAATTGATGGATGAACTGATCCGGCATGGCTGTATTTTACTTCAGCTTGCATAAATGTATTATTGCAGCAATACTGAGTTTTGAGGAACATTGGATAGGATGACTAATCGATAGATTAACTGATCTAATTCATGGATAGGTACCGATTCTGACACAAAATGGAGGATGCTCTGGATCAAACAGTCACAGATCTCCAAAATGGGACCAAATCAGCTACCAATGTATCAAATAGTGGATCCGCACCTCGAGCATTACTGAGAAGAATGAATTCAGTAGATCAAGACCAGTACAATAATGTATACAATTACAATAGCAGCAGCTATGGCGGCACCCCCAACAATGGGCCGGGGACGCCAGGGAGGCCTGCAACGCCACAGAGCAGCAATTGGGGAAGTGGCTTAAACACACCCACAGGGCAGCAGTCTAGCTATGGCGATTATAATAGTAATATGAATATCAATGGGGGATCAGGGCAGCTGCTAGCTGAAGTAGCTGGATCAGCAGCTGGGGCAAGAAAATCAGCTTCATCTTCTCTGGTCTTGCTGAAAGGAGCATTGGGCCGCCTCAATAGCAATACTAGTAATAGCTTAAATCCCTCCAATTCATGCACCCCCAGAAAGACAAGCGGTAGGCTGAGTGATGCTGATGATTCGAGCTGTTATAACAACCATCACTCTGCTATCAATAGCTACAACTATTTTAATGGTGATGACCCCCCTTCAGCCCGCCTCTCTACCTCTAGCCCCCTCGGCATCACTTTCTCCATGGTTGGCCCTGTTCAAATCCCAGAAAATGATCTCTTCACTGATGGTACTCTCTCTCTCTCTCTCTCTCTCTCTCTCTCTCTCTCTCTCTCTCTCTCTCTCTCTCTCTCTCTCTCTCTCTCTCTCTCATTTCCGTCTTTTTTCGCACTTGTTTGTTCCCCATTTCTATTATCTTCTTTTCAGTCATTTGTAGCATCTTTGCAAAATTGCAGGTTTTAATGGTACTTATCTTGGCTTTTCACTACCCAAAACCCTTCATTCCATCTTATTTACTGATGATCTTTATACAGACTGTGTTTATAATATTGGCTTCCCAAGTGCCACTACTCTTACTTCATCTTGTTTACACACTGTTACACTTGACAATACTATTTTGTTTTAGTTCTCTTGTAGCACTTTTGCAGCTGATCTCCATTATCAGTTAATCTTCATCATCAGCTCAAAGCTGATCTCCGTTACCAGTTGAGGTCCATTATCACTTTTGCGGTTGATCTCCATTGTCAGTTCAAAGACGTTGATCTGTAGAATATCTACACAGAATTCCTGTTTTTTTATAGCGCCGGTGGGTTCGGTATGTTCGTTTCCTAGGCAGAATCTCGTCCTCAAGCTGCATCTGAATTTTGAATGAGAAATCTGTCCTTCTCAAGCTCTCAGTGTGCGTCTCCATAAAGTACTTTAGGTCTCATTCAGCCTAAAATTTTGTATCAGTATCAGTCACACAGCACAGTGCACATTGAGTGCTCACATTTTGCGCATGTTGATTTTGTTTCCCAATCAGAAAAACCCATGTTGCAAAATTCGATACGAATGAGGCATTCAATGTTGCACATGAGCGGATTGAAAGGTGTCAAATCATGTAAATGGAGAGATTTAGCGTGAGCATGAATATTGATCAATATAAGGATGTCCTAGTAGGTTGTGCCTATTGTGTGTGTGTGTGTGTGTGTGAGAGAGAGAGAGAGAGAGAGAGAGAGAGAAAGAGAGAGAACTACCTATCCAAGCTTGATATAATATAAAAGGGTGCATATACACTGCTTCAGCACTCATAGTTAATGCAGAGTAGCTTATAAGAGCAATTACTGGTGATACATCATCAAAAGACCTTTTTCTCAAAGTCTTTACTCCATGGTTCCTTGGATCTTTGATGGTCAGAAAAGAAACCTTCATGTTAGCTGGTTCCCACAAGCTAGCTGATTTTTAGGCCATTCTCTTTAAAAATCAAGAGCCACCAGCAGTGGCACTGTATTCATGAGCTCAATGAACTAGTGCTGTGCTTGCTTGCTGGTTCCCACTATATGCTGACTTTTAGGCAGTCCATCCTGTTTAGAAAAATAAAAAGCCAGGTGAGACAGATCAAGAGATCGACTGCCACCGGCAGCAGTGTAATATTGGCTCTGATGAGCTGCATTTAAGAGTTGTGCTTGACATTCTGTCTATTTGTATAATCAGTGGAAGCTGCAAGGGCTTATGCAGTCAGCATGGAAGGAGGAACAGAATTCACAGGAAACATGCAGGAGGACCTGGAGTCGGAGACTCCATTGAAAGATCTCAAGCCTCCACTGCCTATTCATCTAAAGGTATAGCTATTCAGTCAATGTGTTATCATTCATTTGTAGCTAGCGGGGTTGAGAGAACTAATAACTGATAACGGCCGTTAAGTCTCAACTCGATCAATCAGTGAATTATGATTTGCTAATTCAGCTTAACTCAACCTACTTCAGCGAAATTAGCAATTCAATTGGAAACGTCTGGTGATACAGTCCAATTTCTATTAATCTGCTAGTTCATCTACAACAAGAGAGCCATGTTTCACTGGTGGTTACACATGAGCATGGTGATGATGACATTGATGCTGTTTTACTGGTGGTTTACATATGAGTACTAATGGAGATGGTGATGTTATTGATGATGATGCAGTTCGTTGATATAAAGTATAAGGTGGTGGTGAAGCAAGGAGCCAAATGGAGAGGGAAAGCATCAGTGGAGAAGGAGATAATACATGGCATAACAGGGTCAGTGGCTCCTGGAGAGATGCTGGCTCTAATGGGGCCTTCTGGCAGTGGGAAGACCACCTTGCTGAACTTGCTGGGGAGTCGGAAAAGCAGCCCTGAAAACATGTCTGGAACTGTACTATACAATGACCAGGCTTATAATAGCAAGCTGAAAAGGAGGTAATGATAAGATCCTCTCTCTCTCTCTCTCTCTCTCTCTCTCTCTGTTTTAGACAAATTCCCACATTGTGAATTATGATATCATATCCTTTTACTTAGGAGTGACCGCATACCTAGCTTAGTGCTGTTTGGGGCAAGGGGTTGCTGTCCTTTTTGTTTGTGAATTATGACAACATCATGAGCTTCTGCTTCAGAGGGACAACATATATTCTAGCTCGGTGCTGTTCCAATGGCAGATTGGCAGACAGGTGTACCTAACGACACCTAGCTAGGAAAGCGGTCTGGTGACCTCTGGTCCGTGTGAATCAGAAGCTCATGAAGTAGAACACTATAATAGGAGAAAAGGAAGGGAAAATAGTTTTTGCACAAGGGAAAGACTCTGTCAAAAATTCTGTCTGTCTGTCTCTCTCTCTGTGGGGGAGGAAGAGGTGGTGTCAGTGCATATAGCTGTTCTGTTGTACCACCCTGAAATGGATTATGGGAATTGGAGTTGCAATGTGTTTGCCGACACACACACACACACACATATTGAGAGAGATTAGATAGACAGACTCTCTCTCTCTCTCTCTCTCTCTCTCTCTCTCTCTCTCTCTGTCTGGGAGAAAGAGGGGGGGGCTAGGTAGCTTCAGTACATTATAGCTGTTCTAGTGTTGTACCACCCTCAAATGAATTATGGGAATTGAAGGAGTTGCATTGTGGGAATTGAAGGAGTTGCACTGACACCACCTCTCTGTGGGGGAGGAAGAGGTGGTGTCAGTGCATATAGCTGTTCTGTCTCTGTACTAACGTGATGCTGCTGCTGCTGCTGCTTGGCGCTGCATGCGTGCATATTGCATATTGGGTGATGCAGGATGGGGTTCGTGACGCAGGACGACGTGCTGTTTCCTCATTTGACGGTGCGGGAGACGCTGAGGTTCGGGGCGATGCTGAGGCTGCCGCGTGGAGAGGAGGCGGGGCGGCGGGTGGAGGAGGTGGTGCGGCAGCTGGGGCTGGAGCGGTGCGGGGACACGATGATCGGGAGCCAGGTGGTGCGGGGGGTGTCGGGAGGGGAGCGCAAGCGCGTGTGCATCGCGCAGGAGGTGCTGGTGGACCCGTCCCTGCTCCTCCTCGACGAGCCCACCTCCGGCCTGGACTCCACCACCGCCCTCCGCCTCCTCCGCCTCCTCCGAAACATGGCCCGGGTAAACCTCCTCCCCCCTCTCCCACCCCCTCCCTTCCCTCCCTACCCAAAGCTTTATTTCTTTCTCTAGAACAAAAATATAAACATTATATATATATATATATATATATATGTATATATATCCAAAAGCTAGCTTTATTTTCTAAAAAACAAAATTTGAAAAAACAATCAAGGCTCCGGGTACCCTCCCCAAAATTTTTTATTTAAAAAACAAAACGTGGAAAAGAAAATGAAAAATCATGGCTCAGGTAGTATTTCTTTTTTCTTTTTTCTTTTACTTTCCCCCGGAATAATGCGTAAAAATTCTACCTTGGGTAACACTTTTTTTAATTAAAAATTTAAAAAGAAAGAGGACGTGATGGATTAATAATAAAAATTCTTCCCTTCCGAAATTTCCTTCCCTCTTTCTTTCCTTTTCAACAAAAAGAGACACCAAACCCGAGACCCCCCCCCCCCAAAATTCCCCCCTCATTCTCTCTATTTAGTATTTCAAAAGATTTCCTTAATGAAATTTTCCAAGCAACTATTTTCTTTCCAATTATCCAATTTTCTTTCCTTAGAAAAAGAAAAAAGAGGGTGTGTGGAATAATAATGCACTTTTGAAACTTCTCTTTCTTTGTACCCAAAAAAGAAAGAAAACAAGGCCATGGAGGATTAGTAATGAACTACTTTCTTCCAAGTTTTCTTTCTTTATTTCTTCTAAGAAAGAGGAAAAACAAAGTGGTGGATCAAACTTTAGTCACAAATTTATGCATAAGGCCTTCCCAGTATCAAGTTGCAAGGTTTTCTATCTATTTATCCACAATTTTTTTCACAAACACTAGTAAGGAACTTTAGGAAGTGTGTAGATATGAACTAAAAACTAGTACAAGGGAGATTTTGATTGAGATTCCCCTAAGTAATCAACATAACAAGCCAAGAACAGAGTGGCTCCCTTAGAGAAGCTAATGTTGACATTATTGCATGGCAATAACAAGAAGATCTCCACAATAAAAATTGACTAAAGCTTCTTATGACAAAGGGAAGGGGCATTTTGATGTACCTTGATCCTTTCAACAAACTAAATGGAAGTCAACATACCAAATAAATAAGGAAAGAATTTGTAGCTAATGCAAACTTTTTGTAACAATGCAAGGCCTTCTTTTCCAATGTTTGCTTTAGAAATTTAACAAACTACTTGTTAAAATTCCTAAGAAAGCATTCTAAGGGTTTTCGAGCATGCACAAGACAACAATGCAAGGTGAAATTCTTTTGCATATCATGAGGCATAGCTCTATTTGGACTAAGATCCTTCCCTAAGGCTTCCTCCATGTTGTAGAGGTTTCCCTTCCTTGTGATGTCAACAGCAAACCATAGTCATGAAAGTTGGCATGGTAGACTTTCATAAGAATTACATCTGGCCTACAAAATTGCATCAAGAATGCACATTCATTGGCAGAGTCAATTTTAGTAGAGCTCTATGTGCAATGATAAGGACACACATTCATCAATAGACTCATCACACCCACAATTTTAGTAGAGCTCTACATGCAATGATACCCAAGATTTTCGTAGAGTGCTTTATGCAATGATAAGTATAAAAATGATGCCAACTTAATTTATATGGTTGTTAAGGATCCAAACGTTTGAGAACCAAGCCAAAGCTATTTTATCCTATTAAGAGTGGCTAATCCTTCCAAAATCATATCTCGCTCATATTAAAAGCCTAGACATGACACTTCTTTAACTCATTGGTGTGCGTGGCAACCATCACGTGAGATGTCAAGCATAAAAAACTTTTCCAATGCAAATTTTGGCATGGGGGAGACAAGTTGTACATAGTTTAGAAGGCCACTTTTGTCCTAAAACTAGCCTAGATATGACACTTCTTTAACTCATTGGTGTGTGTGATGATCATCACGTGAGATGTCAACCATAAATAACCTTTCCAATGAAAATTTTGGCATGTTGTTGAGATGAAGCTATTGGGTAGGATACATTTCATCTCAAGGCATGACGACCCTTCCACACCAATGGCCAAATATTATTAAAACTTGGGAGAAAATACAAAAGGATAAAGTTGGTAAGGTTTCTGAAAGCTTTTGAGTGCCACATAACAAGAAATGTTACATATCAAATGATTATCCATTACCTACTATAGTACTACATTAACTGATTACCTACTATATCAACTTTTACATATCAACTAATTATACATTACCTACTATAGTACTAAAAAGGGTTCTTGTTACGTTGCTATTAACTATCATTTGGCATTGATTTGGAGTCCATGATTCTTAGTAGTTTGGCAACATCAAAATATAAGTAGTACGTAAAAAAGGATAGCAATGTTAAATGTGAGTTCAACACCTCTAATGTGGCTAGAACTCATGCAATCACTGATGAACATGTGAAACCCTTACCATTGAACAAAATGTAATGCATAAAACTTTGGGTATAGTCTTTAAACATATACTCCATGTTCAACAAGGTTCATTTCAAATATTTTTTACATGAGCGAACTTTCTTTAAAGAAACATGCTATTGAGTTTTACTTAACCTTGAATCATTGTTGATCGATGATGGAATTTCTTGTTTAATATTGCTGCAAGTTTTAAGGGTTAAGGTGTACTAATGAATTTGTGGCTTTGTAAATTTCATACAGCAAGGGCGCACTGTGGTTACAACAATCCATCAACCATCAAGCAGGGTGTTTCACATGTTCGAGAAGTTGTTGTTGTTATTAGAGGGGCATTGTGTTTACTTTGGAAAGGCAAGGGGAGCCATGACCTACTTTGACTCTATAGGCTTCTCTCCCTACCTCCCCATGAACCCAGCTGATTTTATCCTTGACCTCTGTAGCGGTAACACCCATGACATCTCCTTGCCCCCTCACCTAATTAATCAATACAATACACCTAGCAAGCAATCAAATGGATCACTAACTCATGACTCTGTTATGGGAGCAACTCACGAACATATCAAAGATGACCAACTTAATAGCACAGTTATTACCGTCTCCACTACCACCACACCCTTGGCAATGACCACCGCATCATCAAACCTTTTGGCAAATGATGTTAAGAAGGTACCATCTAAATTTTTTTTGTTAATTTTGCACATGTTTAGTGTAACCATAATGCTTTCAAAATGAAATGTTTGCCAGCCATTTAACAGTTGTCCAAGTCAATTGGATGACAAATGACTAGGCTTTTCTTACCACATAATGCACAAAGAAAATGGATGTAAAGACATGAGTTGACCATTAGTTTGTATTGCAATGTAGTATCTCATGGATTGTTGTGAGAACCAAATCTTGTCCTTGGAGAGGACAAAGCTCATGGACTTTAGAAAAGAAGAAGACAATGACAGAACTTTGGGAGATGTGGATGATTGTGATGATTGGCATGCATCATCATGGGTGACATCATGGTGGGAGCAATTCTTGATATTGTTGACTCGTGGGTTAAAGGAAAGGAGGCATGAGTACTTGAGCGTTTTACGTGTTGTCCAAGTGGTGGCATCTGCATTGTTAGCTGGTTGTCTTTGGTGGCAATCCAAGCATAGGACCCCACAAGAATTACAAGACCAAGTAAGCAAATAAGATTAATGTGTATGCTTACATATATGTGCATGAGTGCATGTGCAGAATATTTTTGCACGTATGTATTTGTTTGTGTGAGTCGATGTATACACATTTTTTATACATGCACGCATGTATGAATGTATGGATGCATGTATGTATGTATGTATGTACACATGCACATATGTGTACTTACACGTGCGTACACATTACATATGTATTCACAAACTTTTTTGTGTGTGTCTGCATGCACGCACACATGCATGTTTATATTTTGTATGTGGGCACTTGAACATAAGCTCAATAATGTTTTTATGTTTTTGAATAAAAGCACTGATAGGTTTTTGGTTGTTTTGTTTCAGCTGGGCCTTCTTTTCTTCATTGCTGTTTTTTGGGGTTATTTGCCATTGTTCACAGCCATCTTTACATTTCCTTTGGAAAGGGCAATGCTAGCTAAAGAACGTGCATCTCGTATGTATCGATTGAGTGCCTACTTCATGGCTCGCATTCTTGGGGACCTCCCCTTGGACCTAGCATTGCCCTTTGTTTTCATGACAATCCTCTATTTCATGGCCAACCTTCTTCAAACACCTGCTGCATTCTTCTTCTCTCTACTCACAGTGTTTCTCACAGTCATTACTTCCCAGGTAATCACATCATGTGCGAAAGGTAAATTTATCAAAGAAAATTTGAAAATTTTTAATTGTCTTATACTATAAGTGTTTATTTTGAAGGTAATATGTCTAACCTACTTTCTAGGCAAACAATAAGTTTACTTTTGCTTGGGTATTTAAACCAATCTGGAAACAAAAAATCTTCCATATTGGCTATAAAACACTTGGAGAGGATGCAAATTATCAATACTTCTCATGTTATGTAATAATTTTAGTGAGTTGTGTTTATCTACTCACATGCCACTTTTTAGTTTGACCAAGTAGGCTTGCCTTTACCTCTTCTTGATCCCCTTTGTCACACATGAACAATATATGGTCCTTTTATGGGGACGTGACTTAATACAAAAATGCTTAGGTTAACCCACATTTATCTTTGCACAAAAAAATATCAGCTAATATTTAGACTGTAGACATACTATAACCATTGATGGGTGGATGAGTAAGTTTGAGTATTTGGGTTCTCCATGGTACTCAAAATAGGATTTCACTTCTTTCTACACAGGGCTTTGGCTTATTGATTGGTGCTGCTACGATGGATGTGCAAAAGGCCACCACCTTTGCATCCATAGCCGTCCTTGGGTTCATGCTAGGTGGAGGGTTCTTCGTGGAGGTACTCGAAATTTTTTGTATTCCAAGCACCAAGAGAAAGGAAAAGAGCGATATGACTTCAAAATGCTATGGCTTTATATTGCATCTTTACCTTTTCTCATATTGTTCTTGCAGCACATTCCACCTTTTATCAGCTGGATCAAATATTTGTCTTTCCAAGCTCACACCTACAATGTCTTAGTGGAGGTGCAGTATGGCAATAACAAGCTCTACAATTGCTCGAGTGGGAGAGGGTGTGAAAGCATAGGGTCGTCCCCAGCTCTGAGAGCCACGTCCTTGCATGGGGCTACACATTCATTGATAGCCATGGTGACAATGGTATTTGTGTATAGGCTCCTTGCATATCTTGCACTTCGCTCAATGAGAACGGCTAATTCCTGAGAAGAGAAGGAAAATATGTGGTGGTAAGCCTTCCTTGCTGCTACATCCTTTCAATTTTGAAGCATTAGATCGAGGGTTATGTGGAGCCTCGACCGCCCCTTTGGAGGGTGTTAACCGACACGTGCTTGATCTATTGGTATGTGTATGTATGTGTAGTATAACCCGAGTATTATTATACCATTATACGTAGCATTGGAATCATGAATCCACGTGGCATTACCACCGTCCCATTTTGTATGAGGATAAAGGTTCGAAAAATATTTTTTCCCTTTTGTATAAAAGTGCCGACATTTGCATTTTCTACCTGCGAGTGATGATATCGCCATTAAAAAGAGTGAGGATTTAAGACGCACTTGGGACCTTTTGGCACATGGGCTACCTCTGGTAGATGACTAGTTTTGCAAGTATTCCCTTTGCTTTTGGCAAAAGTATTCCTTGCCCCTTCAAACCCCACTCCCTAGTGAAACATGTGACAACACCTAAGAGCCTCCACCTTGGAGTGTGTAGTCACTTTTGCATATATCACTCTTTCTACACATTTCTTTCCATTCCCCTCCATGGGTGTGTCCTGGATTCATGATCAAGTCACCTACTCCCCCTAGCTTTTCCGGTTTTAAATATACCATCCCTCTTCAACCTAATGTCTCATGATGATTTAACTTCCATTCTCCTTTGACAAAACCCCGACAAGTTTCTTCGACATATAAACCGTTCTGAATTTCATAGCTGTCATAAATGTTGACTCAAATGTTCTCTTTTCATGACCTTGAAGTGTTGTTGGTAATATTGCTTCAAGAAGGGCCAAGGGATACACTATTACTAAGCAGGGGAAATCACATGAGAAACCTCCCATCTATGGCCCTCTTGATGTGAGAAATAAAAGTAGATACTATTTCATTTACCTATTAATTTAAAAGCCGCATTACAGCAAAAAAGTACCCCTAGTTAAGCTTACAAGGGTCCCATTGTCCCCTTCTCATATTGAAAAAGCACCCCTAGTTAAGCTTACAAGGGTACCTTTGTCCCCTTTCTCGTTTCTTCAAAAGTACATCAAACATGTTATATATTACTTTTGAGTTGGATTGGGCATTAGAAACTTCACATCTCTTTTTTACTTTTTGGAAACAGTAAACAAAATTGAAATACGAAAGATGGCGATATAAATGGTGATGAAAATGAAATTTGAAAAATGCTAATAGCAAGGCTTTTCAATCATACGACCAATCAACAACTTGTCTACTATGAAGACATCCAAATCTTCTTTAGAATACCTCTTGTAAGAGTTTTGTACTTGTGCAAATTGCTTGTATGATGTGCCATTTTATTTGCTTTTTGCAACTATGAGTTGTAATGCCTTAGTAGATAAAAGTTATAATCATTATAAGAGAATTTGGTGAGTGTGACTTATCATTAATGACTCTAGAACACTCTAAAGCCCAAATCATATGTATGGCATCTTCACAAGGTCAAATGTAGTTATGGATGTAAACATCTCATCCTCACTTCATACAAAGGCACAAAATCTTGATTGAATATGTGGTTGTTGATGTGGCCATAAAATAAGCAAACTTTATTTGTGTGATGAATGAAGATTTCTAAAACACTTATCTTTAGAAGTTCAACCATGAGTAATGTCAATTTCATTGAAATAATGTGCAACTATGTTACCGATAATAATACCACATGCTTCAAATATTTGAACTTATTGACAATGTTCATGGAAAACATTTTTTAGAGTTGATAAAAAAACCCTCAACCTTGATTATTTATAACTTATTTCTCAGATGTTGCATTAGTATTGGTCACATTATAACTCAACTACATCTAGATTTTAAAACTCGGAAACCTTATCTTTACAATTTTCAAAAGTAATTTACCAACTCACTTTACACTAAACCTCGATTTTTCGTGAACACTACTTATTATCAACTATCTTGATGAAGAGTCAAGAGTGTAGAGCTACCCATTCCATCCTTAACATTAGCTTTATACGTCTAAGATGCCACTCGTGAAGATCTAACTTTCATTGAAACAATCTACACATAAGGCTTATATTTATGAAAGATACCATTAGAATCTCACATGTATAAGATTCTTGAAAAGGTGTGCATGAAGTGTAAAGAGATATTTGCCTAGTTCATGACTATCATGGCTAATACAAAGGTTGTAAAACTACTTCCATGATGAGTATGATATCATGGTAGTAAACCTGCTCCTACCTCCCTTATAGAAGTATAGCTTTGTTATTGCTCTTAAAGCCTTTGACAACATGAAGAATTGCAAGGACTTGCCCAACACCTTTCCTTCAATCCATCTTTAGCATAATGTAGATGCTATTACAAACTTTAAGTGCATCCTATGGTGCTTTTGACACTCCAAAATAGAAGCTTTCAAACACCTCATGTGCTATAATTGTATCATGGAATAGATTTTGCATTATCCTTCCTACTTAGACATGCTATTAACTTCAAAACCTAAGTAACTAGTTTACTAGAATGATCTACAAGGTTAATAAGTAGCCATGTAGTAGCCTTTAACACCTTTCTATTCCTAGCCTCCTAGATAGCCACAACAGACATCGCTCCTAATGATATTCCAAAAGAGAAGAAAGCCTAGAGACATCTTGCCTTTTACACCTAATAGCACTTGTCTTCGTGTAATGACACCATGGAAACCTCTCAATGCGATTCTCTTCTAGACCTTATGCTAAGTGATGCAAACAAATTTGCACTTTTGAAGTAAGTGGGACATTCACTCATCTTTCAATTGACATAGGGGGCAAACTGGGGGGACTTGGGCCCACTTCTTTAGCAAGTCTTGTGCCAGGAGTTTCTTCATAACCATCTTCCATAATGAAGCTAATCTTAGTGAAGGGAATTGTTTTCCAAGACTTGCTAGTGCCCTTGATCACATCACATGTATCAACCAAATGATATCCTTTTTCCCTCAAAACTCTTAAGTTGTAATTATCCATTTTTCATTGGAATTTTCCACTTTGAGTTTGATTTTATGCAATGTGGTACCATTATGCCTATAGAATTTTAGCCTAAATTTAGGAGCATACCTAAGAGAAAAAGAGCAAGCTTCCACAAAGAGATCAAACACCATTGCCATATAGTCATATTCATCCTTGCTTAGGTTGACTCTCTCAACCATGACCTTTAGGGGGAGCCAATCAAACTCCCTTGAGTCCCATATTTATTTTCATCAATAAAGCTTACTAGCTCTACCATGTTTTGATAGACATTTGATGTAAATTCTTACTTTGATAATATAATATGAACACATGATAAAAAAAGATAGAAATATCTTGAAACACACAATTAGGGAGTACATCCAAACTTTTTGTCAAGAACTCATTAAAATATTACTTCTACTTTTGCATGTGCTACATTTGGCACATAGGTTCAATATTCCATTGTCTCTTAGCATGTTCTTTAAGCACATTTTTTGTAATAACCTAAGCTTATACTTAAGACAATCCTATAAGTTAATAATCCTTAAATTGTTGAGTCTCTCTTGTTGCTGCATAAGTTCAATTTTTTGCTCTATGTGTCAACATTTTGATCTCTCCAATGCATACACAAGTGAAATATCAATCCCCTAATCTTTATCTTATCTTGAGCTTTTTGCATAAAGCTAATAGGACTCATTATATCAATGTTGTGGCATCTCTTATTGATCTTATAAGTAAATTGATTTGTGCTCAAATATAAAGCTATTTGAATCATGACTTGCATGCAACTATGAGACACATGTTCTAGCAATAATCACTAGCATTATTTTGTGATAAAGTTTCCCTTTTTATGTATTTTTGTCATGATTAAAGCTATGTCTTGTTAGTTTCGATGGACTAATAAAGTGGTCCTTATTTATACAAAAGGGCAAGTCAAAAGGCTTTTGAAATGTGATCTTGAGAAGAATGGCCTTAAGAAAATGGAAAGCTTATACCATTAACCACCTTCATAATCTCTATCTTTCCTCCTTCAAGGTCAAGAAATATTATATCCCACTTGTGCAGCCTCACCATTGAATACCAAACAACTGCCTTAAATACTTGGTTAATGACACATCTTACATAGAAGCTAACCATGTTCCAGCTTATATAAGATCTATTGCACCCACAACTACATAACCATTGTCCTCATCCTACTTTTCCTTATTCTCCTCCCCCCCTCCCCCTCGTCTACCACTATGCTATTTATACCCATTGATAGTCTTTTCTTCTCCTATTTGCTCTTCCTATGCTTATGTTGTGGGTATCATTTGCTACCAAGTAGGCAAGGTGGTGTATTCAATCTTTTTGGCATGTGCACCTCAACTTATATCTAACATACTTAGGTCTCTATGCTAAAAATAGTAGCATTCTACCATAAATGCAATAAGCTAAGATAGTTCTTGCACTACACATTCCAAGGAATCCATTTATCCCCCTTGGCCTAAATTTGTTTCAAAAGGGTGTTTTCATTGTCTAAAATCAATTTGCACATCACCAATACAAATGAAAATAAAAATACACATATAAAGTAACAAGTGGCATCAACATAAAGAGGCTAAAAATAATGCATAAGGGTTTTAAATAATACTCATTACAAATATGTTTTAATTCTAGAGCTTTCTGATCTAAATCTCTTTGTGTGAATTGGTTTAAATTACTTTGATATGCTACAAAACCAACCCACTAAAAGTGATAGGAGCTTCAAAAAGACTTGAAGTCCCATTTGAAACTTTCTTTTTGTAAATTGTTTCGAAGTAGTTTGGTGTAGTGCAAATCCAACCATAAGAATGCAATAATAGTAGTTTCTTTGTGACTCTATGAAGTTTTGGATTTATCCAACTTTGGATAAATTAGTCTATCAACAAATGCCACCATGTTTATGCTTTTCCCAAATGTAGTTTTAATGAGCTAGAATGATCAAAGCATCCATATATATATATACATATATATATATATATAAAATTTATAGTGGATCCTTATGAACTTTGTGCATATGATATAGAAGTTACTTGGTCAACTTTCAACTCCTAAATTTGACTTTAAAGGATAAATGTCCAATTTGCAAATGTTAGCTACTACAATCGTCCCTACTACATGAGAGGGAAGCTATGGTGGGAAGTAAGGTAGAAGATATGGAGTGCACGCACGCATGCACACACACACGCACGCACGCACGCACACACACACACACACACACACACACACACACACACACACACAGGAATACAAGAGATTTACGTTGGTGAGAACAAATTTGCACTTCTAAAGTAAGTGGGACATTGACTCATCTTTCAATTAAGATAGGGCCCACATCTTTAGCAAGTCTCGCACCAGGAGTTTCTTCATAGCTATCTTCCATACGAAGCTACTCTTAGTGAAGAGAATGGCTTTCCAAGACTTGTTAGTGCCATTGATTGCATCACGTGTCTCAACCAAATTAGATCCCTTTTCCTTGAAAATTCTCAAGTTATAATAATCCATTTTTCATTGGAATTTTCCACTTTGAGTTTGTTTTTATGCAATGTGGTACCATTATGCCTATAGATTCTTAGCCTAAATTTAGAAGCATACCTAAGACAAGAAGATCAAGTTTCCACTAAGAGATCAAACATCACTGCCATATAGTCATATTCATCCTTGCTTAGGCTGACTCTTTCAACCATTACATTTAGGGAGAGCCAATCCAACTCCCTTGAGTCACATATTTATTTTCATCAATAAAGCTTACTAGTTCTACCATGTTTTGATAGACATTTGATGTAAATTCTTACTTTGATAATATAATATGAACACACTATAAAAAAATTTATAAATATCATGAAACACACAATTAGTGAGTACATCCAAACTTTTTGTCAAGAACTCATTAAAATCTTACTTCTACTTTTGCATGTGCTACATTTGGCACATAGGTTCAATATTCCATTGTCTCTTAGCATGTAGGCTTTAAGCACATTGTTTGTAATAACCTAAGCTTGTACTTAAGACAATCATATAAGTCAATAATCCTTAAATTGTTGAGTCCCTCTTGTTGTTGCATAAGTTCAATTTTGCACTCTATGTGTCAACATTTTGATCTCTCGTATGCATCCACAAGTGAAATATCAATCCCCTAATCTTTCGCTTATCTTGAGCTTTTTGCGTAAGGATAATAGGACTCATTATATCAATGTTGTCACATCTCTTATTGATCTTATAAGCACATTTATTTGTACTCAAATATAAAGCTATTCAAATCATGACCTACATGCAACTATGAGATACATGTTCTTGCAATAGTTACTAGCATTATTTTATGATAACGTTTCCATTTTTATGTATTTTTTGTTAGGATTAAAGCTATTTCTTGTTAGTTTCGATGGACTAATAAAGTGGTCCTTATTGATACAGAAGGGCAAGTCAAAAGGCTTTTCAAATGTGATCTTGAGAAGAATGGTCTTAAGTAAATGGAAGGCTTATACCATTAACCACCTTCATAATCTCTATCTTTCCTCCTTCAAGGTCAAGAAATATTATATCCTACTTGTGCAACCTCATCATTGAATACCAAACAAATGCCTTAAATACTTGGTAAATGACACTTCTTACGTAGAAGCTAACCATGTTCCTTATATAAGATCTATTGCACCCACAACTACATAATCCTTGTCCTCATCCTACTCTTCATTATTCCCCTTTTCCCCCCTTTGTTTGTCACCATGCTATTTATACCCATTGATGGTTTTTTCTTCTCCTATTTACTCTTCCTATGCTTATGTTGTGGGTATCATTTGCTACCAAGTGGGCAAGGTGGTGTATTCACGTTTTTGCCATGTGCACCTCAACTTATGTCTACTATTCTCAGGTCTCTATGCTAAAAAGAGTAGCATTCTACCATTAAATGCAATAAGCTATGATGTTTCTTGCACTACACATGAAAATGGGGGAGGTTGGTATTTTAATCTCCAAGGAATTTATTCATTTCCTTTGGCCTAAATTTGTGTCAAAAAGGGGTTTTCATAGTTTAAAATCAATTCACATGTCACCAATACAAATGAAAGTAAAAATGTGTAAAGAACACATATAAAATGACAAGTGACATCAACATAAAGAGGCTAAAAATAATGCATAAGGGTTTTAAATAATACTCATTAAAATTATATTTTTAATTCCAAAGCATTCTAATGTGAATTGGTTCAAATTACTTTGACATGCTACAAAATTAGCCCACTAGAAGTGATAGGAGCTTCAAGTAGACTTGAAGTTCCATTTGAATCTCTTTTTTTTTAAATTGTTTCGAAGTAGTTTGGTGTAGTGCAAATCCAACCATAAGAATCTAATAATAGTAGTTTCTTTGTGACTCTATGAAGTTTTGGATTAATCCAACTTTGGACAAACTAACCTATAAGCAAATGCCATCATGTTTATGCTTTTCCCAAATGTAGTTTTGATGAGCTAGGATGATCAAAACATCCTTATATATTTTAAATTTATAAAATTTATAGTGGATCCTTATGAACTTCATGCATAAGATATAGAAGTTGCCTAGTCAACTTTTAACCCCTAAATTTGACTTTTATGGATAAATGTCCAATTGGCAAATATTAACTACTAAATTTGACTTAAGTATAATTGTGATTCTTATGGATAAACATCCAATTCCAAATTTTAACCACTACAATTGTCCCTACTACATGAGAGGGAAGCTATGGTGGGAAAAGTAAAGTAGAAGCTATGGAGTGCGAACATATATATATATATATATATATATATATATATATATATAGAGAGAGAGAGAGAGAGAGAGGTATAGCAGAGATTTGTGTTGGTATGAAATGAATATGGTATGCTCATTCTTTGTTATGTGCAGTTGGTGGGTACCCAAGGGGGAAAGGGACTAGTCACTTTAATTGTCAAAATTCCTAGGGAGGGAAATATTTTTTTAGGTGATAGTTATTAATTAGAAAGGGATCATCATAGGCATCAGTAGGTTGGATTTGGATAGAGCCATTAAGGTTTACTACAAGCACATTGTAGGGGCCCATCCAAATCGATTGGAGATTTCTATGAAATTTTCCAAAGCACGAATCATACACTAGAACTAGCTCTCCTTCCTTGAATTATTCGTGCTTTATGAAGCTATCATGGTAGGCTTTATGCTAGGCTTGCATGGCTTCCATGCATTGTAATGTCATCCGCCATATCTCATCCAATCATTCCAAGTGCAAGAGGTAATGTTGCAAGGACTCTTCATCTCCTAGACACTCCTTAATGGCCACTCACAAAGAGGGGAGTTCTAGCTCAATAATAAAGATAACCTTTGTCTATATAATAGTAGTGGCCTTATGGGAGGTTATGTATGCCCAAAGGGACTCTGTAAGTTGGTCATTCCAATCATGGGATATGCTACAATCATTCTTGTTAGGATCAAATAGAGAATGGGATTGGTGACTTTGTCTTAGTCTATGGCTCTGGGGTAATAGGGGGATAGAATTTAGATGTCTAATCTTGTAAACTTCTACCAATCCTTTCATAAATTTTTAAGGAAAGTGGGTACACCAATCACTTACGAGCTCTAAGAGACTGCCAAAGTGAGTGATAATATTCTTGTATAGGAACAAAGCCACATTGTTTCCATCATCTTACTTGGTTTCACAATACTTTGTCACATAATTAGCATAAAGTAGGATATATCTATTTTTCTTCCTTCTAGTGGGAGGATTGATAGGTCTAACAAAGTTGATGCCCCATTTCTTGAATAGCTTCAAGGGAAAGATAGGTTTTAGTGGCATGGTACTTGTTTTGGTAGGCTTCCCCATCCACTAACATGTATCATAGTGCTTGCAATAAACATAGGCATCTTTATGCAAGGGAGACCACCAGTATCTTACAACTAGAGCTTTCTTGGCTATGACTTCTATTGCAAAATGACCACCACATGGCTCATCATGGCACATCCTCAAGACAATGCCAATCTCATATCCTACAACACACCCCATAGCACTTCATCCTCGTGTATCTTGTATAATGTGTTGCTTAAAACAGTGTAAGGGGTTGATTCCAATAGAAGCTTCTTCTTTTCTCAGTTGGAAAGTCAATGAGGGTATTCTTATGTAGCCAAGAGATTGGTGATATCAAAGTACCATGGGTAACTATTTCAATTATAAACAAGGAAGTGTAAAAAAGGTCCACATCATCTTATACCTCTTCCTCACCCTTAAGGTTCCAAATAGATGATCATCTAATATATGTGAGTGACTAGGGTTGGGGACAACTTCAAAATTACACTCATGGAATAAGAGTAGCCACCTCATCAATCTTCCTTTCGCATAAGCTTTATTAGTCAATAAGTACAAAGCCTTATGATCCACATAGAACTTGAAGTGTGTCAATAGCAAGAGGTGCTAAAGGTTTTCTAATGCAAACACCATCACGAGGTACTCTAATTCTCTCATTATATAGTTCCTCTTCCTATCAATGATCTTACAGCTAGCCTAATAAATAATTGATATAGCTTCTTTGAGGAGCCTTTTTGACATAGGACTACACCTAACCCTTCAACTTATGCATCAATATATGCAACTCGAACTCCTTTGTCAAATCAAGAGGTTGTAGGATGGATGCTTTAATTAAACACTGCTTCAGGGTGTTGAAAGGTTATTCAGAATTCGATGCCCAAATTAAATCTACACTCTTTCTAAGAAGCTTGTGTGGGGGGTTAACTTTGTTACAAAATGTGCAATGCACCTTTTGTAATAGCCAACATGGCCAAGAAATCCATTTAATTGTTTAAGATTGGTTGGTGTGAAGGGTTGTAATCTTTTCAAATTTTTTCTATATATGTTGGTATTCCCTATGGAAAGACGATGTGGCCTAATAGAACTCCTAAAGAAACCCCAAAGATGCATCTGTCGAGGTTAAGAAAGATTCTATACTCTAGCATCAATTAAATCATTGATGCAAGTATTCCCAATGCTTATAGAGTAGGCCAAAGACATAGAAGTCATCTAGGTATACGTCAATGAAATCATAAAAGTGGTTTTGGAAAGTGGCCACCATCTCGTGTTGGAAGGTATTTGGAGCATCAAAGAGCCAAAGGGGCATCATTCTGTAGTCATAGATACCCTGCCATTGTGTCCAATAGTTGGTCTATGAAAGGGACAAGAAATGATCCATGGTTGGGTGCTAGAGTGTTGTTAGAGACTACTAGGACGATAAGATCCCTCAAGTTGATCCTCATCGGTCTAGGCCAAGTGCTTTGTTTGTGAGGAAGGTCTCTCAATTGACAACAATTGAGAATTTCAGTAGAATTCGAAGGGTGATGACTAGAATTAAGCCTTGAGCAACTACAATTAAAAATCTAGAAATTTTCTTTAATCACATTGTAGAACCAAAAAATATGTATATGCCATCTTCATACACCTCCAAAAGTTGTTGGTTGAATTGAAAGATATCATCCCTACAAAATTGTGTCCTACAAAGGTGCTAACCAAAAATTTTGCCTTGATTGAATGAGTCTTTTATATTGTCCATCTCCACCTATTGGTACCACAAAAAAAGTGCACCGATAGGTCAACTGTATGACATTAGTCACATGCTTTTACATCATATTACCATTGTAATATCATGCTTGACCTTTGCTATCCCAAAAGCATTGTTGACACCTTAGTGAAGAGATGATGTAAACTTATACTAGTATTTTAAAATCGACATTGTTGCTATACTTTCATCATTGGAGGAACAACAATCTTCGTACTCATTGTTGGACTCATCCTCATCTAACTGCTTGTCATTTCCCACGTGTAGTTCCTTGTTGTTCATGGTTAAGACCCAATTATACATCAAGTTTAAGTCATGCACCTTGGTCCATTGCCACTTGGGTTCATCCAAGAGATCCTTGAGTGGTTTAAGATTTGTGGCTGGCTTACCAGCTAATTTGTCTGTTAGGTGCTCTAAGATCTCTTGTAGGTCTCATTTGTTGTTGGGGATGTGGAACATGATAGAGGCGGGTCGCCCATGCGAGCTCCTAGCCATCATACAGATTGGCACTAGGGGCATGTCTTTGGGCTTATTGACAACCTTAGTAGCTTTCTTGGATTCCTTGTTATGTGAGAATGGCAGATCAATTGTGGCTAACACATGCATCCAATCTCGCTTATCCTCTAGGAAAGGGATATACTTAGTCAATGGCCCGTAATATTTCCTAACCTGAGCGTCGCCCTTGAGCATAGTTGAGATGGTATCTAGGTTGGCTAGTGTAGTTTTCCAAGTATCCATCTCCACTCTTACCCCTTATGTTCGATTGCCCAAGAAGATCAGACCATTACTCTAGTCTTTATGACTCGTGCGTTGCACATCTAGGGTCGGCCTAATAGGATATTGTAGTCCACTCCTTTGATGACTATAAAGTCCAAAGAGAACCTCACTTGCAATCTTCAATGGCCAATTCTTAACACTCCAAATGGCCTCACTTTCGTTCTATTGGCCAACATGACATTGAGGTCATTGCACTCTCAATTTTCAATGCAACCTTTGCCTCACTTCTCCTCTTTCTTTGCCTACGACTTTTCTTTCTGATTGAGGCTACACCTAGGTTGCTAGGCCTTGGCAATGATATGCCATCATGCCTTGTCTATAAGTGGGTCATGACATGCAATGGGTGGATGTGGCCTCCTCGTCGCATGTCTCAACACCGAACAATCCCAGTGGAACCAATGGGACAATTGCCAAACTAGAAGATGGATGTTGCCTAAAGCAATCAACAAAGAGACGAGTGATTCCACACTCAGCATATCTGAGATCAGTCTTCTCTTGATTTTCTTGCTTCCTCTCGGGGAAATGCAAAGAGATGTATCCTGGTGACTACAAGCACAATGAAAAATTGGTTCTTGGGTCTACCCTCCTAAGCCTCTATCTCTTCCCCTCCCTAATTCCATCACGGGCACTGGTCAATAGTCCATGAGGACTAGATTGCCCTTGTCATCATATGAGATGTAAGGGTTCACATAGGAGTCCTCATTGTTAGCCTCCTCCACGTAGTGGACCAGAGCATCACTTAGTGGATGGGTTATGTAGGGTCCACGCACCCTAGGTATGCCATGGAATTGATCTCTATCCTAGGGATGGATGGCTTTGTATCGTTAGGTGTTGGGAGGGCCAATGGGGCTCCTCTTTCAAAGAAATTTGGAGGTCTATTACCTAGGTAAGGCTAGTTGTAAGGCTGCAAATATGGGAGTCTTTGTGACAATCTACAATGCATGGCATCATGGCCCGAACCTACTGCAATTGGCACAAGGTCAAAACCTAGGGTCTTGACACTCAACTAACATTGGACATGCGACCACGTAGGCCTTCTCATCATCTCCTAAAGCTTGGCCAAGAAAATTGGGTTCAAGGGTAGGGGCTTACCAAGCAGTGACTCACTGCTATCTCACCTCATTTATTTTATGGATTTCAGAGATTATTTTATGCTCAAACAATCATCACAAGTCAAGAGATTAGGGTGATGCAATCACTAAACAGTAGTGAAAATTTTCAGCATAGAATGGACCATTCAAACAGTGTGAACAACAGGAAGTTCACTATAGTTGGACAGCAAAGAAGTAGCTAAGAAGAAGCTCAAGATAGCATCAGATGTGGCAGCTTTAAAGCATCTATTTCTTTAGTAGTACTAGTGGCAATAAACATCAAAACTTTTTCAACAGCAAAAGAGGAGAGAAGGAGCCATTGTTGGAGCTTCAGTTGGGCACCAAAGTATTTGTTTCTAGGAATCAAGGTCTTTGACTCATTTGTCAATTCCCCTTCTATATTACAGCAGCAGCACACATTTTCACAGGGAAGAAGTTGGAAGATATTGTGCCTTCCCCTCGCAATTGTGATGTCCCTGAAGTGACTCGAGCTGATTATCAGCTCATTAACATCTCTAAGGATGGATTTGTGCACTGATAGCTTTCCCAATATCATAAGACAAGGCAATAGTTCATGTTTTTATTGTTGCCATGGTTCTCCTTAATGATTGACGGTACTGGTTCCACATAGAGTGATAAGGAGGACAAAGAAGATATCTATTTCAATCCATTGTCACAGCATTTGTAGAAGGACGGGCAGAGGTGGATAAAAATGACAAGTGGTGATGCTCCTGTTTGAGACTGCCTTGCTCATATCTGGTTTCAGCTTGGGTTTGGCAACCAAATCCATCACATTCTGAAGCTTGGCCTTAGCATCGATGACGATGCAGGCGTCCCTGATGCCAAAAAGTAACGAGCGCACCAAAGCTGATCTCCGACAGAGAACCTACAAAAGGACCGACTTGAAATTCCCAGTGGCCAGGCATCACCTTCGAAACCTGAATGCCAGCATAAATACAAGCCTTTTAGTGGCCATTGATGATGTCACATCCCCAGGTCTTATTAACTCCTACTCCACAGTAGTATGGACCTTGTGGGCCTAGAAAGCCTCTGATTGGCCAGCCTAAAGGCCACTTAACTTCCTTCTGGAGAAGAGTAAACACATGTTCAATGCCAAACCAAGGTTCTTCTTGCTCTACTTCCTTCTGGGAAAATATCTTTGCAGCTCCTGCATGCTTGTTGGTTGGAATGGATTCACCAGTAGGGGTGTAGCAGTCACATATCACCAGAATGTTGTCGCCACCATAAAAAGGATCCTTGAAGATGGCCCGGGGATAAAGAATAACCTCTTTGTCTTCTCTAGGAGCTTGGCTTGTGCTAGATCCATCATAGTTCCACTTGGGAAGGTCCTTTGGGCTTTTGACTCGGGCTTTCACAGTCCTTGCTTTGCTGCGCAAGTCTAGACCTGATCCACCAATCTAGATGTATTCAGTAATGATCTTGCCAGTGTGAGTGATGTCCAGATCGAGGAGCTCTGAGAAGAAAGAGAGAGAGACTCTCCCTTAAAAAAAATTAATAGTAACTACTCCCTCCTCCACTACTGTTACCACTATTTTTAGAAAAATACCTTTAGAAAATGGCCTAAAATGACCAATGAATTGCTAACTTAAACCTTCCTACCACCAAACTTGTTCCAAGTCTCTATTAATGCGGGCTTGTAGACCTTGTTGTGGTCCAGAAGTCCTTAGGAACACCACTGCGCTCCATGTCATGTCTGTACTCATATACCTGTGGCTCTTAGATTTGTGTAACTTTAAAAAAAAACTAAATGGAATGTTGGCCAACTTGATCAAGAACCTATGGCTCTGATACCACTTGTCAAGAAGAGGACAAGAGAGAGAGAGAGAGAGAGAAGAAGAGGAGAGAGAGATTGCAAAAGAGAGAGAAAGACTGCAGGAAGAGAGAGAAAGAGAGAGATGAGGAGAGAGAAATACTAGAAAAGGAGAGAGAAAGACAAAAAGAGGGAGAAAGAAGCCATGAAAGCTTGGAGAGAGAGGTGAGGATGAAAGGAGACTTGTATTATTATTTGATGGTCAAAATTCAAGTTCTTAACACCTTATATACTAGCGAGTGTAGCTAGTATTTCCCCATTATTAAATCCCCCTCTCTTACATGGCCAAATATTTCATGCCAAATTTTACTTTCTCAATGGTCACCATTAATAACTCCAGCTATGCGCTTCAACCATATTAGATGTCTCCTTTCCTTTAATCTTCATGGTGCCATTCTTTTCATATGCCTTCTTGACATTATAATCTACAATTACATGTCCTTTGTTCTTGTAGCATAAGCATTCTCCTTTAAAACTTTTTCTTACCACCATTCTTCTTTTTGTCATGATAGCGGAACCATATTTACGTTTCACATTAGTGAAGAATGTAGCATCTCCACTTCTACTATATCCTCAAGCTTAAAGTTGCAACTCCTCATCCATTAATAGTGCACAAAATTTCTCAAACATCAAAGCTTGGGGATTGACCTGAGTATTTAGGATAATTACTAGTCCATCAAACTTTGGTGGTGGAAAAATCCAAAGGCACCTTCGAGCTAGCTCCTCATTAGTCTTTTATATCCCAATGCCATCCCATCTAGTCATATAGATTCTTGATTCGAGTGATGAAATATGTTGAATCAAGGTCAAAACACTCTCAAAACAGCTTGTAACTAAGGCAAACAACACATCTTTGTTTCTTCATTTCTAAGGTCATAGAAGATTTATATTTGGAATTTCATGGGTCGTCGGGGGTGGGTTATTGTTTTGGGTCAGTCACTAGCACTGTCTCCAAAAGCTCATAAGAATCAAGGATATTTGTATTTTTAAACTTCCACAAAGTGTATTTTGTACCATCTAACTTGCCTTCACTGAAGGTTGGTGGACAAATCCTTAATGTTTGAATTGTTGATACAGCAACACCACTTAATGCACCAACACTACTATCTAATGCAACAAATGGCATTTCTCCTCTTCATTGTTAAAGCCCTTGCCTCTTGCATAATGTTCACTCTTTAGAGTCCCCCGAGTTTTGATATCATGTAGAAATTACAAGATGCAATATGGACAAAATTTGAGTAAGGAGTATATGACGTGCTTGCCTAAATTCCCTACAGCACGTTTTGGTGGTCCATCGAGGAACTATCCTAGATGGCTTTGCTCGGCACTCACAAGAATGCAAGGGGTTTATTGTCTAGGTTTCCCAAAGTCCACCCCATAACAGAAGGTACTAGCCATCCCCACGAGGATCAACCTTCAAGCTTGGGATCTTAATTTGACAACTAAGGTCTCGATGCATCAACTAGCTCCATCAGGGGTGTCCCACAAGGGCTTCTTGTCCAACTGGAGCGATCGTAGTTACCCTTGGTTCATGGAGTGCATGACTTTTTTTCAGCCAACTGGTTAGGATTCAGGGAACCTTAACAGAGTTATGGTACAGCTGCTGCACCTTCCCCTAAGAATTTTCGATCAAGGTTTTAAGACCCGACCCTAGGTAAGTTAATGCTCGGCTCTACCTAATTTTTGTTAATTAGTGTTTCGTTCAATCTCTTGAGAGAAGCTCCCAGCTTACTAAGACCACCTATCTGTGGGATGGATCTGTCAGGGATCTCACCTACCCGCTTGTCACAAATGGTTTTCTTTAGTTTTCTAATTACCTATCATATTAAGTTATGACATATGAAAGCAACTTCATTGATTAACCCGTTGTCACAAGTTCCTTCGCGTAATTTTATGGCACAACACAAAGACAAAGAAAACAGTCTTTTGGCAAAACATATTTATTTATTATTTCACAAAGTTATTTACGATGATTTTTCATTCAGCCTACGTAGAAGATAAACCTCCGTTCACCAGTAAATCCCTTCTATCTGTGCAAAAGAAAAGAAACCCTCCAAGATTTCCGTCCCTTCACTAGTATCAGGGACTCCAAGATCCCATCCTGATTCGTGTGAGGGCCAAGCAGTTCCTAGGAGTGATTGAGAGATTTATGGCCAGAGAGCGGCCAGAGCCCTCTTGGCACTCCCACCTCCTCCTACCTAATGAATTCCTCACCGAGCAACCTCTCACCATAGGGGGCCGGTCCAAAGCTCCTTACGGTGGTACAAAACAATCCCCCTTAGAGCAAGGTTCTACGTTTAGCCGTGGGGGAGGCATAGCACGATCTTTCCTCTTATTATCCTAATTATATATTTACAATCAGATCTAACTGTTGCAAGCACAATCAATATTTCTTGTGAAACCATCAATGCATACACAAAACAAAAAGAAACAGCAACAAGTGTTTTTAGCATAGGAAGTAGCCCCATCCAAATCTAGGATTTCTCTTTTAAGGTCCCACCTTATTCTTAGGGTTTCACTTCCTACTTCTAACTCTTTTTCAGGATCTACAAGTTATTTCGCGAATCTAAAGTCTATTTTATCCATATGAAAATTTTGGTATTTCCGCCCTAAAAAATAATATGGGCATTTATAGCTATGGTAAGCAATACATACATTGCCTTCCCCTAACCCGTGCTTAGCAGGATTTCAAATATTTTTCCAAGTCTGTTTAGACTTTAGAATTTCTATCTACAAATTCTTATCGATGTCCAATAAGTCCTCAGACTTCCAATATTTATTTAATTTTCTGAAATTGATAGTCTCACGGTTGTTGAGTATTTCATAGTGATTTTTTTCTTCAACATTCTCGATATTTTAGGTTAGGTTTTCTCGCTGATTCATACATGGGTCAACTCATGATATTGATGCTCTCGCTAATATAATCATTAATATTAATATTGTGTGAGTTTTCAATAAGAAAATAATTTTTATTTTATTATACTCATATTCTATGGTTTAACTGACAATGTCTAACTATTTGTTGAACTTTCAATATTATCTAGAAAGATCAATTCTCATTTAGCTATGTCCTAAGTGTAATGTTGATTGTTTTTTTGAAAAAATTATTCTAAGCAATGAAAAAATCATAAGTGTAATTTTTCTTTCATCTTTTTAGTCATTGAATTATATTACTACACACCTAATTTATGTAGATCTAGTATATATTTTCCTATACAATTTTATGTTGATTTAATACATTGATTATTTCATGGTGTTATCTAAATGATTTTTTATAACTTATTATAAAACTCATATGTGTATGTTTATCATTAGCAAAATGAAATAGAGATAGTCACTTTAAGAAAAAAAATTATCAAATATTCACTTCCCTAATACCATCTATCTTTTTTCTATTATTATGATCACATGCATCATTAATGAAATAATAATAAATATCATGAAATAAACCATAATTAAGATAATTTCTTAATGACAAGCATATAACCCTTTTTCAAGTGAAAGATTCTTTTCACTTAATAGTAAATTATTATATTAATTAGGTTATTTTTTTAAGTGATAGTTCATATGCATTTTCTTTGGAATGCGTTTGTAATCGTTTAAAGCCAAATATAGTAATAAGCTTATCAATAATTATTTTTTTCCAAAATGACGAGATGTTACCTCTCTTAGGTTTGTTGTATGACTAGCCAAAGACCAAGCCACTTTTAATCAGGTTGTCAAGCCAACTCCTAGGAGTTGTTGCACTAAATAGGTGATATTGATAACTAATTTATATTATTTATGCTAGCCTTTCTCAATAGTTACGACACTCATTCGTAGTAGTCCCACTAATCTAATATCGAGAACTCAATAAACTTGCATATTCTTATTCTTCGTCTCTATCTCTATACTGGACACTAAAATACTAAACCTAGGATTTTTATCTCTCATGGAGTACATTTCAGAGCATAAATCCAATAGTTCTATCTAATTCTTTTTATTATCAAATCAACTAACATTCCACAAACCCATAAACTCTAATTTTCTTCTAAAAACATTTCCCTTGTCCAATATGGTATAACTTAATACCTTATCAACACTTTTAATTTGCATAAAGTTAGAACTACCATATTTTATATTAATAATATTCAACGTAATAACATCGAATTAATTTTATTTTTCTATAATCCCAAATATCCAAAACTATATTCTCTGATTTTTTATAGAAGATCTTAATTTTTGTTGAATTAAAAACATGATTTTTATCAAAAATATAATAATTTTTATCCAAAATAACTATTTTTGATTTTTAAGACATACTAAACATCTTCCAAAAATTTTAGAAAAAATAAAATACTTTTAATATCACATAATTTATTATAAAAATATTACATCTCATAATTATTCAACCAAATATTTATAAAACTTTATATTTATCATTTTAAAGTATTTTTTACTATTTTTTATTTTTAAAATATAAAATTAGACGTATATAATTTCTAACAACTATCTAGAGTTGAAACTCAAAGTTCAAATACATTTATAAAAATTCTAAACCAAAGAAATATTTATGTTGAATCACTTTTTTCTATTAAACGAGTTAAGGCACTTATGTAAAGTGCGAGAATCGTAATCCTTGTTTCAAACAGCAAGTTCATCATTTCTCGCTTTCTTGAGTTTTCATTTTCAAATTGCCTTATTCCCATAGGAATAGCCACTTGTAACTCTCTTAAGATTTAAATCTTGATTAATTTCAAGCTTAAGAGCTTGGCCTCCATAGTTTCATGTTGATGACTAAAAGGGGAAAAGAGAGTAATTCAATATCTCCATAGTTTCATGTTGACGACTAAAAGGGGAAAAGAGAGTAATTCAATATCTCTAGCATGCTTCCACAAAATCAAAGCACACTGGAGCAATTGGAAAGGAAAAAATTATTCTCCTACCCTATCACTTCAGATGAAGGGGGTACATTGAAGCTTCAAATTTGAGATTGGAGGAGAAGACATGGCGATGGTTCCATTGGCTTCAATGCTCCTCTCTTGCTCTTCCCCAAAATTGCATTTCTTTTGCAATCTTCTTGTTTTGATTGGCTTGGAAGCCTCTTCCTCTCTTAAATGATACTGTTGAAGAATATGGTGCCCTCTTCTTCATCATGTTCTCTCTCTCTCTCTCTCTCTCTCTCTCTCTCTCTCTCTCTCTCTCTCTCTCTCTCTCTCTCTCTCTCTCTCTCTCTCTCTCTCTTTGATGAATGGAAAGTATACTATTATACTTGGCGTACATTCAAGGACAGGGCAATCTCTCCATTGCAATGTAAATGCTCTCTCTCTCTCTCTCTCTAATTGTTGGCGCCCAAGAAGATGATGATGCCCTCCTTGAGATTTCCACACACACACACACTCTCTCTCTCTCTCTCTCTCTCTCTCTCTCTCTCTCTCTCTCTCTCTCTCTCTCTCCTCCAACTGCCCATCTATCGACTTCCTTCCCCTTTCTGAATACTCTTCCAGCAATCATAGCCTCTTCCCCATCTCCCTCTTTCGATCTTCCACTTAGCATGATGGCACCCTCCATCTTCACGACCCCTCCTTTCCCATAACATCCTTTCCTTCTTGCTAGTTTTTTTAATTTTCCTCTTGTAATTCATTTCCTTTCCCCTCCTTTCTATCCCTTAATTAAAACCATTATTATGGTTCTTATGTCAATCGAGCCTTGCCCCTAGGATTTCCCTCCTGGCTCGTAGCCATGATAAACATCCTCCTAACTCAATCAGTTTGGTTCCAAGATCGCACACAAAGAGCCCATCAACATGCAAGACACGTCTATTCAGACTCACTTATCTTCTCCTCTCCTTCATGATTGTAGGCATAACTTAAAAGAAAGACGGCCTCTACTAGATGTCCCAGAAAATACACTCATCATCATCATGCTAGAAACACATAGGCCCTCTTGATCACATCGATATTGATCATGTAACTTACGATGATATTGACATAAGATTTTATTTTTCTTTTCTAAACATTCTTGATCATCTAAACTCCAAGACCATTGGTTACCCTTAAGCTTAAGAATTAATGAATGCATATCCTCATTTTTTTCACCTTGAATTTGACAACCCAAATAATGTATGACTTGTCTAAGTTCTACAAAATCCCTAGGTGTCATAGGTTCAAACCCTTTAAATTGTGGTTCCTTTCCATCCCCATAGATAGTAAAATCCATCAACCTTTCTTTGGAATGAGGTAATACAATCTCTGGCATATTTTGCATATTGATCTTAGCGTATTTAGATTGGACTCATCGATAACCAACTAGTGGTCCCTTAGAACAATGATACATCTTCTGTGTAGTTCCATTGAAGCGCTTAAAGGGCTGATACAACCAAGGAGCACTAGTAGGGTTTTTCCCTCGAGTTTCTAGTTCAAAAAGACACTTGTGACTTATCTTTTTCCCAAGACAAATTAGTCCTTTCATATTCGTCCCAATAGTTCTTATCTATAGGTAAGGCTTATTTCATCTGTAACTCCCCACTACTAAATTCTGACCTGCATTCATCTAAACACAACTCTAGAAGTGAAATTTCATCTAGATATCGCCTTTCTCAAAATTGAAATTCTGCCTTTGCTTTTTGTAACTTAGTAATTTTCTTCATTACTTCATTTACAGCTCACTGTTGCCTCGCGTTCTACTTCCAAAGCCTCATTTAATTCTCTAATGATCCTAACATAATTACCATGATGTTCACTAGATGTTTGTGCAAACCTATGTAAGGCCGAAGTTGAGTCAGCCTCATCATCCTACAATATTGGTATTTGTAATAGTTTGCACCTATTCCTACTCCTCTTTTCTCTTTCCTTTCTTTCTAACTAGTGACAATAAGTTCTTCTAGCTATATTTGGCAATTGTTCAAATCCAAAGGGTAGAGCATTTTCCTCATAAGGGGAAATAGTAAAAACCCTACTCTCATGCATGCCATTATTATTCTCAGTAACATCAAATTCATCCATATTCTCCAAAGAGGTTGTTCAGATGTCATCTACATTAAATGTCACTAACTCAGGCATCTCTTCCTCTTCTAATTCATCCATACAAATTGCTTCTACCTTGCTATACATAAAAAACACATCTTCTTGATCATTTCTTCCTAATCCATGGATAATCGGGAATATGTTTCGAGTGAATCATCAAAGTATTCCGCTTCCCCTGTAGAGAGCATTAAGCAGTCTAGGGTTGTATCTTTAGTCGTTGACAACCAGTGAGTTATATCACTATCCGAATCGTTGTCTAATGAAAATGTTACAGCATATTCACCAATCCCTAACTGTTTTACCTTGTGAGGCTGATGTACTGTATTTACCTCCACTTTTTCTGCTCTTGCTGGGTGTTGTGTTCTAAATAACCAAGCATAACGCCCTTTATTATCAATCCTCTCCATTTTCGAATCATAAAAGTCACTGTTGGATTTCTCATCCATTTCACTAACCATCTCATCTCCTAACTCTTTCAAAAATCCTTTTAGAATAACTTGTATTTTAACCCAATCATTTCGAGGACCAATCATAATTAAACCTTTATACCAATCTTGAGTGCAATTTGCTTGGTATAACCAAGGTCAACCCAACAACCAAGGTCGACCCAACAACACAAAATATGAAGAGATATTTGACAACGAGCGAACTACTAAGTAATTCACATGAAATTCTAAGTCAGCAATTACAGATTTCACATTTTGAAGTAACCCCAAAGGAATCACTTTCCTTTAACCAACCACACATAAAACGATATTGATAGGTTTTAGATTCTTCAACCCTAATTCTTGCATTGTTTGTTCTATCATGAGATTGACTATTGAACCACCATCTAACTACACTTCATTCAGCAAATGGCCATTAGTAGTAGTATCTATAACTGGAGCTCCTAGATCCACAAACAAATCTACTATTTTCACGTCCTTAGTTGCTTTTCTTTTGGAATAATTTATGGTTACTTTAGGAACGTTAATTTCAATCCTCTTCCTTCGACGTCGAACTAATTTATGATAAAGCTGCTTTCGACATATAGGCACTATCTCTAGCAATTGCCAAAGGTTAATGTCAAAGGTATCTGTTCTAATGTAGCCCAAAGATCATAGGTTTTTTTTTACTGCTTCTGCATGCTCTTTACTTCCTTACTTAGGAGGTATCAATCTTTCGGGAAAAGGAGCTACCCCTACTTTAATCTTAGGATTTGCTAAAGTCATAGGTAATCATGGATGGTGAAAGGAATGTTGTGAAGAATTTGACTCATGTAGCTCTACATTAGGATCTATATCCTTAGGTTTATCCTTCATTGCTCCTTTTAATTGTAGACTCTCTTCCTCCAGACCTTGTTCCTCTATTGTTGCTTTTTCACTCTAGTAACCACACCAATCATGGGGTCAGCCTTAAAGGTCACCCTATGGGGTATGAACTAAGACCTAACTCCATTATGTTGCCTTGTTTTTTCTACTGCAACTAAATTTGTGGATGAGGTTAAGGGTTCATTAGAAACTTGCTTACCCCTATCATTAGGTTGGTTATGTTCTTGGTTAGGGCAATCCTCTTCATGATGCCCTTCGCCACTACACCTCCTACATAGAGGAGTATAGTCCTGATTTGTACACGCATTTGGACAATATGTAGCTATATGACCTTCTTGTTGGCATCAATAATTACTAGCCCCCTAGGCCTTTGTTGTTCCCCTTGCCCCATTATATTACGAAAAGTACCATTATTTCTCCAAAAAGGAAAATTTCTCCCTCTGTTTCCATCATTATTGTAATTGTTTCAGGGTACTGGGGGTCTACCTTGGGTTGGAAATCCTCTCGGCCTAAAAGGTTGATTAGGTGGTCCAATCGCATAAGTCGTATTATTACGATCCGTGTAATTGTAATTCATCTGCATTGAACGAGCTTGTTGTTGCTCTTGACCTATCTTATGCCAACAATTTGTATCTAGATGCCCTATCTTAAGGCAAAAGGTGCAGAATGGTGGATGGTCAGGCATTAGTCTTGAAGGTGTCGAACACTTTGTAGCCACATGGCCATATCCATAACACTTACCATACTAGATATTGGATCTAGGTGGGTTTGGAGTTAAGCTACTCAAAGATTGTTGTATACTAGAAGACTATGTTATTATCGAATAAATTTCTTTCAAAGGTGCTTGCATTGCACCCATGATTTCCTCCTTCAACTTTCTTATGGATTTTGCAATAATATCATCTACTTTTGCTTCATCAAGAGGGGACTAAGATTGCGACATAGAAGGAATTCATGTTTGCATCATATAGGTTGGAATAGAAGTGTACGGATTTAAAGATACACTTGATACATTTGGATTTGTAGTTACCGATGGATTTGAAGGAATAGTCACATAAGACACGTTCTTAGATATCCCCCTTGAAGTGCTTGGATATTCCATATGAGGTTCTTTAAATAAGTCCATTTGTCGTTGTTGGCTGAGTTGCACTTCTTCCCACCATTTAGCATGTATTTTAGCATTTGCCAACATAGCTAGCCATTGTAGGCTAATATGCTGATGAACTTCAGGGTTAAGCCCACCAATAAATTTATGCTTTTGCGTAGGTTCATCAGGAGCTGGATTCATCTTTCGAATAATTGTATCTATACGTTCAATGTAATGTTCAACACTTTCGATTGTTCCTTGGGATAAATAATCCAATTGAAGGGCTAGTCTATCTTGGAAACCTTGTCATCAAAATTTTTCCAAGAACGCTCTTGATAAGACTGCATAAGTCACTTTATGTTGGGCATCTAGGTTCTCGTACCACCTTGATGCTTTATCTTTTAATGTTGTAGAAAAGATATAAAGCTTTTGGTCATTGTCTACTATCTCATTAGCAACATGGGTCACCTCAAATCTTTGCAAATGCGCATCAGGATCCTCGTCCCACAATCCCCCAAATTGCATGAAGTCAGCTAATCTGAGTGGAATACGAGCCATTGTTTCTCTAAATAATATCTCTAACTCTAAATCTTGGGTACTATCCAACCACGCATGTTCCTTAGCCTCCTTAAATAGTTGGCGCAATCCAAAATTCGACTCTAAATCCCAATCAAAGGGTGGTTCAGTACTCCCTACTGTAGCATGAGCTTCACTCTCTCTACTTTCGCTACTTTGTCTACTCCTTTTCCCAAGTGATACTACTAGTGCTTGAGGCCACTCAATCCCATTGATATGAGTCTACTTCACTTCCCATTGACGGTGTTCTATCGAATGATATACTAGGCCTAAAAGGTTCTATGTTTGAGTTAGACACAACATCTATCCCCAGATTCAATAATGCATTCGCCCTCTCAAGCCTTTCCAATAGCCAAGTCTCCTATCATGCCGCACGTTCTCTAGTTTATTGATCTTGAGCTTCATTCTGTCGTCTCCATCTCTCCTCTGAATTCATCCACTATTAATGAAATAGCTATTACTGTCATACTCCAAAATTTCACACGTTTTGTTTGAAGCTATAAAGTTACATTTTTGCTTGCATGCGCACTTAGAAAGTTTAGAATGGTTGGTAACTCTGGGTCTATTTCTCCATAAGGCAACTTTTCTTCTTGCTCAGAAATTGGGCCTAAAATTTCAATGACCTCTCTAATGTCTTTTGTGTCAAAAGTAACTTTTAAACCTTTGGATACACATATCCAAGGCAACACATCTTCCCATACCACTCTTATAAAAGTTCGATAGGCGTTATGATAATACCAATCAAAGTGGTATGATACACTGATTGTGTTTATTTCCACTGCTTCTATTAGCCCAAAGTGCATTGCTAATAAAACTATGGTTTGCGTACAATCATTATAACCCCAACTCCAAGAAGATAACTGTTATACGTCTATAGTTAATTTCGGGCCAAAGTCTTTGCCCCCCTCTACTAATTTTGTGTCTCTTGCTCAATCCAATATTCTCCCTTGGCAATTTTGGGGTGAATTCAAAAAATAGTCCCTTAGAAAAGAGACCTCATATTCACTCATCAATACCTAGGATTTTAATATCCTAGGGAGATTGATCACCCGTTCGAGTGCACTTGGCTCCTGGCAAACGCACCAAAAAATGATTGGACAAAGACCAAGACACTTTTAGCCAGGTTGTCAAGCCAACTCCTAGGAGTTGTTGCATTGAATAGGTGATATTGATAACTAATTTCTATCATTTATACTAGCCTTCCTCAATAGTTACGACACTCGTTCATAGTAGTCCAACTAATCTAATATCGAGAACTCAATAAACTTGCATATTCTCATACTTCATCTCTATCTCTATATTGGACACTAAAATACTGAACCTAGGATTTTTATCCCTCATGAAGTAAATTTCCAAGCATAAATCCAATATTTCTATCTAATTTTTTTATTATCAAATCAACTAACATTCCACAAACCCATAAACTCTAATTTTCTTCTAAAAACATTTCGCTTGTCCAATATGGTATAACTTAATACCTTATCAACACTTTTAATTTGCATAAAGTTAGAACCACCATATTTTATATTAATAATATTCAAAGTAATAATATCGAATTAATTTTCTTTTTATCTAAATCCAAACATCCAAAACTATATTCTCTATTTTTTATAGAATATTCTAATTTTTTGTTGAATTAAAAATATGATTTTAATAAAAAAATACAGTAATTTTTATCTAAAATAATTGTTTTTATTTTCAAGATATACTAAACATACTCCAAAAATTTTGAAACTTTTTTAGAATATTTTTAGTAATATATAATTCATTAGAAAAATATTAAATCTCATAATTGTTCAGCCAAGTATTTATAAAAAATTATCTATATCATTTTAAGCCATTTTAAAGCTTTTTTTACTCTTTTTGATTTTTAAAATATAAAATCACGTCTACATAAATTCTAACAACTATGCAAAGTTGAAATTGAGATTTAAATACATTTTATAAAAATTCTAAACCAAAGAAATATTTATGCTAAATCACTTTTTTATGTTAAACGAGTTAAGGTACTTATGTAAAGTACAAGAATCGTAATTGCGTCTTTGGGAGCCGTGTCCTTTGCAGTCCAGTCAAGGGAAGTCTATCCACTCATTCCAAACAGCAAGTTCATCATTTCTCACTTCCTTGAGTTTTCATTTTCAAATTGCCTTGTTCCCATAGGAATAGCCACTTGTAACTCTCTTAAGATTTAAATCTTGATTAATTTCAAGCTTAAGAGCTCCTCTCTTGCTCTTCCCCAATTACATTTCTTTTGCAATCTTGTTGTTTTGATTGGCTTGGAAAGCCTCTTCCTCTCTTAAATGATGGCATTCAAGAATATGGCTCCCTCTTCTTCATCATGTCCGTTCTCTCTCTCTCTCTCTCTCTCTCTCTCTCTCTCTCTCTCTCTCTCTCTCTCTCTCTCTCTCTCTCTCTCTCTCTCTCTCTCTCTCTCTCTCTCTCTCTCTCTCTCTCTCTCTTTGATGAATGGAAAGTATACTATTATACTTGGAGTACATTCAAGGACAAGGCAATCTCTCCATTGCAACGTAAATTCTCTCTTTCTCTAATTGTTGGTGCCCAAGAAGATGATGGCGCCCTCCTTGAGATTCAAGGACAAGGCAATCTCTCCATTGCAACGTAAATGCTCTCTCTCTCTCTAATTGTTGGTGCCCAAGAAGATGATGGCGCCCTCCTTGAGATTCCAACGATCTCTCTCTCTCTCCCTCTTCTCCAATTGCTCATCTATCGACTTCCTTCCCCTTTCCGAATAGTCTTCCAGCAATCGTAGCCTCTTCCCCATCTCCCTCTTTCCATCTTTCACTTAGCATGATGGCACCCTCCTTCATGTTCATGATCCCTCCTTTCCCATAACATCCTTTCCTTCTTGCTAATTTTTTTACTTTTCCTCTTGTAATTCATTTCCTTTCCCCTTCTTTCTATCCCTTAATTAAAACCATTATTATGGTTCTTATGTCAATTGAGCATTGCCCTTAGGAGTTCCATCCTGGCTTGTAGCAATGGTAAACATCCTCCTAACTCAATCAGTTTGGTTCCGAGATCACACACAGACAGCCCATCAACATGCAAGATATGTCTATTCATACTCACTAATCTTCTCCTCTCCTTCATGCTTATAGCCATAACTTAAAAGAAAGACAGCCTCTGCTAGATCTCCCAGAGAATACACTCATCGTCATCATGCTAGAAACACATAGGCCTTCTAATACATGTTGCATTGATAATGAAGACCTTATTGGACTTGTAGTGTATTTTAAGACTAGCTCAATGATTTTGGGGTAAATGTGTTTTTGTTTGATGCTCTTTGTTGAAAACATAATATGAGGGTTTTTTTTTTTGTAATGTAGTTGTGGGTATACCCAAAATGGAAAATTTGAGAGTTTAATAACTATGGCTATGTTGGAGAGTAGTGGAAAACCTTTATCTTAATTCCCATGGAGCTAGAAGAATTGGGTTACAAAATAGTTGCTTTTCCATTGTGGATTCACCAAGGAAACCTATCAGATTTTATCTATAGCACTACCTTTCTCTCATACAAGAGCTTCCTTGTACCGACATCTGTTGACCTGAATGTAGGAGACACGACCTCCAAACACAACAACAACAAGCACCGCATCTACATTAAATTAGTGTAAAAAGTTAGTAACAATGTGCCAATTGTGTACAATTTTGCTAAAAAAATTTGCAATAGTAGGCATTGTTTCTAGATGTTGTCACTGTAACGGGGGTTTCACCAATTCCTACTGCATCATTTTCTCCATCAGCCGCATTTCTTGCTTCCCTTGCTTCAAATGGGCTTTTTGAAATTTTGCAACCTCGTGGAGCCATGGATGTCAAGCGAAATTAACGTGGTAGTTCAGGGAGAGTTTGTGGTTGTCCAAAAAAATTTCACTAGTGTTTTTTCTTAGCGATATGGTTGTATGGGAGGAAGGTGTAACAGGGGGCAGAGAAAATGAAAATGAGGTAGAAGAGGGGTATTTTCCTCCTTCAAGGCTCAAGCTACAATGGAAAAGAGAAGTAGAGAAATTTTTCCACCATCAGGAGGTCTTCCTTCTTGCTTTCTTTGTGAAGGAGAGGGGGTGTATTTATAGCCATGAAGGAGAGCATGCAGTTGACTCATTCTTTTGGCTACTTGTCAAGAGCCAAGTTAGCTTTATTAAAAATGCATTTTTATTGCCCATCTGTTGGATAGTGGCATGGGAATGATTTTAAAATGCTTTCTCTCTCTCTAGGCATAAAAAACGTTATGAATTTTGGTCGATTTTTTCAAAAATGTCTTTTCTCTTCAAAATGACTTCATCTGGTGGTTTTTGGCCAAGTTACCCCATGACTTATCTAGTTTACAAAGTCATGTCATAGTCTTTGATACTTAACTTACTCAATATCTTGCTCATTCTTGCGTGTTCTTCATCTCTACCATTTTTTTGTGATTTATCTTGCGGTTACGAAATCAATGTGATCTTTGACACGTTAAATGGAATCGAGAATTCTAAATCAAATATAATGTGGGAAAATTTGTGATCAAGCCATCATAATATTATTTAGAGGTGCCTTTGCTTCTTGTTGGCTGGGAACATTGAGGCGTCTTCTTATGTCGGATTGCGAAATTGATTTAATGCAAGACTCAATATTAGGAAAATTACATGCGGTCACTTATGTGATAGCTTGACGAGTAATTTTTTAAAATACCTCAAGCCCCAAGGAATATGACGACATCTTCCTAGAAGAGCTGACTAAATTACGACCTCAAAGAGAAGTTGATCACGAGATCAGATTTGAACTAGGAGCGGCTCCAATCACACTAAGAGTCCGTATAAAATATCTATCCCTGAGAAGCAATTGAGTTGAAAGAGCAACTCAACCAGTTACTGGATCAAGAATACATCAAACCCAATAATTCGCCATGGGGAGCCCTAGTACTGTTTCAAAAGAAACAGGACGAAACTCTCTGCCTTTGCATTGATTACCGAGGTCTAAACCAGGTAACAATCAAGAATAAGTATTCGATCTCAAGAATAGATGAGCTACTTGATAGGCTGCAAGGAGCAAAAATCTTTTCCAAGATTGATCTCCAATCTGGTTATTACCAAATAAGGATCAAGGAAGAAGATATCCCTAAAACTACCTTCAATACCAAATATGGTCATTTTGAATTTCTTTTAACGTACTTTGATCTAACTAAGGCCCCTGCTACATTTAACAAATTAATGCATGGCATTTTTCGACCTTATCTTGATGAGTTTGTCCTAGTCTTTTTTTATGACATCCTAACATACTCCAAGAGAAACGAAGACCATGAGCTGCAATTGTGCATTGTGTTGGACACAATGAGTGGTGTGCAGATCGGATGCTGTATGCTCACGTAGTGAACGCCAGAATCTCCCCCCATGCCTTGTGTGAGCACTCCACAAAGCATGTATTTTATGTATTAATCATCTTCAAGCTCAAACAATAGCCCAAATTACAAAAATAGCACGCTTTTGGCTTTTGAGTTTGCTTTAGCATAAAATAGAAATAAGCTAATGGACGGGCGCCCAAAGAGTCAAGCATACCCAATACAATGTCCAAATACAAATATCATAATCGTGCGCCCATGCGCATACAAAATAATAATTAAATATCCAACGCCTCAATAAATAGGCGTGACAAAATATAGGCGCCATGCCTAAGGTATGCGCCCATCAAAATATAAGTGACAACTCGAATACACGCTATCCTCCAATGCTTTCCTCTACCACTGCTGCTATCTCTACACATCAACTGAAGCATTCACAATCGTTAGTAAAATAATACAATTAAACCGACAAAAGTGAATACCTAGCAGTCTTCAGCTACATAAATAAATCAACTGGTTCGAAATCAATCCTAACCTTAATTTATCATGAGTGCGCACTCTAAACTCATAAACGTTTATTAATTTAATATATATTTTGTGAAATCACCCACTATGGAATCACCCATGTACACACTAAATTAATGAAAGGCCCAAAAAGGATAGGCGTCCCCATCAACTTCTCGCACAAAGAATCCACTTTGTGTATGAGCCCCGGTCAACAAAGTTTACGGAATCCACCGTAAAACCTCACAGAATCCAGCGTGGCACGGAATCCACCATGAAATATGCCTCCTGGCATCATACCCAGGGGGTGGGATAGCAATTGTCCTCAATTGCTATTAGCTCAATGTGGAGCTAACAGAGTGGGGAAAGCATTTAAGTCTCTAGCGTGCATCCATTGGGCCTCTTCAACAGGATGGTTTTTAAACTTGACCAAATATCTAGAATATCTACGTCCAGTTCTAGTGGTCATGAAATCAGTATCTATGATAGCTTCAGGTTCAAGTATTTCAGTCTCTTCATCTAACAAAGTGGGTTTTCATAAACAGGGTGTACAGGTAATTGGCCTCTAAAGGGTCGTAATAAACTAATGTGAAATGTGTTGTGAATTTTCCAGTGAGGCGGTATTTCTAACTTGAATGCATTGTCATTGATTTTGTGAATGATCTTAAATGGTCCATAGAATCTAGGTGCTAATTTCATAACTGGGTGTTTATCTACACTTTGTAATCTACGTTTTTCTATTCTCAACCAAATATAGTCATCAACTTTGAAATTCATGACTTGTCTTTTCTTATTGGCTTGTTTTGTATACGATTGCTAGGCTTTGGCAATCATGTCTTTAGCCTCATCAAAAATAGTAGCGTGCATATTAGCAATATCATCGGCACTTTGAATTCTATTTGATAAAGATGCAACAGGTGTAGACAATCTATAACCATAAATCACTTCAAACGGTGCTTTCTTTGTAGATGTGTGTGGTGTATTGTTATATGCAAACTGCAATAAATGTAAATGTGTGTCCCATGTCTGTGGTTTAGAAATAGTGTAAGCACGTAAAAGATCTAAAATAGTACTGTTAGTGGCTTCTGTTTGTCCATTAGTTTCAAGATGAAATGCAGATGAGAAATCAATCTTTGTTCCTAGGTTAGCAAACAAAGTAATCCAAAAGTTGTTACAAAATCTAGAATCACGGTCAGAAATAATAACTTTTGGTAATCCATGATTAGTGAAAATAGTTTTCAAAAACAATTGTGCTGCCTGAGATGCTGTTAAAGTTTTCTTACATGGAATGAAATATGCGTGTTTACTAAACCTGTCTACTACAGTCTAAATCATATCATGGTTAGCTTTAGTATTAGGTAAACCAGTAATAAAATCCATAGAAATCTGTTCCCATGGTCTTGATGGAATAGATAAAGGCATAAGTAATCCATATTGTTTACCATGATGTCTCTTAACTCTTTGACAAATCAAACATTCAGAACAAAGTTAGATACATCAGTGTCCATATGTGGCCAATAAAAATCTTCAGTCAATATACGCAAAGTAGATATAATACCTCTATGGCCTTGATATGGAGGACAATGAATCTCATTCAAAACAAAATATCTAAATGGAACTGTAACACATAATCTCTTTTCATAAAACATGAATCCATCATTATAAGACAATGAATCAATAGGAATCCAGTTATTTCCAACTAATTTATTCCAATCAGCATGAAAAGTAATATCCTGATGATATGTATCTTTCATAAGGGTTAGAGAATCAAATGATATAACAAAGATATTATGAATGGTTGGTCTTCTACTTAATGCATCGGCCACTACATTTTCTTTACCTGGTTGATATTGAATAAGGGGATGAAAACTCTGAATAAAAGCTACCCATTTGATATGTCGGTCATATATTTGAGGTTGACTAATTAAATGTCTAATACTTTGTTGATCAGTCTTAATCATAAACTCAGAACCCATTAAATAATGTTTCCATTGTCTTAAAGCTTGTACAACAGCTAATAATTCTTTATCATATGTGGAATATTTAAGTTCGGAGGGTTTCATTTTACAACTAGAATAGGCTATAGGATGATTATCTTACATAAGTACTGCTCCTATTCTAGATCCGCTAGCATCAGTAACTACTAAAAAGAATGGTCTATTAAAATCAGGTAGTTGTAATACAGGAGCATGGGTTAATGCATGTTTCAATAAATCAAAAGATTTCTGTTGATTATCAGACCAATGATAAACAATACCTTTTTTTAAAAGTTTAGTCAAAGGCAAAGCAAGTAATGAAAAATTTCGCAGAAATTTCCTATAAAAACTAGCAAGACCTAGAAAAGAACGTAACTCATGCACATTTTTAGGTATTGGCCAGTTCAATATTGCTTCTATCTTCTTAGGGTCAACTTTAATACCATCTGATGACACAATATGACCTAAATATTCAATTTCTGTTTGACAGAACTCACTCTTTTCCGAATTAGCATACAATTGATTATCTTTCAACAACTTGAAAACCAAAGTCATATGTTCATAATGTTCTTTCTCATTTTTACTGAATACCAAGATATCATCAAAGAATACTATAACACAATGTTGGTATTTCAAAAATATGTGATTCATCATTCTACTAAATGTAGCAGGTGCATTAGTCAATCCAAAAGGCATCACTAAAAATTCATAATGACCAAATTGTGTTTTAAATGCAGTCTTGAATATGTCAGATTTATCTCATCTCACCTGATGATAACCAGATTTAAGATCTATTTTACTAAATATGGCAGAACCTTGTAGTTTATCCATAAGATCATCTACCCTAAGAATTGGATATCTATTCTTTACAATAATCTTATTTAGGGTACGATAATCAATGCACATACGATAAGTATTATTCTTCTTCTTTACCAACAAAACAGGTGCACCAAATGGAGAACTACTAGGTCTAATCAATCCTCTATTTAATAATTCCTCAACTTGATTTTGAATTTCTTTTTGCTCTATCTGGTTATGCCTATATGGTGCTTTACAAGGTGGTTGTGTACCAGGAATTAAATCTATTTTGTGGTCTTCAGGACGTGAAGGAGGTAGTCCAGGTGGTAGATCTTCAACAAAACAATCTTTAAATTGTGCAAGGAATTCTTTATGTCTAGGATGCATATGTTTTTCTTTAGCTCGCAGTTCATTCACCCAAATTAGATAAGATTTACTACTTTTACACAATGCACGTTTAGCTTGAGTATGAGTAAGCAGTGGAAAAGCATTAGATGCATGCATACCATACAATGTAATGTGTTTTCCTTGAAAATGAATGTTAATTGAATGCGTGGAATAATCTATATCAGGATTATGCTGATGACGCCAAGGCATACCTAAGATAATGTCACTGGACTGTAATGGTACAACTAGAAATTTCCTTCTTTCAGTGTATTCACCAATTTGAATGTCTAGATCATGCACCTCTTGTGTTCCAGTATACCTTGTGCCTAAGAATGCTGCTTTAATGCGATAATGCATAGGAACAGTTTGTAATTTCAATTCTTTCACTAACTTTGCAGAAATAAAATCATGTGTACTACCATCATCATGCAAAATAATCTTTTCTTTTCCATGCACTAAACATTTCATTGTCAACAAAGAATGTGGAGTTGGCATACCTGGTAAAGTATCCGAAGGAGTAGTAATGCCGTCCTCATCTTCCGTAAAGTCAGGCATTTCCTCATGTTCTTCATCTTCCATTGCTCCAAGATAGTTGATATGGACAGGTGGCTTCTTCGATTGGCAATTGGCTGCTAGATGTCCAGGTTGATGGCATTTGTAACACACTATAGGTTTGGCTTTAGATACATTGTTTGCAATGGCAGGAAGTCTAGGAATATTAGGATTTGGCTGTGAAGATGGCTTAGAGTTTTGATTGGTATTTGATGGCAAAGCAGGTGGTTTTGTCCAAGACTTATGGAAAGATGATGAAGGAAATCGACTTTGGTTGAATCTTCTAAAATTTGAATTGAATTGCTTAGAACGGTAGTTACCATTTGCTTGAAATTATTGTGGACGCTTGTCTCTTTCTCGAATCTTGTCTTCAGTGTCATGAGCTAAAGAAATTGCATCTTCAAGAGTTGCAAGGCTTAAACATCTTGACTTCAGCATAGTAATGCCTAGGTAATCCAGACATATACTTGCGCTTGTGAGTCGCTTCAGGTACGTCTTCAAGCATGCGTAATTGGAGTAAGGCATTCCAAAAGTGTTCGGTGTACTGAGAAATAGGCTCACGATCTCTTTGCTGAAGAAGATCCCATTGCTTTATGGCTTTTTCATGGAATTGTGGAGGAAGGAAATTCTGCATAAACTTCTTTTTGAAACTCTCCCAGGTATTTATCTTTTTCAGTGTATGTTTCCTCATGAAAGTAATCATCAAACTGACTGATGAATGCAAGAACAGTTTTTCCATCTCGAGTGCCATTGAAAGTACGGAATTTGAAATTTATTTTACTTATCTTTGTTTCTTTGCGGATGGATTGAGCTTCGAAAGTTGCATCAATGGTTCATCAAATAAGATCTTCAGGTTGTGGTCCATCTTTGTCAGTAGTCAATCTTTGTAAATTGGCCAATTGAACTTGCAATGCTTGCCGGGCTCTTCGTTCTTCGTCCAACTGCATCATAATTAAATCCAACTTTGGTTCTACCGTAGATTCAGGAAGATCGCCTTCAGCCATTAAATCATCCATATTTTGTTCCGTCATCCTACAAAACTTCAAAAGACCTCACACTCTCAAAATCCAATTAGCGGGATGAGCGTAGCTCAAGATTGGGTGTACAAGGCTTTTATATTTTTGTTTGGCTTTCACGATCTTCGTCTTTGGCAATTGCAGGGTTTGAAATCTTTGAAAAATTTACATTTTGACCTTCTACGTGTGCTGAAACTGGTTCAGCAAGTCTGTGTATGCAAACAGAGCCTTCCAGGGAACAACTTTGCAGTTCGATGCTTCTACACAGAAACAGTCCTTATGGGAGTTTTGAGCACAAGTCAGTTCTGACTTCTGGTTACTTGCCGAACTTGCAGAGTTGCAGACTTACGAAACTTGCAGAGCTTTGGAACTTTATGTAATTTAGGACTTGGATAACTAAGCTTAAAGCTTAGTGGTCAGAAATCGTCGAATTTTAGGGGGGGGCCGTTTTTTTGACGCGGAAATCACAGAGAAGGGCCGCCTTGCCGCCGTTTTGAAAATTTTAAGCTTAATAAGCTTCTTATTAAGCTTTATAAGCTTTAAACTCAAGCTTGAACTTTTTAAGATATGGAGGCTTATCTGTTTGATTGTGGAAAAACGTCTTGGAGAAGGGGATGTAGGAGTGGTCCTCCGCCGTTACAGGCCGGTCCTTCGCAATCAGAGGCTATAAACAGAGGTTCTTGACCACCAGGAATCCCCACCCGTATCGACCGTTTGCGATGAGACTGATCGTAGAGCTCGATCGTTCCAGGAGCTCTGCCTTCACACAAGATGGGTAGCGATTGGAAGCTCTCGATCTCAGCTTCGCTCTGATACCACTGGTGCGCAGATCGGATGCTGTATGCTCACGTAGTGAACGCCTGAAGGTCCCCAAGAATAAAGAACTCTAATTTTTGCACAAAACTCAAGGTAGAAATCATGCACGACATGAACAAGAGACCAATTGGGTGCAATCTCCCCCCATGCCTTGTGTGAGCGCTCCACAAAGCATGTATTTTATGTATTAATCATCTTCAAGCTCAAATAATAGCCCAAATTACAAAAATAGCACGCTTTTGGCTTTTGAGTTTGCTTTAGCACAAAATAGAAATAAAGCTAATGGGCGGGCACCCAAAGAGTCAGGCATACCCAATACAATGTCCAAATACAAATATCATAATTGTGCACCCATGCACATACAAAATAATAAATAAATATCCAATGCCTCAATAAATAGGCACGACAAAATATAGGCGCTATGCCTAAGGTATGCGCCCATCAAAATATAAGTGACAACTTGAATACACGCTATCCTCCAATGCTTTTCTCCGCCACTGCTGCTATCTCTACACATCAACTGAAGCATTCACAATCGTTAGTAAAATAATACAATTAAACCGACAAAAGTGAATACCCAGTAGTCTTCAGCTACATAAATAAATCAACTAGTTAGAAATCAATCCTAACCTTAATTTATCACGAGTGCGCACTCTAAACTCATAAACGTTTATTAATTTAATATGTATTTTGCGGAATCACCCGCTATGGAATCACCCATGTACACACTAAATTAATGAAACGCCCGAAAAGGATAGGCGTCCCCATCAACTTCTCGCACAAAGAATCCACTTTGTGTATGAGCCCCAGTCAACAAAGTTTACGGAATCCACCGTAAAACGTCACGGAATGCAACGTGGCACGGAATCCACCGTGAAATATGCCTCCTGGCATCCATGAGGATCCACAAGCTCTATGTGAAGAAAAAGAAGTGTGTCTTTTTCAAAAGACAGATGGAATATCCTGGATTCATAATATCTATTGAAGGAATCTCTGTGGATCCAACCAAAGTTAGAGATGTTCAAGAGTGGCAACCTCCAACAATAGTTAAGGAAGTGAGAAGTTTTTTAGGGCTGACTGGATGGTATAGAATTTTCATTAAAAATTACACCCTAATAGCTGCACCTCTCACTGATTTGCTGAAAAAGAAAACTACTATTGTGTGGACACCCATTGAGCAAGCTAGTTCAGCTCAAGAAAAGTTTGGTAACAGCACCCGTTTTAAAGCTACCTGACCTAAGTCAAGAGTTTGAGGTCGTAACAGACACAAGTTCTCTTGCACTAAGTTGTATGCTTACGCAACAAGGTCATCTGATAGCTTATTTCTCAAGAAAACTAAAAATCCATGAGAGGAATTACGCCACCCATGATCTCGAGATGTTATCTGTGATCCATGCTCTCAAATTATGGTGACACTATCTTCTTGGAAGCAAGTTTACTTTGGTCATTGACCACAAAAGTTTCAAATGGATCTTTACTCAACCAGACCTCAACATGAGGCAGTGTTAGTGGATTGAAGTCTTGCAAGAATTTGATTTCGAAATCAAGTTCAAACTTGAAAAAGAGAATGTAATTGTTGTTGCATTAAGTCGTAAAGCTTTTCTGAATGCACTTATCATGGAAGAGGCATCTAAAGGAGAAACTTTAGCTACCATGATATCGATGGCTAGCAATCTAGTCATTGAGCTAGCCATAGAAGAGACAGACAAGGATCCTAAGTATCAACTAATGCTTAGAGAAATCCTAGTTAAGGGCACTGATCCTAAGCTCAGAGTCAAATACCAAAATTTCACTATGGATGATGGAGTTGTCTATTTCAGGACAAGGCTCTACATTCCCCTCAGTAAATTTTTGAAAAAGAAGATATTATGGGAATCCCATGACTCCCCGTTCTCAAGACACCTTGGCTATGCAAAAACTCTTAATGCAGTCACGAAAAGTTACTACTAGGAAAGACTGAAGCATGATATACTCAAATATATTACTAAATGCCTAAGTTGCGAAAGCTGAGCGTGTCAAAATGCCAGGCAAAGCTCCAGCCACTTGACATTCCACAGATGAAATGGGAGTTCATCAGTATGTATTTCATAGTTGGCTTACCTTCTGTTCAAGGAGGGTATAATTCAATTATGGTGATTGTGGATATGGTGACAAAGGTCACTCATCTTATCCCAGTCAAGACCAACTACAAAGCTTCAGATATTGCATGATTGTTTGTGAAAGAAATCTTTAGGCTTCATGGATTGCCTAAACGGATCGCGTTAATGATCAGGACTCTCTGTTTACATCATATTTCTGGAGAAGCCTATTTGAACCAATTGGAACCCAACTTTGCTTTAGCCCAACTTACCATCCCCAAACTAATGGCCAAACATAGCGAGTTAATTAGGTCATTGAAGATATACTGAGAGATTATTGTTCTAGAGAACTGACAAGGTGGATACAATATTTTCCCTTAGTAGAATTTTCCTACAATGCGTCATATCACCAGAGTATTCAAATGAATCCATTTCAAGCATTGTATGGGCAAGATTGTTTGACGCCATTGAATTTCTCTGATCCAACCCTAAAGGTTGAGGCTTCTAAGAAAATGCTAGAAGCCTGGATGATCAAGTCCAAACTATCAGACAAGACATCCAAGATGCCAAAGACCACCAGAAAGCTTCTATCGATTTAGGACGGCAATAGTGTATCTTTCAACAGGGAGACATGGTTTTCTTCAGTGTATGCCCAAAGAAGAGTTCTCTATCATTAGGAAAGTTCAAAATTTTGAGTCCAAGGTATTGTGGACCATACAAGGTTCTCAAATGCCTAGGAGCTAATGCCTATAAACTACAACTTCTTGATCATGTGAAAGTCCATAATCTATTTCACGTTAGTCTTCTGAAAGCTTATGTGGCCAATCAATATCATATTCTTGATGACTAGAAAATTGTAATGCCTAGTCAAGGGGCCCTTGAACTCCATCCTGATAAGATTATAGGAGTAAAAGATAAAACCTCTGAGAAACAAATCATTAGAGAGTATCTTATCCAGTGGAAAGACTATCATGAGGAGGATGCCACCTAGATAGAAGAGACAGCTCTAGAAAAACAGTTTTCCCAGTTCTTTTCGAGATGAGGACATCTTGATTCCTCTAAGGAGGAGAGGATGTAATATTCCCACCATAACACTTCATATCCAGAAACGAATTTCCTAATATGGATCTCCCTCGTCTTATTTATTCTGCTCAACCTTATTTAATTTTATGAGATACACAGGTAATACTTTTCTTAACCCTTTTATTATGCGAGATGATTTGGCTAGTTGAACCTTGGGTTTTCCTGCCTCACCTTGGGTCATCACTTTTTCCCCCTTTGGGTTTTGAAAAGTCACCTGGCCTTTTCTGCATTGAATATGTGTGTCATTGGGGATTAGCCAAGTTCATAGGTCCATACTCAATAGGCATTCATAGGCCCCTAAATTCATGATCCCAAATCCCATCTCAGAGAGATTGCTTCCCAGGCTAAATGTCACTTTGCAAGTTTGTTGAGTAGACATGATTTCTTTTTCATTAGCAAGTTCCACAAGCAACCTAGATGTAGGTATTATGTCTACACCTAATTTCTTGGCATACTTTGGTGACATGAACGAGTGTGTGCCTCCACAATCAATCAGAATTTTAAAGGACTTACCCTGATATTCTTTTGGTATTTGAATCACCAAAAACTGGTGATTTGGGCCTTTCTTATGGAGGATGGCATGAACTGATGCCCTCTCCATATCGGCTTCCATAGTTGGGTTTTCCTCTTCCTCAAGCTCTTTAAGAATTACAACAGATGCTTTTCCTTTTGCAATTGAAGCTTAGTTCGAACCTCAGTAGTGTCCTTAGCAAGGAATTTGGCCAAGCTTTGGGCACTATCTTTTAAAGTGGCCTAGCTCATTACAGTGGAAATACCTAGGTGCTCCTGAATTACTTCCCGTAGGTATGAAGTTCCCGACTACATTTTTTTTGGCCCTCTTTCCTTGACCAAGTGGACATTGACCTTGGGCTCACTTAACATAGCCCCATGAAGTCCCTTTGTTTTGATTCCAAAGCTTATTATTCCTTGGCTTTGGCTGAATCTCCTGAACAAGAGGTGCTACGTGAATCAAAGCATCTTGCAGATCAGTTGGGAACATAGATTCAAGGCATGTGTTCAGAGGAGCATTCAATTTGTGACAAAACTTAGACACCTGTTGAGCAATAGTCATGGAAGGAGCATATTTAAGCAATGAGATAAACTTTGAGTAATATGCCTCTAGGCTCATTCCCAATTGTCTTAAGTTAAAGAACTCATTCATTTTTAGTGTGTGATAAGTTGGTGGCAAATATCAACCATGTACATCTTCTTTCAGCTTTTCCCAGGTAATAGCTGTCTCAGTAAGTCCCTGGTCTTTACACCACTGTTTCCACCACAAGCATGCCTCACCAGTCAATTTCAACTTGGCGATCATAGCCTGATTAGCAGGGGTAGTTCCCATGGTAGTAAAGTAGTCCTCCATGGTCTCAATCCAAATCTCTGCCTTGGTTTCAATGTCTTTGCCCTTGCCATTGAATTCTAGTGGCTTAACATGCTAAGGGATATACTTCTTCTCCTGAATTTCAGTCGGACTAGCGATAGATGTATTACCTTGGGTTATCATAAGTTTCACGAATTAGTTTAGCATTTTAAACTTTTCAGTTTCGTTTTCACATTAAAATATCTTACTAGATTTGTAAAATAATGATTGTCCAAAGAGCACAATGTTTTTACAAAATCTAGACTATTATCAGTAGCCATATGCTATGATTTTTACAAGTAACAGATATTTACAAATATTAGATGTTTACAAGTAGAGATACATCAACATCAATAGGATAGGCCGGATGCTATGTACAATTTTCAAAACAAGATATCATTATATCTTTATTTTTCAAGGATGGATATCAGTTACATTCATGTAGAAGAAAGTAGGCCAATTGTTATCTATGTCTAGAAACCTGTACTGTGGAAATGGCAGATCTGGAAAACTATGGATATGGTAATCTCGATACTTGCGATGTCCTTGGATTATAATCATGTTGGTCGGGATTACCTTCAGTACCTTGTCATAGATATAACGGTCTAGATGTATTTGCCAACCACTGGTAATCATAAGTGGATTACTTCTAGATGCACAATAGATAAAGGCCTCAACTACCTGTTAAATTTTCTGACCATTCAAGGCATTTCAAATTAGTTTCCATGTTGAAGAATTGATCAACCTCAATGTAACAATAATGCTCATCCTAGAACCATCTTCTTTTGCAATTCACAGGGGATGGATCGTATAGGCAATCGTGTATGTTCATCATTTCTCTTCTCCACTCGCCATCCATGGAGTTCAGTGCAGATGTGAACAAAGCTCAAAAAATAAGGAACTGATTCCAAGCTTCATTATTCTGCCAAATTTTATCCCTTATCAGTTAGCAAGCTCATTATTCCTTAGAACAGTTGGTCTTAGAAACCATAGATATTTTTAATTTCAATTATGTTATGATACCACCTGTCACGTGCCTACCTAACAATTTCCTAGTAGCACGTTTTGGTGGTCCATCAGGGAACTATCCTAGACCGCTTTGCCCAGTACTCGTGAGAATGCACAGGGTCTATCATTTAGGTTTCCCAAAATCCACCTTGTAATAGAAGGTATAGGCCATCCCCACAAGGATCAACCTACAAGCTCAGGGTCCTAATTTGATAACTCATGTTTCAATGCATCAACTAGCTCCATCGAAGGTGTCCCACAAGGGCTTCTTGTCCGCCTGGAGCGATCGTAGTTACCCTTGGTTCATGGAGTGCAACGCTTTTTTCCAGCAATTGGTTAGGATTCAGGGAACCTTAATGGAGTTTTGGTACAGTTGCCGCACCTTTCCCCTAAGATAATTTCTAATCAAGGTTTTAAGACCTGACCCTAGGTAAGTTAACGCTTGGCTCTACCTAATTTCTACTAATTAGTGTTTCATTCAATCTCTTGAGAGAAGCTCCCAGCTTACCAAGACCACCCATCTGTAGAACGGATCTATCATGGATCTCGCCCACCCGCTTCCCACAAATGGTTTTCTTTAGTTTTCTAATTACCTATCACATTAAGTTATGACATATGAAAGTAGCTTCATTAATTAACCCGCTATCACAAGTTCCTTCGCGTAATTTTACGGCACAACACAAAGATAAAGAAAATAGTCTTTTGGAAAAACATACTTATTTATTATTTCACAAAGTTATTTACAATGATTTTTCCCTTCTACCTATGCAGAAGATAAACCTCCGTTCATCGGAAAATCCCTTCTTTCTGCGCAGAAGAAAAGAAACCCTTCAAGATTTCCATCCCTTCACTAGTACCAAGGACTCCAGGATCCCATTCTGATTCGTGTGAGGATTAGGCAGTTCCTAGGAGTGATCGAGAGATTTATGGCCAAAGCCCCCTGGCACTCCCACCTCCTCTTGCTTAATGAATTCCTCACTGAGTGACCTCTTGCCATTACGGTCAGCGGTCCAAAGCTCCTCGCGGTAGTACAAAACAGTCCCCCTTGGAGCAGGGTGTCTAGCCATGGGGGAGGCATAGTGTGATCTTTCCTCTTATTATCCTGATTATATATTTACAATCAGATCTAACTGCTTCAAGTATAATCAATCTTTCATGTGTGCAACCATCAATGCATGGACAAATCAAAGAGAAACAACAGCAAGTGTTTTTAGCATAGGAAGCAGCCCCACCCAAATCTAGTGTTTTTCTTTTAAGGTCCCACCTTCTTCTTAAGGTTTCATTTCCTACTTGCAACTCTTTTTCGAGATTTGCAAGTTATTTTGCAAATCTAAATTTTATTTTATCCATATGAAAAATTTGATCTTTCTGTCGTAAAAAATAATGTGGGCATTTATACCTATGGTGGGCAATTCATGTGCTACCTTGCCCTACTTCACACTTAGCAAGATTTCAAATGCTTTTCCAAGTCTGTTTAGACTTTAGAATTTGTATTGACAAATTCTTATCAATGCCCAATAAGTCCTACAAACTTTTGATATTTATTTAATTTCCTAATACTGATAGTTTCAGGGTTGTCGAGTATTTCATATTTGTTTTTGCTTCAACATTCTAGATATTTTAGGGGGTCAGGTTTTCTTGCTAATTCATACGTGGGTCAACTCATGATATTGACGGTCTCGCTACTAATATAATCATTAATATTAATATTGCGTGAGTTTTCAATAAGAAAATAGATTTTATTTTATTTTACTCATATTCTATGGTTTAATCGGCGATGTCCAACTATTTGTTGAACTTTCAATGTTATCTACAAAGATCAATTTTCATTTAGCTATATCCTAAGTTCAATGTTGATTGTTTTTCTGAAAACTTTATTCTAGGCAATGCAAAAATCATAAGTGCAATTTTTATTTCATCTTTCAGTCATCGAATTATATTACTACGTACCTAATTTATGCACATCTAGTATATATTTTTCTATATAATTTTTTATTGATTCTATGCATTGATTATTTTATGATATGATATAGATGATTTTCTATAAATTATTATAAAACTCATATGCATATGTTTATTATTAGCAAAATAAAATAGAGATAGTCATTTTCAAGAAAAATTTATAAAATATTCCCTTCTCTAACACGTCTAAATTTTTTTTGTTATTATGATCACATGCGTCATTAATGAAATAACAATAAATATCACAAAATAAACCATAGTTAAGATATTTTCTTCATGGCAAGCATATAATCTGTTTTCAAGTGAAAGAGTCTTTTTATTGAATAGTTAATTATTATATTACTGAGGCTATTTTTCTAAGCGACTGTTCATATGCATTTTCTTTAGAATGTGTTTGTAATCGTTTAAAGCCAAATATAGCAATAAGCTAATAAAACATTATTTTTTTCCAAACCGACGAAATGTTAGCTCTCTCAGGTTTGTTGTAACAAGGTTTCGTCAATTCATACCATGTCATTTTCTCCATCGGCTGCATTTCTTGCTAGGCTTTTTGAATTTCTGCGACCTCGTGGAGCCGTAGATGTCAGGTAAAATTAACGTGGTAGTTTAGGGAGAATTGGTGGTTGTCCAAAAAATTTGACCAGTGTTTTGCTTAGCAATATGACTGTATGGGAGGAAGGCATAACAGGGGATAAAGAAAATGGAAATGAGGTAGAAGAGGGGTATTTTCCTCCTTCAAAGCTCAAGCTACAATGGAAAAGAGAAACAGAGAAATTTTTCCATCATCAGGAGGTCTTCCTTCTTGCTTTCTTTGTGAAGGAGAGGGGGTGTATTTATAGCCATGATGAGAGGGAGCATGCAGTCAACTCATTCTTTTGGCTACTTATCAAGAACCAAGTGAGCTTTATTTAAAATGCATTTTGACTGTCTACCTGTTGGATGGTGGCATGGGGATGATTTTAAAATGCTTTCTCTCCCTATCCAAGAGTCAAAAACGTCATGAATTTTGGCCTATTTTTTCAAAAACGTCTTTTTTTCTTCAAAACGATTTTATCTGGTGGTTTTTGGCCAAGTTACCTCATGACTTATCTAGTTTATAAAGTAATTATCTTTGATACTTAATTTACTTAATATCATGCTCATTCTTGCGCATTCTTTGTCTATCGATTAAGGCTTTTGCAATTTGTCTTGTGGTTATGAAATCAATGCAATCTTTGACGCATTAAATGAAATCGATAATTCTAAATCAAATATGATTCAGGAAAAATTATGATCAAGCCGTCATAATATTATTTACGATGCATATTTGCTTCTTGTTGGCTAGGAACATTGAGGCATCTTCTCGTGTTGGATTGCGAAATTGATTTAATGCAAGACTCGATATTAAGAAAATTACATGCAGTCACTTATGTGATAGCTCGACGAGTAATTTTTTAAAATGCCTCAAGCTCAAATTTGTTTCTTGATATGAAGTGTTATGGTGAAAATATTACAGAGTAGAGAATACATAGAAAATATGAGAAGAATAGAAACTACTTTAAATTTTAAATAAAGTGATTTAAAGATAGCTATATCCACCGGTGTGCTTCCATTGTGAAGCTTGGATGGTGATCAAAGAGCTTAAGGCTTTAGCTAGAAGAACTCTGAATGGGTATATTGATGATGGATTTGGAGGGGTCTTCCTTTTAATGCCCCAAAAGGTAGCCTAGTTAGCCTGTTTGACCATATTATGAACCTTCCTAGTCCACAAAGCCATCATCCACAAAGGTCACTTTTTTTACATTCAATCACATAGACCTCATCTAACATACAACTCATGACCCAATCAATGTCCATACTCACACATGGTTTCTCCTCATAATGGAGGCCTTAGAACTTTGAGCACCATGGATCAGTGGTGGCACCTTATGAGGGTGGGGCATTCAGCATATCTAACATCAAGAAGCATATCAACCATTATAAGCTCAATGTTATCAATATCTCTAACAACATTGTAGGCTATCCATTCCAATTTCTTGAAGAAACTTATTAGCAATATCAAATTCAATACCAAAAAAATGCTCATATGATACTTGAGTTTCTATATAAGTTGGACTTCAAACCTTACATTTTCCAACTTATATAATCAATGAGAGATCCCTCGACGACTAACAAACCACTAGAGTTGACACAACAATAAATGCATCAAAACCATTTCTACATTACTTGCTCTTAATACATATCTTTTTTCAACCTTTCAATAATTCAATTTTGTAGGATTATAAGTCTATTCGATTGCAAGAACTATGAAACTATAGATTTTCCAGATTTAAAGGGACAACAAACTGTCAAATTTCTCTTGAAATTCAAATATGAATTTTTGCATGAAACTGTATAGCTCTAACAAGCTATCCTTTGACAACCATTACAAAATTGTAAACCAAAAGCTTGGAAACCTAGAATTCTCTAGATTCCATTGTTGTCCCTTTTTATAAAGCCCTCAAACACTTGCCATACATCATCTACAACTCAAAATACAATAACTCTCCTATTTTTTCAACTGCTAAGAATAACCCAACCAATAAGTGTCTTCATCAACCAAGTCCTCTTCATTATTGGAAAATGAAAAGGAGAAGAAAATAGTCCCTTCCTATCAAAATGCAAGAATTGTGACTTTGTTGACACAATTTATGAGCTTTATCTCCATTTGCATCGCCATTAAGGTCCAAAAACAAAAACTCTCAATCATATAAGCTTTCACACACACACACACACACTCTCTCTCTCTCTCTCTCTCTCTCTCTCTCTCTCTCTCTCTCTCTCTCTCTCTCTCTCTCTCTCTCTCTCTCTCTCTCTCTCTCTCTCTCTCTCTCTCTCTCTCTCTCTCACATCTACAAGATATCACAAAAACTTCTTTCACACTTTTCCTTTTCTTGTAAGCTAGAAAGCTCTATAAATTTTACCTTTTAAAATATTTTTTAAAAACACATACATAGTAACCCACTAATTTTTATTTTCTTTTACAAGTGATAAGCATGTCATCAATCACTTCAACATCTATCAATTGTGTATACTCCACTACAAATACATACTTAGAAGCCAAAAAATCATATGTATATCATTCATAGTTGGTCCATAATCAGTGTTGTATCCAAGGACAAACATTTACCAATGGTTGTTGTGGTTATCTCTCCTTTTGAGATACAATCTCAAGTTTTGTGTAGGATATAGAGTAGACATTTAGTGCAAACTACAATTATGGACTTAGATGTATGGCACTTTGACAATGGTGCCACTAAGCATATTACTTCTCTATGTAGTCTATTCAATTATCGTAACTTTTCCCCGAAGGGAAATACTATCACACATTCCAATACCTCCTCTTGCGCTAATAAAGGATTTGGAAAAATTGTATTGACTACTATTAATTATAGTGCTTTCACATTTACAATTGCTTTGTATACATTGGAGATCAAGAAGAATTTATCATCAATTTCTATGCTTACCAAGGTTGGCATGATTGTGAAGTTTCCTGATTGAAAGATGCATAGTTCATGAGCTCTTTTGTGATTATACAAATATTGTGTCTAGTTCACTATGACATGGGATATAGAAGCTCAATAACTATATTAAACTGTGGGGAAGATGTGGCATGTGTAGTTGCAAATTCACAAGCTATTCTAGATGCAACTATGTTAAGTGTGTACAAGACATGGCATATGTGGTTGTAAATTTGTAGGCTATTCTCGATTCAAAACTTTTTCATGCACGCTTTGAACATTTGAATATCGTTAGCTTGTTACACCAACAGAAATCAAATATAATGTCTTCATTGCTTGCTCTCAATGTACTTTGAAAGACAAACTTTTAAAGATTGCATATTAATTAAAATGTAGCATGCTTCATTTCCAAACACTAGTTCAGTGAGAGCAATTCGCAAATTGCAACTTCTATACAATGGTATTTGTGGTTCAATGCAAATGTCCTCTTTTGGAAACTACTTGTCCTTTTGTACTTTATTTTATGGTTATTCCAGTATATGGTTTGAGCGCTAAGCTCAAAGGATTTTTGTGCTTCAAGTAGTTTGTTAGTATGGCTAAAAATTTGTCATGATATAAGGTGGGCACTCTCCATGGGGAGTGTATATTTAAGAAATTTAATGTATATATATTGGAATGTGGGTTAAAACATCAAGTATAGTGTCGTATATAGTAAAATTATGTAGCTAAGAGAAATAAGATATCTCTAATGAAGATGGCATGATGCATGATTAAGAGTCAACCTTTGCCATAATGTTTCTATCTTGAGGCCATTTCATGTATTATCTATGTATTTTGATAGGTGTCCCACTAAGCTATTAAATCTATTACTCCATTTGAGTCTTGTCATGGCAAAAATATATCTATTGCTCACTTGCATGCCTTGGGTTGTTTGGCTTATGATTTAATACCTGTGCAAAAAATATAAGAAATTAGACGTTAAGGAGGCTATGAAATGTATTTTTGTTGGATACAGTAATGAAAGCAAAGATTATAAGTTATACTATCCAGAAAGTAAACATATCTTGGTCCATTGTGATGTTGTCTTTGTGCAATATATTATTCAACCTTTACTTTCATGTACAAAAGAGATAGAAGTATGTGCATATCATATCAATGACACTCTACTACCTCTTTTAGGCGGTGCATAATTATATGGAGCACCAAATGAGATAGTTTTTTAGTCTATGTAGGTTCCTTATGATACCATATCAACCTATTTTTTATGCAAATGTGAATGATGAACTTGTTGATGAGAGAGTAGAGATTGATTGGTCTATAAGTATGTCAAAGTGACTAGTTCAAACATTTCGTGATGGTAAGCTGGATGTGGCATTGACTAGTTATAATCATTTGGCCTCTTGTAGTGCTTCTTATGCATTAAATTATTTTGCATTGGCTATTTTTTGTCTATATGATGAGGATGAAACTATGTCTTTTGAAGAGGAATAAAATTTAGAAAATTGGATGGCTACTATACAATTTAAGTATGATGTTATTGATCAAAGTAGTACTTGGTTCTTACGTGATTTTTCCTCCTAGCAAAAAGGCCATTAGCATCAAGTGGGTTTACAATTTAAAGTGCAACCTATATGGTAGTGTTGATTGTTAAGAGTCAGGAGAGAAAATGAGGCAAAGGGATGGAGCAAGAGCTAAGAGCAATGTGCTATCTGTCAATCTTCATTATTCCATCATTATTCATCATCACACTCACAAGTCTACTATACTAAAAGGAGAGATAGGTCTAACTGACCATACTAGCTAACCATGGTTGAGTTACTGAATCACCTTATTGTACCACACATGTTGTATAGCTAAACTCCATCATTATTGAAGAGGATTTGATAGAGCTTGATTCTCAACACTCCCCCTCAAGCTTAAGATAGACATGTACTCCAAGTAACTCTCTAAAGCAACTAAACTTATATTTACCTAGGGACTTGGTATAGATATTGCCTACTTGGTCTTCGGTGGTGAATTGCAAGAGATCTATCTTCCTTGCAAGTACCATCTCTCGTATGAAATGATGGTGTACCTTGATGTATTTTGTTCTAGCATGATACACAAGATTTGTAGCTAGAAGTACACTTCTCATGTTGTGATAATACAGCATGATTGGAGCATCTATTTGTATATCCAAATCTATGGATAACTTTAGCAACCAAGCAATATCACAAGCTGCTAATGTGTCACCCCCTTACTCTATCTCAGTACTAGAGAGGGCAATTGTTGATTGTTTCTTGCTCCTCCAACTAATCATGCCACTGCCTAGGCTAAAAGTATATCCAGGTGTTGACCTTCTGTCATATGAACAACATGCCCAATTTGCATCAATATACCCCATAAGCTTTAAGTTCTTATCACTCTCATAGATGATTCCATAGTCTAATGTAGCCTTGACATAGTGCATAATTCTTCTTACTACACCCAAGTGAGGTTCTCTAGGCTTCCACATGAACTGACTAATAAGTCCAACTAAGTAACTAAGATCAAGCCTAGTAATGATAAGGCAAATGAGACTTCCTACCATTTTCCTATACATAGTAATATTTGAAATTTTAGCTCCAATGTTAGTATCCAACTTAGTATTGTAATCCACTAGAGTATCTAAAGGTTTCCATTTGTCATACCATATTTCTTCAACATCTCAAGTGCATACTACCTTTGCATCAACCAAAGTCCATGAGCTGATTTCACAATCTCAATACCTAAAAATAACTTCAATCCTCCCAGATCCTTCATTCAAATTCAGTTTTCAACATGGCCATAAAATTCTATATCACAATGGTATCATCTCCTATAATGATTAGTTCATCTACATAGATAACTAGTACCACAAGACTCGCATATGTTTTCTTAGTGAAGAGACTATGATCACCCTTTCCAACTGCAAATCCAAGGCTCTACAAGTTCTAATCCATGTATGCCAAGGCTCTTGGAGCTTGTTTTAGCCCATAAAGTTCTTTAATCAGCTTGCAAACATAGTGTGGATACTGAGAGTACACATCCATCCAACTGATCCATAAACACCTCTTCTACCAAGTCTTCATTCATAAATGCTTAACATCCATTTGCTAAATTTCCAACCCTTTGTTTCATCTAATGCAATAACTATCATGATGTTGCCATTTTGGCAATGGGATTGAATGTTTCCTCATAATCTAGGCCATATTATTGTGCATATCCTTTTGCCACTAGCCTGGCTTTATACCTTTCAATGTTGCCATCAACTTGCACTTAATCTTATAGACCCATTTACAACCTATAGACTTTACCATCAGGCAATGCTACTAGTTCCCAAGTCTTATTTTCAACCAATGCAATCATCTCCTCATCCATTTTCTTATACCAATTTTTGTCCATGAGAGCTTCACTAAATGTAGCTGCCTCTCTATGTTCCATGACTTTTGTCATATATGCATAATGCTTTGCTAAAAATCCACAATATTTAAGTCTATCAATTTAGTATCTCACCCTCTATGACCTTCTCAACTAAGGTGCAATTCTTGATTTCCCTCTTCCATGAGGTGGTACATATCTATGATGCCTAACTCCAAGAGTATAAATAGATGGAATTCCAAGCTCACTATCCAAGCTATCAACTGAATCATATCCAAAAGCCAACATCCCAAGAGCATCATCAATAACTTTCTCTTTTCCTTTGCCTTCTACTTCATTTCTCCCCCTCACTACCATAGCATTGTCAGTGGATGGTGATGCATGACTGCCTAACCTACTAATCAAAGGAGAAACACTCAAAGATACATCACTAATAGGTCCATACATAGTAGTACTCTACTGCTACTGAATAGCAATAGATACATTATTTGAAGAGTGATCATTGGGAATAGTAGCAAATGAATCATACCATGAAGCCAACTCATCAAAGATAACATCTCTATTGATCACAACTTTTTGTGTAGATGCATGAAATCATTTATAAGCTTTCCACTCCTGAGCATAGCCAATAAACACACACTTTTTTGCCTTAATCCCTATTGTAGGAGTATGATTCAATACATACATAACTATCATTACAACTTCAATCTAATAATACAATGACATGTTCTTCTCGTTGAGCCATTGCTCTAGCAATCTCCTTAAGAACCCAATTTTTTCTTTTTGCTTCTCCCTTCTACTATGGAGTATAAGTGCAAGTAAGGTGTGTCCGAATGCCATTCTTTGCCATATCAAAGTCATTGGAGACATACTCACCTTTTCTATTAGACTTCAAACAAGAGATAGAGCAGTCAAAGTCCTTCTCAAACCTATCGCTTACAATCTTTAAAAACAACAAATACTTCATCATTATGGTTCAAGATATATACCCATGTATACCTACTAAAATCATTAATGAATATGACATAATATTTGGATCCACCAAGAGAATTATTATGAGTTGGTCCCTAAACATCTAAATGAACCAACTATAGTGGTCTAAGGCTATTTTGAACATGCTTCATGAACCCAAACTAAAAGTGCTTGCCAAATTAACATACATCACAAACATTACCTAAATCCAAGTAAGCAAACTTTGGAAAGCCTATAACTAGCTACTGCTTTTGCATAGTATGTAGTCTTTGAACATTGACATGTCCGATGCACTTATGCCATATATCTCAAGATCTCTAACTATACCATGTCCATGTGCAAACATAGCTACTTTTAGTTGTGTAAGACTAGCATCTAGGGTGAACATATGACCATGTCTTTGGCTCTAGCTATTAGCTTGCAACCATTTTCAAACTCATCAATAAAACAACCATGTTTATTGAACCAAACTTGCAAATTCTACTCTTAGCAAATTCTTAGTAATGGAAGGAACATGAAATACATCATGCAAATTCTTCTTCTAACCATCATGTATAACCAAAGGAACTATACCCTTATGCTCAATGTTATGCTATGTATTGTCACCTATACACACACACACACACACACACACATATATATATGTATGTATGTATGTATGTATATATAACCTTGCTTATTAGGCACCATTCCAATGAACCATTCTCCATGCGGACTCATGTGATTGGAAGCCCCTAAATTAATGTGTCATACATCATCTGATTTGTGGTTCTCAATGACATTGTTGTGAACATAGGTCATAGTAAACAATTCGTTAGCATTATCATCATCAACATGGCTAGATGAAGCATAATGAGCCTTTTGCTTGTCTCTAGCTTTTTGATTCACTTATTTCTTCTAGTAATCCTTAGCAATATGCTCATATTACCACAATATTGACAATCCTTCTCCTTATTGGACTATTCATTCGTATTCTAAGATTGCCACGAACCTCTGCCTCAAGAATTGGATCTCCCCCTTGCTCAGAAGTATCCACCACCTCTGATATTCTACACATGCTGATTATTTACATTTTGATATACATTATGGTTAGTCTCTCGACCACTAGAGAACCCTCTGACATGGCTACCACAACCGTTTGATTTGAATAGAATACTCCATTTCTACCCTTTGAGCTACTCAAGCAAATAGCTAATCTAATGTTGACCTCTTCATGAACAAGCAATGACACCAACTCATTGAAATTGTTGAGAAACATGGATCTAGAGCATGGCTATGGAGGTTGAAGCATGAAGATGAAACTCATGAAGACATAGACGAGAATAATGACTGTCACAAAAGTAAATTAGGTTCTAAGATTAAGTGCTTGGCAGAATAAAAACAATCTTGTATATGGATAATGACACTGACACTTGACTGAAAGGACAAAGGACAATAGCATTCTATTCATTGAAAATGATAGTCAAGTACAATGCTTTATAGTTGTAGGATAGTTGCAATCTCCCTCACTATGCCTGTGGGATTCAAGCACCTCTTCCTATATTGCTTGCATTTCCCTTGCCCACCACTGCTCCATACAAATGGGTGTGATTGCCAAACTCTCAACACCCCTCCTCAATCACAACCAAGAAGGCACAAAGTGTGTAGAGGCTTTAGTGAACAACCACCTACAAAGTGTGGGCACACCACAAACATGGTAATCATCGAGAGGCTATTCCAAACAAGGCTAAGTGTGGGTACCAAAAAACATGGTGGACATCCAGAGGCTATGACAGCGGCTTCACTAAGTGTATAGAGGCTATAGAGCCATAAGTTACATGAGGATTTTTACAAAGCTTATGAAAGGAGTACTAAGGCAAGTTCATATAAGACTTAAAAGAGTCGATCAAAGTAGTGAGAATAGAAGGATTGGTGAGGCTTGTCCTTCTACTCTCCTAATGGTCTTCTTCTTCTTCTTCTTCTTCTTCTTCTTCTTCTTCTTCTTCTTCTTCTTCTTCTTCTTAATCTTCTTTTTCCTTCACAACTACAAGGTAGGCCTTGTAAGATGTAAGGGGCATAGGAAATTCCCCATAATATAAAAGGAAAAGGGTTTTTTTTTTCCTTTCAACTCAAATTTTTTTTAATTATTTCCCCTCTCTCCCCGCCGACAGCAGTCGGGGAAGGAGAGAGGGAGTGGGAGTGGTGGGGGAAGCATGCACCCTCCAGGTGGAGGGTGGCCATGCTAGCTAATCCCTCCCCGAGGGCTGCTCCCCTCCCCGGAGGAGAAGACTAGGCCGTCCTGCTACAAATCCCCCCTCCCTAGCCGTCTGCGACATCCCTCAACTCCTGGACCATGGCGCTCACGTCTCGCCCAGGCCACCGTGCTGCCATTGCTCTCCACCACCTTCCTGATTGCCACATCCAACAGAGAGGAGGAAGGGAGAAGGAGAGTCTGCATCTCCCAAAAACGCTGCCTCCCTCCCTCATTGATACCTCGGGGTCCATGCACATCGCCTTCCCCCCTGGATTCCGTCCTGACCCATCCTGACTAGCCGTGTAATGCACGTCGCCTTCCCCTTAGATTCCGTCCTGACTAGCCGTGAGGGAGAAGATTCTGTCCTAACCCAGTCGTGAGGGAGAAGATTCCGTCCTGACCCAACTGTGAGGGAGAAGAGAAAGAAGTAGAGGAAGGAGTGGGAGAAGAGAAAGGAGGGAGAGAGAGAAGAGAAAGAAGGAGGAGAGAGAGGGAAGGAGAAGGAGAAGGAGAGGATAAGAAGGAGGGAGAGGAAGAAGAGAAAGAAGGTGAGAGAGAGAGAGAGAGAGAAGAGGAGGAGAGAGAGAGAGAAGAGGAGGAGAGAGAGAGAGAAGGAGAAGGAGGGGATAAGAAGAAGGAGGGAGAGAAAGAAGGTGAGAGAGAGAGAGAGAGAGAAGAGGAGGAAGAGAGAGAAGAAGGAGGAGGTGAAAAGAAGGAGAAGAGAAAGAAGGTAGAAAGAGGTGAAAAGGAGTAAGAGAAGGGAGGAGAGAGAGTGAAGAAGAAGGAGAGGATAAGAAGAAGAGGGTGGGAGAAGAAAAATAAGGTGAGAGAGTGAGAGAGAAGAGGAGGAAGAGGATAAAGAGAACAAGGTGAGAGGAAGGAGTGGAAGAAAGAGTGACAAAAGAAGGAGGAAGTGGAAGACCAAGAAGGAGGGAGAGTAAGAAAAGAAGGAGGAGTGAAGGAGAAGAAGTAAAGAGAGAGAAGAGGAAGCAGAGGGTAAGAAGTAGAGGAAGGAGAGGATAAGAGATAGAAGGAGGAGAGAAGTGGAAGGAGGGAAGAAAAAGGAAGAGGAAAGAAGAAGTGGGTAGAGAAGGAGAAGGATGTGGAAGAGCTAGAAGGAGGAAAGGAGAAGAAGAAGGGAAAGGAGAGAGGAAGAGGAACAAGAAGAGGGGTAGAGGAACAAGAAAAAGAGGTAGAGGAAGAGAGGTGAGAAGTGGTAGAGGAAGGAAAAGAGGAAGGAGCGAAATGAACCACCCAAACCACAGAGAAGAGGAAGGAGAGGGTAAGAAGTAGAGGAAGGAGAGGATAAGAGATAGAAGGAGGAGAGAAGTAGAAGGAGAGAAGAAAAAGGAAGAGGAAAGAAGAAGTGGGTAGAGAAGGAGAAGGAGGTGGAAGAGCTAGAAGGAGGAGAGGAGAAGAAGAAGGGAAAGGAGAGAGGAAGAGGAACAAAAAGAGGGGTAGAGGAACAAGAAAAAGAGGTAGAGGAAGAGAGGTGAGAAGTGGTAGAGGAAGGAAAAGAGGAAGGAGCGGAATGAACCACCCAAACCACTCTCTCGATAGCGAATCCCATTCAGTGGGTTTTTCCCCAACCTAACATATCTACCCGAAACCCGTCAAGGACTGCCAAATCTTGGCGAGGCGAATGGCTCCCAAGAAGAAAGTCACGGGAAGCCTAGGCACTCAAGCCACCAGTAATGCTGGAGGGACAAGCGGAACAACTAACGCAGCGCACACGAATCAAGCCCAGGTTCAAGCATTAAAAAAATTCATTTAGGACTTAGTTCTCATGGAGGGATAATGCCGTGCATAAGGTTTTGTTTATACTAAGCTGCATGCAACGGTAGGATTGAACTCACATAAGTTTTACTCATCTAAAATGATAAGGTCATCACCTTACCTCACATGAAATGATAACTTCTACGCACATAAAATGATAGGGTTATCGTCTTATTTCACATAAAATGATAGCTTTTTAACCAGTTCAGTGCATGAATAGTTATTTAGAATTCATGTTGCGCAATTATGGTTAAAAGAAACACATGAAATGTTAACTTCTGTTCTTAAGTTACACTCGCATCATTGGAAAATAAAACCCTAGACTTCCATAGATGCAAGTCACATGTGATCCGGTGCATTAGAAATAATTACTCATTGCCAGGAATAAAGGGTGATAAAAGCTATTTAGGGGACAACTATACTAAAATGCACAACGTGCATGATGGTTGGGAACTCCTGCATAGAACCGCACTAAAGGGAATTGGAAGGATCGCATGCATCTAAACTGCATCTTGGAAGTTTAAATGAGGATTCATGTGTTGCCATGTGTGTTAACTGAGCTTGGCTAGAGTTAGAAATTATAAGACCCTTGGTTGGGTTGCGAATAAGGCATATCTATTGCCTTGACTGTCCAGCTAGTGCTTGAGTTAGGGACTAGGATACCCTAAGAAAGTATAAGTCAACTTACCTAGACCATTTGCTCTTGTTGAAATTATTGGGACTTCGCCAAGTTGCGGAAAGACCCAAGATCGGGTGTTGGGCATCCAGGAAAAAGGAGTCACACCTTAGCAGTGGGCCGCACAAATGACCTCTGAAATGTTCATTCTTGTACTTAGATACAATATTTGATGTCTCTGCTCAAGGAACTAATTCAAGGAAAACACTTTAATGCTTCAGGTTGAAAGCCTGGAAGGAGAGACAGGAACAGTTACCTCCGATTGTCTGCCTGGCCCTATCCAAGGGGGGTGTTAGCTACGCCGGGTATATGGACCTAACCCGCCGCGAAAGATCTCTCTGTGGGTACTGCTTGGAGCAGGAGGATGCTTGGGTGCCAGGGGAGGCTCTGGATGTAAATCCCTTGCCTCCGGATCCCGTACAAGAGACTGACATGACTCGAGATGGGATCTCGAGGCCCGTGTGTTGAGATATCGAGCTCCACTCGTGATATGCCAGGGTGACCGTTGTGCATTTATGTCATCGACTTGTTAGCTGTAGATGCGGTTGGTACACCGCCCATGAATAATAGCTAGATGACAGCTATCCTTATCTACTCTAGTTCGTGGCTCAGTTAGTATGCCACCTTAGTTAGTTGAGTTTGGTTTGAGACCCATATATAGGGTTCTTCTATTTCTATGTACTAGAGTTCTTTTGGCTTACACAACTAGGAAGAGGAAAACTGTTTTCAGCCTCCACCTTTGTGTGTATTCCCCCATTGTGCAAGCAAGAAAGCTACAAGTGAGACTCCTTCCTTCTCTCCCACAATCTTGACATGGTATCAGAGCCTGGTTCGTGGTAAGGAGCTCAAGAAAGCAAACCAAGTTCGTGGCATTCTGGTAAGAGGACCAATGTTGCTTTCATTTTTCGAGTTTGGGAGCAAGTCTCTACAAGTAGCACAGCCGAAAAGTGCAAGAGTGCATTGTCTCAGATTGAGACATCCTTCGCGGTGTAGCAAGAGGGCAGTATATGCTGCGGGAATGGGCTTTAGCCCTTATTTGCCCTGTTTTTTTTATTCGAGGCCATTTCGGGGCCTGTTTTGGAGGCGAAAGTTTTCCGCACGCACTCAGGAAAAGGCCTTGGTTTTGCTGTGTGACCACTGTTCTACAGGTCGGTGAAAAGTTACGTAGAAATTGCATCGTATGCCTGTGCGTAGAGACATTGGGAGTTACAGAATCATCCTTATTGCTTGTTGATGCAAAATCGTCACTAGGAAGTGACTATGTGGTCAAATACCACTTTCGTCAGTTTTGCAGATTTGCCCTTATGACGCTAAAGCTGTGTTTTTTGCAATGACAGAATTTTTTGCAGTGTTCTGTAATGCCGTCTGATTCTCTTTCACAGATTGTCACTGAAAAGCTTGACAAGAACAACTTCCAAGCATGGAAGTTTAGAATGATGAATTTCCTTATGGGAAACGGATATTGGGAATTCGTTTGCAGGAAATGAAGAAGAACCAGTTCTTCCTGATGTTCCCAATCAACAGCAAATGCAGGCATTTAAAGGATGGCATAAGAGAGCCAGAAAAGTTATGTATTGGCTGTCTATCAATATTTCAGACTCTATGATTGTGCATATTCAGGATGCAAGTACGCCAAAGGAGGCATGGGATACTTTGTCAAAAATGTATAGCACAAATACGCAAGCTAGGAAAATGCAGCTCAAGCAAGAGTTGCACAATGTGCAAAGAGAAAGTATGAGCATCAATGACTACCACATAAAGGTGAAGAAGATTGCAGATGCACTTGCTTCCATTGGGTCGCAAGTGGAAGATGATGATTTAGTTTCTGTGACCTTGAACGGCCTAGGAAAGGATTATGCACAGTTCCGAACATCCATTTCCATCCGTGAAATATTTCCTGATTTTGAGGAGTTGATTGCTCTTCTAATTTCTGAGGAGCAGAGAAATGGTGGTGCATCTTCTTCAGAAGGAACTTCAAAAGAAACTGTCTTCTACTCAAATGCTGGAAGAGGTAGAGGCAGAGGTAGAGGAGGCCGATCTGGAGGCCATGGTAGAAATCAGAATATGCAGCAAACTCAAGAAAACCAGTCCTATGGAGGAGGATGTGGTAACTCTAGAGACAGGGGGAGCCAAAGAGGTCGTGGTGGATGGCAAAGAGGCCAAAATGCAAACAGTAATGTTGAATGCTACTACTGTGGTAAAATGGATCATATGGCTAAAGACTGCTATAAAAAGTAGAATGACATCATGAATGGAAAATTGCAACAAGGGAATTATGCATCTTTTAGTAGACAGGGTGATGACAGAAATGAGCATTTGTTTATGGTGTAGCACATGACCAATTATGTGACAAGTGCAAAAGAAAGCAGCGATGTGTGGTATGTTGACTCAGGTGCATCAAACCACATGACACGTCATGCAGAATGGATGCAGGATGCAAGGAAAATGGAAAAACCAGGATTTGTGGAGACTGGTGATGATACTGCACATCCTATTGTGCAGATTGAAAAAATTCCTTTGTCTATGCAAGATGGGAAAAAGAAATACCTGTCGGATGTATTTCATGTCCCGAATATCACCAAGAACCTGGTTTCTGTTGGTCAAATGGTTGAGCAGGGCTTGCAGGTCAGATTTAATTCTCATGGATGCTTTGTTGAGGATATGAAAAATAAAGGTCGCTTGATAGCAAAAAGAAAGAAGAAGGGCAGAATGTTTACGTTGGATGAAGACATGCCTGAATTGAGTGCAGCAATGTTTGCACATGGGACCGGTGTAGTTGCAGATATTGATATCTGGCATAAACGCATTGGTCATGTTAATGTACAACGACTTAAATCAATGCAGGCCCAAAATATTATTGCACGATTGCCTAAATTCAAGGTTGCAGAAATGCATAAGGTATGTGAAGCCTGTCAATTTGGAAAACAGGCAAGGAAACCATTTCCTAGACATGTTCAAGAGAGTAAGAAGCCATTGGAATTAATCCACTCTGATGTGTGGACTACTAAAGCTGCATCTATTGGAGGCTGTCATTATTTTGTCACTTTTATTGATGATTATAGCAGAAAAGTTTGGGTATATTTTATGAAAAAGAAAAGTGAAGTATTTGGGCATTTCAAAACTCTTAAAGCTATGGTTGAAAAAGAAACAGACCTGCAAATAAAATGCCTAAGGTCAGATGGAGGGGGAGAGTACCTCTCAAATGAGTTTGCAAAGTTTTTACAGGAGCATGGCATAAAGTAGCAATATTCATGTAGTCATACCCCACAACAAAATGGAATTGCAGAAAGAAAAAAACAGGCATATTGGAGAGGTATCTCGTGCCATGCTCAATGAAAAAGACTTGCCAGATTTTTACTGGGCTGAAGCAGTTGCTACAGCAATCTACATAATGAACAGGACTCCCACTGCAGCAATACATGGGATGACTCCAGAGGAGAGGTATACTGGTAGGAAACCAGATATTTCTCATTTGAAGATTTTTTGTTGCATTGCCTATGTTCATATGCCAGATGAGTTGAGATCCAAGTTGAATCCAAAAGGTGAGAAGTGCATCTTTATTGGTTACTCTCTGCAGAGCAGAAAGGGTATAGATGCTATAACCCTTCTATTCGTAAGTTTACAGTGAGCAGAGATGTTGTTTTTTATGAGATGAGTAGCTGGTATAAACCAGTAAATGTGATTGATGATATAGATGCACAAAATGGTAATGCTGCACAGAATTCACAGCAGCAGTCACAAAATATTAGTGGACGTGGAGTATCCTCTAGCAGTGGTTCACATTCTGATTGAGATCAGGAGAATGTCCTCAAAACAATGCAGATAGTGGTATGCAGGTTTCACGAAAAGGAAAAGAGAAGGTAGATCATCCCATGTTTAATGTGAATGCAGGTCACTCCTATGTGGATGGTGAATCCAGTGGCTCAGAACAGAGCATTGATGGATGAGTTGGGTATTCCTTCTATTGTTACACCTGGAGTAAGGAAGACCAGGGATGTTTTGAGAGCACCTGGGAGTGAACCTACTTTGCGCAGGTCTACAAGAGCTAGGTATCCTGTGGATAGGCTGAAATATGATGGATTTACAGCCATTCACTATGCCTATATGGTCAAAGTGATACAGGAACCAAAACCCACTTCTTTTGAGCAAGCCATGGGAAAAGAAAAATGGGAGAAAGCCATGGATGAAGAAATGGATGCCTTGGACGCAAATACTACATGGGAATTGGTACCTTTGCCTAAAGATAAGAATGCAATTGGTTGTAAGTGGGTTTATAAGGTGAAGCACAATGCAGATGGTTCTGTGAACAGATACAAGGCAAGATTAGTAGTCAAGGGGTATACACAAATATATGGCATTGATTATGAAGAAACATTCAGTCCGGTTGCAAGGATGGCAATCGTAAGAGCAGTCATTGCTATGGCTGCATCAAAAGGATGGTATTTACATCAGATGGATGTAAAGAATTCCTTCTTGCATGGTGATTTGCAAGAAGAGGTCTATATGGAGCAGCCACCTGTTTATGTGCATGATGTTCATCCTGAGTTTGTTTGCAGGCTGAAGAAAGCCTTGTATGGCTTGAAGCAAGCACCTAGAGCATAGTCTGACAAGATAGGACAATATCTTGTCACTATTAGCTTTCAGATTTCCAAGGCACATTTCTCACTTTATGTGAGAAAAACAGAGAAAGGTATTATGCTGCTTGTCATTTATGTTGATGATTTGATTATCACAGGTGATAGTGATGAAGATATCCTTCATGTGAAAATGCTATTGAAGCAGAAGTTTGAGATGAAGGATTTGGGAGAGTTGCGTTATTTCTTGGGCATTGAGGTGATTAGATCACCAAGTGGGATACAGCTCTTGCAGAGGCAGTATGGATTGGACATGCTGTCCAAATATGGGATGACAGGTTGTAAGCCTATTTCAGTTCCTTTGGAGCAGAATGTGAAGCTAAGTGCAGATGCAGGTGAGCTTCTCAAAGACCCTACTATGTACAAACGCATAGTAGGAAGTTTGATTTATATGACTATTACCAGGCCAGATTTGAGCTATGCTGTTGGATTGGTAAGTCAGTTTATGCAGGCTCCAAGGAAACCGCATTTGGATGCGGCTAGACGCATACTCAGGTATGTGAAGTCCACATTGCAGTATGGACTATTTTATGAGACTGGGTTCGGATACAGTTGCATGGATACACTGATGCTGATTGGGCTGGTAGTATTTCTGATAGATGATCTACCAATGGATATGTGTTCTCTTTTGGGAGTGCTGCAGTCACTTGGAGTAGCAAGAAACTGTCTATAGTTTCCTTGTCGAGCACAGAGGCTGAGTACAGGGGTATAGCAATGGCTGCATGTGAGGTAGCTTGGTTGCATAAGCTACTTTATGATATGCATCAGCCCTACAGATGGGCCAGTTGTCATTTATTGTGACAACATGAGCAGTATACACTTGGCAAATAACCCAGTCTATCATGCTAGAACAAAGCACATTGAGGTGCATTATCACTATGTGCAGGAGAGGGTTTTACTAGGTCTTATTGATCTAGTTTATGTCAGCACAGAGGATCAAGTAGCTGACATATTCACGAAGCATTAGGCGTAGAGAAGCTGCGCAAGTTTAGAGACCTGCTTGGTGTGCAGGAATTGGGATTGAGCTCGAGGGGGAGTGTTGAGATATCGAGCTCCACTTGTGATATGCCAGGGTGACGGTTGTGCATTTATGTCACCGACTTGTTAGCTGTAGATGCGGTTGGTACACCGCCCATGAATAATAGCTAGATGACAACTATCCTTATCTACTCTAGTTCGTGGCTCAGTTAGTATGCCACCTTAGTTAGTTGAGTTTGGTTTGAGACCCATATATAGGTTTCTTCTATTTCTATGTACTAGAGTTCTTTTGGCTTACACAACTAAGAAGAGGAAAACTGTTTTCAGCCTCCACCTTTGTGTGTATTCCCCCATTGTGCAAGCAAGAAAGCTACAAGTGAGACTCCTTCCTTCTCTCCCACAATCTTGACACCGTGTACTAGTCTATGGGCGGAACTTGGCACAGCGATCTTATAGATTGCTGGAATGGCCTTCGGGCATGAGGTTGGATGTAATCCAAAATTATGATAAATAAAGAACATATGCTTGAGGAAAATGAACTTGCTTGACATTGTTTTTGTGTCAATGCCTAAGTTACGTAAAGGAACCCGTGATTAATCGGTTTTAATTAAGGGAGCTGATTTTGCATGTCAAAACGTAATGTGTTAGGTAATTAGATAACTAAAGCAAACTGAGGAAAGTGCAATGGACATGACTCAGGTCCGTCCTATGGAAGGGTGGTCCCGGTTAGCTGGGAACTTTTCTCAAACGTTGAGATAATAAAGACCTAAGCTGTGGATGTAGAATCTTTGGTGTATTCTGTTTTAGGACAAAGGAATGGGTCTATCCTGTTTGGCAGAAAAGGTTGAGACTTTGCCAATAGGAAAAGAATCCTGACCTCAGGTCGATCCCAAGTGGGAACGGCTCGACTCTTCCGCTCAGGGTAGACTCAGGAAGACCTAGACCGCAAACCCTGTGTCATTCCCTGTGAGTGCCAGGCAGAGCCTTCTAGACTCTCCTCCCGATGGGCTACTAAGACGTGTCCCACACTCAGACAAACGGGTACGTTACATAAGATCTCTTCCTTGCACGAGAGAACTTTTCAATATGTCCAATCCTTTTGTAGAAGTCATTTTTGCCTTTGTACTTGTTACTGACATACAACACTTTTTCATCCTTAGAAGTCCTTGGCTCTTCTTTATTTTTTAATCGGGGCTTGGTTGTCAACAAGTTTATGATTTGGCATGTTGACTAAAGTAGAGGAGACATTATCATAGTCTGGAGGCAAGCTTTTTAACAAAACACCAATGCATACATCTTCATCCATTTTAATGTTGATCCCTGCAAGGTCGACTAAGAGACTTTCCATGTAATTCAAATGTATTGCAAGAGATGTGTTACGTTTCATGTCGAATCTAAAATTTTCAATTAATAAACCATACTTTGAAAACTTTGACTATGCACCAAACAGAGTGTCCAATCCTTTCCGAGTATCATGGGACGTGTCACAGATATCCACATAGTGGATATAGCTATCATATCTCAAGCTTTATGATGGCTTGACCCTGTCATCACTTTTCTACCAAGCTGCTGCTGCAAGAGAGCAGCATCTTGCAGCTTCTTCTCTTGAATGGTATCACCCATAATCCCTTCTTCATGAGGATAAGCTTTATCCATGTTTGCTAGGTGTGAAACCCGACTGCTTTGAAGTGACATGTCGGTAAGTCTTTGCCCGTGTTGAGTGACTAGAACAGTAGCAAATCAACACCAGAATTCTCAAATTTAGGCCAGTAATAGGTTGGCTTTTTATGTGTCAAGAGACACAAGTAATGGTAGTGTAGTATCAAAAGATACTAGCTTGAAACTTGTTATTGTTACTTGAGTCTTCCAAATCTTCAAATCTTCTTGTGGAGAGCAACCGAGCGCTTTGCCTTCCTCAGAAGATTGATGGGCATTGGATGAGATGACGTCTTTTTCCTTATCCTAGTGTATATGTGTACATGTTGTACTGTCTTTTATTTTTCTCTCTCACTAGGGTAGATTCGCCTTTAAGTGGGAGGTTGCTGGGGTTAAAGGCGCCTCCACCTAGCTGTCTGTGTATTACTACACTGACAGTACCCACCACTGCACATTGCTGGTGGTGAGTGCCCATCACAGTCACTTATTCTTTATTCTTTTAGTGACAGTTTGAATAAAGGAAGACCTGGCCACACATTGTGGTTGTTGGAGTTCCCACTTTTGAGTCTCTCTCTCTTTTGGCTCTTGCTCTCCATCCACCATAGCTCTCACCACCAAGCTTCTTCCTCCTGGGTTCCACTTCTCTTTCAACTGGGGGTAAAGGCGCATCCGCCTAGCTGCCCATGTATTACTACACCGATAGTACCTGCCACTGCACACTGCTGGTGGCGGGTGCCCATCACAGTCACTTATTCTTTATTCTTTTAGTGATAGTTTGAATAAAGGAAGGCCCAGCCACACATTGTGGTTGTTGGAGTTCCCACTTTTGAGTCTCTCTCTCTCTCTTAGCTCTTGCTCTCCATCCTCCATAGCTCTCACTGCCAAGCTTCTTCCTCCTGGGTTCCACTTCCCTTTCAACAAAGGCGGAACTTGACACTATTTTTGCAACCATTACTTGTCAGAATTGATGAAAAATAGCTTTGTTTGGAATACTTGGTTAAGAAGGGGAGATAGCTTGCCATTTGGAATTAGGGAGCCTACTTACCAAAAGTACATGGGTCAAGTAGGGGGTTTAAGCAAGGCACCTACTACAGTCTGTATAACAAAGAAAAGAAAAGAGAGACACACTTGATCATTTTTTAGAAATGATGTCTATGGGCAATGCTACTTATTGGAATGCTTAGGAAGGCTTTTTATGATGAAAATGACCTACTTTGATGAATTTTGAGACATCGGGATATTATCCCATTCTATCACATTTTTTGGTCCACTAGAAGTTAGATTGCATCTATTTTATTACAAAAACCAACTTTTTAAACCTTTGCATTAAGGTTAATCAAGCTAGAACTAGTTTCATACTATTTAAGAAAATTATATACTTTTTAGTAGTTGTTTTGCTTGAGATTAATAGTAGGGAAGTTCCACAAAGAATTGTAACAAGTTTGGCATGTATTGAAGAGTGCTCGGGCTATTATGGTATTATCTTTGCCATTATAGTGAACCCTTTGTTTTGTAGTTTTTGGTCTTGTACTTGATCCTATCTCGGTTGTTTGATGTGCATTTGTCTTAGTTTTGGACTATTAATATTATTTTAGTCATTTTTTGGCTTTATGAGGCACTTAGATTGTATTCAATTACTCTCCTTTGGACTTACACAGTTGGGCATATCTTGGCATTGTATTCTATAGAACATATTGCATCATGGCTTCTTCATCTACTTCTATAAAAGTACAATTTGTCTGCTGAAAAATTGGATGGCACCAATTTTTCTTACTAGAAAGAGGAAATGTATAATGTATTAGTTCAAAAGAAGCAGGTAAAGCTAATCAAATTGCAATGGTGTTATTTGCGGGAATGGATGCAAATGTATGGGAAGTAATGGTTAAGTTCCTATGTTTCACTATCATATTGACACTCTCAAAGTCTATTCATTTTAATGTAAAAGCTATTGCAAGTGGTGCTATTGGTGTATGAAAGAAGCTTAATAACTTGTATGAGAAATAAAATACTAATTTTTGGTACTATTTTTAGTATGTGGTGATATTATAGAAGATTACTTTTCATAATTCTATGAAGGATGTGTTCTTGTTGGTTATATTGCCTAAAACTTAGGATACTTTTAGCCATTAGTAACCTTGCACCTATAGATAATCTTATGAGTGCTAATTTGGAGAGCAGTGTGCTCTCACTGTGAGGAGCTGAATAGAAAGAACAATGTAGGTTCAAATAGTTCTTGTGCCCACTGTGAGAGGAAGGTGAAATACCAAGGGGAACTCTTGTGAGAGAGGTAAGTCAATAAGTAAGTCTCATATCAAGAAGGATGTGGATATAGTAAGTCTCAAAGCAAGAAGAATGTGGAATGTTTCTCTTACAATAAGAAATAACATATAAAGAAGGATTGCTACAATTGGAAGAACAAGCAAAAGGGAAAAAGCATGATGAGGATGATGGAAAGAAGAAAGTGAAGTGTGACAAGGTAAAGATAGATTACTTTAATACATGTAGCAATGATGATATAGATTTCTTGTATGTTTCCTCTTTTGATTATGTATTCTTGGTTGCCATGGATAATGGCATGCCACACAATTGGCTCTTAGGCTTAGGAACATCATTCCATGTAACTCTGCGCATCAAGAGTGACATGGATAATGGCATGTCACACAATTTGGCTCTTAGGATTAGGAACATCATTCCATATAACTCCACATCGAGAGTGGTTTCCATGGATAATGGCATGTCACATGATTGGCTCTTAGGCCTAGGAACATCATTCCATGTAACTCTTCATCGAGAGTGGTTCACTACTTATAATGATGGGAGACAAGGATGTGTCCATCTCACTAATAAATATGCATGTGGCATTATTGCTATAGGGGATATACATCAAGAACTACCTAATGGACCTTCTTTTGTCTTGGGAATGTATGACACATTTCAAACTTAACTAAGAGTCTAATCCCATATAGAACAACTTAATGAGCATTGTCACAAGGTGATCTTTAGAGATCATGTATGGAAAATTTGCAAAGGGTCTCTTATTGTTACGAAAGGGCCTAAACCTAGCACCTTGTATCCTTTGTATGTTTTTCAAGGTTAAAGACCGTGTTGAAGCTATCATTGAATAGCCATCGATTTCTTTGTTATATTTCCATTCCGAGCACATATTATTTACTTAAATAAGAATGAAATTTTTGTGTCATTTGATTTATGTTTTGCATTTGAACTTCTTTGATCTTAGTCTTCTTGAGCATTGTCTTTTTGGCAAACAAATTAAATTATAGCATAAGAGAGGTAATAGTACTAGAATATTAGAGTGCTTGGATTTAGTTTATAGTGATTTATGTGGATAAATGAGACTATGGGCCTCTATACCCATGGTCTCATTGAGTAGAACTTCATATTTTCTCACTTTTATAGAGGATGCTACTAGTAAGGTTTGGCCTTATACTCTTCATAAGTGGAAAACTTTATGGTTTATTAGATGGATAGGTGGGACATACATTGTCTCCTCTTGAGCCAACTTAAAAGAGTTTTCTAGACCATCAGATGGGTATACTGTCTCTAAACTATGCTATGGTTATGGATTACTATGAACCTTCTTGTTATGCTAATGCTTTGACTAGATATAATAGTCATAAGTGGAGGAAGGCTATGCAATCAATGAAGGCCATGCAAGTGGGTCTATAAGTTAAAGGTATCTCCATTTGATGTGTTTCCAAGTACAAGGAAACGCTAGTGGTCGAACGATTCAAGCAAGAGAAAAGGATTGACTTTCATGATATCTTCTTACCAGTAGTCAAGATGACCACCCTCTTGTGTATGATACTTGCATCCTTTCCCAAGAAAGATATGGAAATTGTTCAAATAGATGAAAAGACAACTTTCTTTCATGGAGATTTGCACGAAGAGATTTATATGCAGTAAAAGGTTTTGTTGTGGAGAAAGGCAAGGAATAGTTTTGGTGTGTAAGCTACATAAGAGCCTATGTGGTTTAAAATAGGCTCCCAAGGAATGGTATCATAAATTTGATGCCTCTATACGGGGTACACTAGAAGTGAGACTAAGGCCTATATACTAGAAAGGCATGAGATGGTAGCCTCATGATTTTCTCTATGTGGATGACATGTTGATTACTAGGAAATCAATCATGAATATGGATACGCTAAAGAAAAGGTTTCATGTAACCTTTGGCATGAAGGGCTTAGGGAATGGTTACATTCGTGGCATGCACATTATACGGGATAGAGAAAAAAGGTTACTATGTCTATCTCAAAAGGAATGTATTAGAAATGTATCAGACCATTTTAGCATGAAGAGAGGGAATGCTATCAGTATTCCATTGCCTCCAAATTTGAAACTTAGCTATTAGGAGAGCCCCAAATCAAATGAAAAGAAGGATGAAATGGACAAGGTTCCTTATGCATCCATAGTTGGTAGCTTGTTGTACATTATGGTTGCTACATGTCCAAACATTTCTTATGTAGTGGAAGCAATTAACAAGTATATCAAAAACCCTAGCAAGAAGCATTGGAAGGTAGTGAAAAGTATCATGAGATACTTGAACAACACTAGAGCTATGTTTACATGGTTTGAAAGGAAGGATGTATCTATTCTTGGATATGGAGATGTTGATTTTGTAGGGAGTATAAAATCTAGGAGGTCTAGTACAAGTTTCTTCTTTACTTTCGTATAGGTAGTGTAGTCTCTCGCAGTCTCTAATTGCAACCATGTATGCACTACCACTAAGGCTAAGTATATTGCAACTAAGGCTTTCAAGGAAACTATATGACTTACTCATCTAGTAGGAGACTTGGGCATTGCCAAAGAGGTGGCTACATTGCACTGGGATAGTCAAAGTCCCATCTAGTTGGCACAAAACCTTGTCTTTTTATGCAAATAAAAAGCAAATTGAGCTAAAATATCACTTCATCAAGGAGGCTTGAAGACAAGCACATTGAGCTTGTCAAGATCTCTACATTTGATAACCACATAGATCTTCACATGAAGAGTTTACCTTCTGAACACTTTCCCCACTATAGAGTGCTATTGGACATTGGATAACATCTTCATTTTCTTATTATACTCTCATAAAGGTACATTGGCTTTTACCTAGGAGGCTATAGGGATAAATGCTAGTAGCCACCCCTTGTATAAATATACATTGTACAATTATATATAAGTGAATATAATAAAGAATACAAATACCAATCACTGTAGTACCCACAAAAACTCTTGTGTGCTTATTTCTCTCATATGTCTTACACCTTCATAGCTTCTACCTCCCATCCTAGCATTGCTTTCCTCAAACAACTGCTAAATTTTTGGCTATTTTTTCAAGTATAAATCAACCCCCAAAACAATTGCATAAGAACGACTCTGTGTGTGTCCAATGCGACCAATTTAAACACTATAATATGAACCTAATATATCTCGATCAATTTTGCAAAATAATTTGTTCAAGTTTCCAAACGATATGAAAAGAATTTCAACACTAGTTCATGGCATAATCAATTCCAAGTCCTTATTATATAAATGTGGTCTTTTACACAAATGATTGAGATTGAATGAGTTCACTGAATTGCAAGTGTGAATATAGCTTCAAAATATCCAACTCTGAGATAGCTAGTATGAATACAAATATTTTGAAATAATTTAAGCTAGCTTTGAGTGTGAACAGGGATTAAATCGAAAGTGTTTAAAGCCTTAAGTAATGGGTTAAAGGCTTAATGACCCTTACACGTTGTAACATGCCAACTCCTACCAAAAAACAATATAGATTTGACAATATGAAAATATAATTTTGTTATAGGTGAATGGATTGAATGCATACTCCCCTCCTCGATGATGGAACTCAATGCCTAGAAAGATTGATTGCAAGCATTGATCAGAAAAATTTTCAATTTATTCTCTTTCCTATATCTAACAAAAAAAAAGTAGGCCATGTGCTTCCAAACACAAGCAGACATTGAACTTGTCAAGCCCCTTTCTTAATCCAGCAAAGAAAGTACAAGCTAGTCTTGTGCTTGTATACATCAGTTACATAAAACAAAACCTTTTCCTGAGAATTCCAAAACCAAGTTTTTTTGCCTTGAATCCACTATTGTTATCAAAATGCTTCCAAGTGGTGTATGGTAGTCCTTGAATTGATCCTCGATGGAAATGGAGCAAAAATGTTGTCTCTTTTCCACACTTCAAATTTGGACTTAATAGAGCAATCATTGTTTTAAGCACTTCAAGAAACACAGCTATGGCTATCTCTCACATAGCCATTGCATACTCTCACAAAAAGATATAGCAAACTTAGTGATTTGCCTCTTTATTGTAGTCTATCCATAAAGACTTGTTGATAGCTCCATGACTTAAGTGATACACCTCAAGCAAGCTTTAACTACCATAGCCTCGATCACCACACATACTTCATGAAGAAGGAGAAGAAGGAGGAGAATAAGAATAAGAATAAGCAAGAGCTTCACCCACACCAACCTCTCTCTCTCTCTCTCTCTCTCTCTCTCTCTCTCTCTCTCTCTCTCTCTCTCTCTCTCTCTCTCTCTCTCTCTCTCTCTCTCTCTCTCTCTCTCTCTCTCTCTCTCTCTCTCTCTCTCTCTCTCTCTCTCTCTCTCTCTCTCTCTCTCTCATACAAGCAAGAAGCAAAAAGAAAAAAGTGAGCTCCATAAGATTGCATACCACAAGAATGAGCTTATCCTTTCATTTCTTAGATTTTATACATGCCCTTGATTTTTTTGGCACCCTGCCATCTTTTTGACCTAAATCAATCTTCTCTTATTTTGTGCACATACTTCAATTTTACAAATATTTTTTACTTTTGTCAAGCTGAATTGTCATGTTTATGCATCACTCAAATCATGCTATAATTTGCACAACCACCTTTCTTTTCAAATAATTTTCTACCAAACTTAAAAGTGCTTGAGAGATTATCTTGCTTTCCTTTCTTCTTATTTTTTCTAAAATTATACGTTTTCTCTCTTTTGTCTCACCTTTGTCCTTGTCTTCCTAGAAAGGGTTAACATTACCCCCCTCCTAGACATGTGCCAATCCCATGGCACTTTGCAATCTAGTATGTGGCTAGTGTTGGTGGATCATGAAGAGGGCTAGTAGTAGAGAAATTATAGTTTTGTTGGTGTGGATGGAATTAGCTTCTTGATTTGATAATCAAGAACTAGCTTGCCGTCAAAGGAAGTAAAGACAAGAGTAGAATGATGAGGGCCACCAATATTCTTGGGTTGGTCAAGAAAAACTTCAAGTTATAACCTTGTAGTAGAAAAGAATGCGTACTCCCTAAAGTCGTGTGTCTGCCTTATTGTGCTGTGTTGACTACTCATGCAAGTGAGTGCTACAAGTACACTTTATAATTTAGAGCATATCCAAGATTGATCATTGCTTCCATCACATAGGGAGTATTTCCTAGCTAGATATTTCCTTGTATGTTATGGTTTCTTTATTCTATTTTGGAGACATGAAAATTCCTTGAACTTCAAATGTCTGTACTATTGTCTCATAGGCCAATTTTAGCCTTTTGTAGATATATATATATGTATTTATTTATTTTATTATTTATTATTGCCATTGGATTACAAACCTAGCGAGCTAAAAAAGACAATGATTTTTTTTTCTCTTATCAGAAATAGCCCAAATGAGGATTTTGATTATGACCACAATAAGCCCAACATCCCAACAAAAAACCTCTTGAGGACTCAACAAGACTAAGATTGGATAGGAATTTCAATTGACAATAAGACCATAGAATTGAAGTCATCACAAAGCTTCTTCATATAACTATCTTGCAAGACTCAAGAATGGGAGCTAAACTTTGTGTGATCTCAAAGTGGATATAGTTCATGGCATTGATAAGGCACCTACATTCATTTTATAGGATTTAAATGTTTTTATATGAAAGGAGAGGTCATCATATAGTATGGGAGTGATTAAAGGAAAATTCGATAGAATTAATACCTTGAAAGGGAGAATTGAAATTGGCTCAAGCTTTAAAATCTCCCCCATCAAATCTTTCTTGAGAAAATTCAATCATAAGTTTCTTTCAACACAAACATGGACCGCTACGGGCTTTATCACATCCACAATGAGTAAGGTGTTAAACCAATGGCTTAAGTGCACTTGTGCAAAATAGACACACATCACTTGGGTTGATGTTAAGAAAGGCATGCTCAATTCTATTGACCATGTAAGCATCAAACTAGATAATTAGATCATGATCTTGTATTTAAGAACCAATAAAGAAATGAAATTATCCTTAACATACTATTTGGGTGAGCATACCTTAAATGGGTGGAAGGGCTCAAGGAAGTTAAACTTGTGGACAAAGGTCAAATTGGTAGCACCCACATGTGCATAATCGTTCACATAGTCAATGTCTTATAGAAAACTATATTGAAATCTATAAACTAATGCCCAAATATCCAAAGATAACAGTACTCCAAATATTAAGAGGAAAGGGATAGCCCATTTGAAAGAAAAAATCGCTAATAGTATTTTTGGGATGAAGGTTAGCAAGTTATAAGATATAGTATTCAATCATGAGAATTTAGTATTAATCATGAGTGGATTATGAATAATGGATTTTGAATGCTCCAATAAATGATAAAGATTCTATGCATCTTAGTTATGAGCAAGTCTGAATTACCACCTAAGTTTTTTAATTTACCCACTTTGGGGTTGTTTGAGGCTATGCGATAGGTCTTTAGTAGATAAGCTTTTTTTATGTATAGCAAAAAAAGTTTGCAAATTTATTGAGTTATGTACATCCAAAATTTCTTTAAGGTAATAATAATACTATTGGGAAGGAAAGGAAAGCATACTCATGTTCATCCAAATAATTATTGTTTCTTACAACTAAAGTATTGAAAAGCTCTCTTGAGCTTCCTTAGTAAGAGACAATGCCCTTTGATCTTAAAGAACAAAGATAGAATCTATTCACGTATAAACCTAGCCCTTTGTGAATCCTCTTATATCTTACTCTCAAAAAGGCATGGATTTTGGTAAAATTGGCATTTTCTAATGGATTATACTCATAGCCCAAACAAAGAAATGTTTGTTGAATAATGGGTACTTAGATTAAGCTTTAGGCAAGGATTAACTTGTCAAATATAGATTCATATAGTATATAAACCTTTAGCAAAACTTATGCATAATTTCTTGTGGATTGTTGTTAGCTACAATATAATAGAGTTTCCATTGTTTGTTATTGAAAATGAAGGAGGGATTACTTAGTTTTGTTTGAAAAATATTAGCTCGTGAATATCAATCAAATACATGTACTACCAATACCTTAACATGCACAAAGGTTTGAAATGCCATTATATTAAATGGCTATCCATCCATATGCACATGGTGTCTACTATTACTCTTCATAACCTGTTGAGTTTTACTACTCTTCACATGCCTTTGAAGTTGCTTCAAGTTGACAAAGTCCTAGAACAACATTGGTAGTTCCTTGTAAGCTAGCCTCTATGTACATATAGAAGGGGTGCTACTTGGCTATTGGCCATTGGCCTTTGTTACAAGAACCTCCCAATTAAAGGCCGATGCACCACTATGGGAGTATAATAATATAGTGAATATATTATCCAATGCCCATTTGCACTTTGTAGTATGCAAATCACTCAGAAGATAAATCGTGAGAGGGTTATTATCTATATGGAACTTAACAAGCTTAGTGCACTTGTTCTAAAGAACCTCCCTAATGAAGTGATACTTCACCTCAATGTGCTTTGTCTTTGCATGAAAGGCAGGGCTCCATGCCAATGGAATAGCACTCTAACTATGACAATACAATGTAGGCACCTCTTGTGTAATGTCCAAGTCACCCACTAGACGAGTATGCCATATAGCTTCCTTATGGGCCTCAATGGCTAAAAGCTATTTTGCCTCAATGTAGTAGATAATCCATACATGGTTGAGACTATCCACAACTTGTGAAAGTGAAGAGAAGCCTATAGTAGACCTCCTAGAGTCTATATTCCCTGAAAACTTTGCATCTAAATATCCAAGAACATATGCATCCTTCCTTCTGAAGCATATCCACATAGATCTAGTGCCATTCAAGTATCTCATGATACTTTTTACTAATTTTCAATGCTTCTAGCTAGGATCTACTAGATACATGCTAGCAACTCTCATTGCATAGGGAATATATGGATGTATAACAATCATGGCTTACATCAAGGTACCAATTGCGAACACATAAGAAACCTTGGCCATTTTAGCCTTCTGCTCATTTGACTTAGGGCTATCCTTATGGCCAAGTTTCAAACATGGAAGCAATGGAGCACTGATAGCCTTCTCCCTCTCCATATTGAAATGCTTTAATGCATTCCCACTGTATTCCTTCTAAGATCAATAGATTATATTTTATCTCACATAATGCACATACCAAGAATGTGGCCAACACTCCTAAGTCTTTCATATCAACAATGATTTCATGCAAGCTTTTCTTTAAAGTATCCACATCTATAATAGACTTCCCAACAATCAACATGTCATTCACATAAAGAATCAAAGATCATAAGGATATCATCCCTAGCATTTCTAGTGTATAGATAATAATCAATCTCACTCTTAGTGTACCCCCCTGAGACTACATAAAGGCATGGAACTTATGATACCATTCCCTAGGAGATTGTTTCAAACCATATACACTCTTATGTAGCTCACATACCAACTTCAGTGTTTGACTGTTCACAACAAACCTCTGGATATTGATGCATGTAAATATCCTCATCCAAATCTCCATGTAAGAAAGTGGTATTTGCATCCATCTAAATCAACTCCATATCCTCTCAAAAAATCAAAGCAAGGAACCTATGAAGGATGGTTATATTGAATATCTGTGAAAAGATCTCATCAAAGTTAATCCACTTCTTCTTCTTAAATCCTTTGGCTACCAATCTTTCCATGTACGTAAGCAATGCATCAAATGGAGATACCCTTAGCAGTCATAGATCCACTTACATGGTAGTGCATGCTTACTCTTAAGCAAAGGAACTAACTCCCAAGTAACCTTTACTATCAAAGAATCTATCTGTGATTGTGTCATAACTAGGTCTCTTGCCTAATCATAACTCCTTTATTAACTTGCCATCCAACGGCTTGCTAGGAGACTTGTTGATCAAATATATTGTTGTCTTTACAACTTCATCACAAAAACCATTAACAATACCAGCATTAGAGAGCATACTATGAAGTTTAGTCATGTTTCACACTATTTTGAGTAGAATTCTCAAGATCTATCAACTCTCTCTTGATACCATGGCTTTCATAAAAGTTTGTAAAGGCATTCGAGGTGTACTCTCCACCAATATCAATTCTCAAACTCGTAATCATCTTGCCTAACTAATTCTCTACAACGGCCAATAACTTTTGAAATGCATCCAACATATCACTTTTCTTCCAAAGAGAATAAGCCCAAACCTTTCTTGTGGCATCATCTATATAATTGACAAAATGTGATCCTTCACTCAAAGAAACTATGGGCATTGGCCCATACAAATCAGTATGAACCAAACCAAGACATTCTGATCTTCTACTCCCACTATCTCTCTTATGTGACATTTTAGTTTGCTTTTCCAGAGAGACAATGCTTACAAAAACTAGGGTTAGAAAAATCTAGACAAGGAGATAGTTCAAATTGCACAAAGTTTTCATTCCAATGATTGATGTATGCCCCAATCCGTGATGACATAGAGAAACAGATGGCTATTTAGTAATAGCTACAACATAGTTTGTAATATTAAACATATACAAAGGATAAAAAGTACCAAATTTTAGTTCGTTGGCCACAACAAGAGAATTATTATAAATCTTCTACACATTATCACCAAAGATTATTGTATAACCACAATCATAAAATTATCATATACTAATCAAACTTTTTGTCAAGCCTAAAACATACATACATTGCGCAAGTTAAAAGAAGATTCATTTGATAGTGACAAGTATATATCCCCAATGCCAATAATGCTACATGTATAGTTATTTCCAAGGCAAGTGCATCCCCTCTTTCCAACATCATAAGTAGAGAATCCCTCTCTATGTGGAGTAATATGAAATGATGCTCCAAAATCTAAATGCCAGTTTGGAGACACATCATTATCCATGGCAACGAAGAATGCATCACCTAAAGAGGATATATATAAAATATCACCATCACCATTAATGCATGCAGCCTCCTCTACCTTTTGCTTGCTTTTCTTTTTCTTTTTTCTAGCATCCTCACTTTTTTTCCCTTACACTTGTTTTTCCTCCACTTATAATAATCATTTTTATGTGTCCCTTCTTGTTAGAAAGGAAACATTCTACATTCTTTTTGCTAGACTTACTTATCGACATGCCTCTCTCATGAGAGTTCCACCTAGCATTCGATCTTCCTCTCACCATAAATGTATTCGAGCTCTTCGATCTTGTATTATGCCTTTTGTTCACCACAAAGTTACTAATGGTTATCCTGAAAGTGTCCCAACTCTGAAGCAAGATGACTAACAAAAACATGGCCTTCACTGAATCATGAAAATCTTTTAAGATGTCAATTGATAGAAAATAATGTTTAACTCCTTGAGGTGATTAGATATCAAAGCCTACCCTCCATGCAAAGGTCAATGAGTTTTTTCAATCAATAAACGTATGAGGTTGTACTTTCCTTTTCATATAAGTGACTAAGCTTTTTCAATATACAATATGCCCTTGCCATATTTTTCCCTAGAGTTTGAACATAATAGTGGAGCCCACTATATTTGATTAACTTCATATGTTTCTTCTAAATCAATATATTATATATGCACTCTTTCCAATATGAAAATTTTGTTCCATCAAGCTTTTCAATATTAAACAATACATTCTTTGAATTCAATGAAGAAGCCATAAAGGTAAAAGTAAGTCTCCCACAAAAAACAAGATACACCCAACCACAAGCTTAAAATAGATCAACGTATTGTAAATGGACTATCCCACAAAGCCAAATAACTACTATCCAAATATCAAAATAGCATAAAACTAATGTAAAAATGTTATTCCAACACTCTTTAAGGCATATTAATTTTTAACAGGATTTTTCGAGTATTTTTATTATCTTCTAAGCATAAAGCAACCACCAAAGACCAAGTACATGCAAATTATCTTTAAAAATCAATTTTGGTCCACATAATCTCTGCAAAATGAGCATAAATTGTCATAGAATATCCTTCAAGGTGACAAATCCATCAAAATCTATGTGCAATCTAAAGCCGAGAGTAATCTAAGAGCCTTTGAGTACGATCCAAACTAGAACATTTTTTTCTGTGTAAAACTAGAGAGCTAAAAACTACACAAAATAGACTTTATGATTATACATATCTATAGTTCTCATTGTGTTTTTCCTTTAGATCTATAGAAAACCTCAATCTGACATAAGATATTAAAAGTTATGGCCAAAATATTGAAGTATTATTAAACTATCATAACTATCTACAACTTTCACATCATACTCTATATTCACTCAAATTGATAAAATAACACTCAATAAATTCGTGAAATATATTCTCACTTTCTCCTTTGCTACAATCATTTGAGAGAAGGAAAATAGAAGAGTAATTTGATTTCTCTTCACTTTGAAAGCTTCAATGCGGCTTAATCTCTATGACCATCCAAGCCAAGATGTTTTGCATCAATTCCAAATACTAACGGCCCAAACGCAACCAAATTGAGGTATAGAAGCTCTTCAATTGAGCCTCAATGGTCCTTATGCCAAAACACATGTTTGCCTTATATATAGAGCTCAATTATAAGAATAGTCTCTATCAAGATGCAGACAGCAAGCACCAACGTTAGAGAAGCTCAAATCCTGGACCTTCATGACAAAGCTACACCCCTTGCTCCAAGTACGAGCTCCCACAAATACTAAATGCCACTCTGATAAGATTTGAGAGGGAAGCAATTATGAAACGGGAGGTAAGAATTATGAAGTGCAAGAGGGTTGAGAGAGAACATGAGACTTGCGTGCATACAAAATGAATTGTAGCCTTATTCTTTGTTATCTTCACTTATATGTGATTGTACAATGTGTAGTTACATAAGGAATGCATGCTTAGCTATTGACTATTTGCATTTATCCCAACAAAGAGAGAGGGAGAGGGAGAGAGAGAGAGCTATAATAATGTCCATATAAACATCTTAAAAACATATAAGAAAAACGAACCAAAGTTTTGAGGTACAATCCACTTTGGGGAGCCATCGACACAAAAAGAAACCCATATCAAGGCATCATTAGCATGACAAAGAAAACCAACTATTAAAGATATCAAAGTTAATACATCATGATCAAGAAGTAACTTAGTGCAATTATGATGACTTTATCACCTCGATAAACCATCCATTTGCTCCAACAATAACCCAAGTGCTTAAGCTTTTTAAACTCCTCTATGATGACTTTGTCACCTTGGTAAATTGCCCCTTTGCCCTCCTTCCTAGCTACCAACATCTTGGCAAATTTGCTTAGATACACTTTAACCATTTTCACAAGTGAGCTCTTCAAACCCATATTCTTTGCTTCCAAGTTATGAACTCATCGATATAAATACTCCTTCCATGATCTTGGCTCTCAATTTGGCTTAGGTGGGGATGCCAACACCATTAAGAAGTCTTAAGGTTCATCATGCTACTGATGGGATAACTAGCTAGTGAGAGAAAGAATGTGTGCGTGGGCGCGCACTCTGTGAATGAGCACATGGCCATTCAATAGAGATGCGCGTGTTGACACATGATTCAAACGAATTGCGCCTGAGAGAGAGAGAGAGAGAGAGAGAGAGAGAGAGAGAGATTGTGATTGTGATTGTTACTCTAGAAATGGACTAATAGTGACTGAGGATTACCGAGAGAGGAGGTGGATAGAAAATGACAGATTATGAGAAAAACGGACTTGCAAGAGACGACGGGTTGTAGAGAAGTTTTTGTACTTGAAGCCACAGACTTTTGAGGCGAACGGAGAGAAACCTCTGTTGGGCTGGTTTTTCCCCCTTTTGGTAAGGGGGGTGTGTGCTGTATGTACTTGGTTTTGGGTTGGAGGTGAGGACGTTCCAAGGTGGTTTCTTCATTGCTAGTGATTCCTCAATAGCCACCAGTTATATTCATAGTATATACTCTAATGCTCGGAATTTTAAAACCTTAAAGAACAAAGACCCATTTAATCAGAGAATGACTAAGCACTAGCTCATAGCATACTCTAGTTGGGTTTGACATTATACTTCCTAACTGACAAAGTGCAAAGCTCATTTCAACATGTAACATGCGGAATAAACAACAATGAGTTCCTTTTGGAAAATTTGAAGGTTTGTTATCTCAACCACACGATAACTAACAACTTCCATAAAGATCCTCGATTTCCAAGGCAGTTGAGCATCCCAAGTACAGGACTAATGTAGGAAACACAGGTTTCTTAAGTAAAGAAAAATGTGGGCAAACAAAAGCAAAGCATGGATGCAGTATAGTCTGTATATGGCACTGAGTGTCAATTCTTCAAAAATACAACGTGCTAGCATGGAGGTTTGAACTCTTTGCAAATGGTCTCCTTCCTCAGTATCTGTAAAGTTGATTCATGGGAAATATGTACCACCCTAATGGAAGTATGGAACAACGTTATCATGGCCCATATCACACTTCGTCACCAAGGCAGTTTATTGTTAGCATCACAAAAAAGACACAAAGACTAACTCAAACATCAATGATTTTAGCAGGTTTTAAGTAAGAATGTTATAGACCTTTAGATTCCCCTGAAGATCCAACGAGCAGTTTGCATGCTCAGACATGGTTTTTTTCCCCATACTGGTTGAGAAGAACACCAGACATCACATGAACTGCTTCTCCTCGCAGATATACACGACTAGCTTCAAAGTCCACTTTGAGATGCAGAACTCCACCTCGCTCTGATGCCTGAGCATGGTACAAGGTGTTTAGAAAAAGAGCTGAGACTAGGATGAGAATTGGCCCTTCCACATTGCAAAAACAAGTACCACTTCAGAATATCAACATGATCAAAAACACAGTCAAAGCTCACAAATGGAATCAAAGAAAACAGGCTGACAGCTCATATGTTCATTATCAAGTCTTTTGGATACCAATTGTACATTGCAATGTGCACTTATGAGATGTTAAGCATCTTCTTTTGTAGCAGCAATGGTCATTTCCAGTTTGTATCCTTTCTGTGCACGTCATCAAATGGGATGTTTGTAAACATACAAGCCTTATGGACATTGATACAAGGAGAAGCGATTGATAATTTATGTGACTTAATGTCATGATACCAAAGAGATACTAAGAAAATCCGAGGCTCGCACTTCAGGTAAAACCATAAATTAAGACATCTATTATACACAGATTCCATATAGTAGTCATTGATTTTTCCAAATTTTGTATCTCTTCAAAATTAACAAGCTCATCCTCATTAGACATACTAGAAACAACTAGTACATAAACAACTTGATACATATGATACACTATGAGAATGAGAATGTACAAACAGACAAAGTTACATCTAATTTACTATCACATAACATCTGCATTAGCCATTTATATATATTCCTAAACTTCTCAATCTTTGCTCTCTTATTAACAAGTTTCATAGATTAGAAATAAGTTGATTTGCGGATTCATCAATACTATTTCACTAGGGTTTATGTGGGAACCAAGGGTTTGCTTTCAGTAATAGGTTGCTAAATGGTGTGCTTTATAGTTATATTTTGTTAAGCTAAGAGGGCTATCTATTTTGTAGTGAAATGGTTTATCTCATTAGGCCAAGAGGGCCATTTGTTTTTTTGGTCTAGGTGTGGCTAATGGGTTTTGTTTTAGTGCTGCACTAAATAGATTCGACAGAGCACTTGGAGAGAGCCTCTTACTGCGGAGCAACTTCTTGTGGCTAAGTCTAGGTGATATCCTTCCTTTTCGAGTTTGTTTCCTTGCTCTCAAGACAAATTGAAAAGGGGACTTGTAACGTCAGTCTGATGCTTCACGATAATGTGATTGAACACCACAAATCACAAGAATTCAGAACTGTCTGATCCTAACGAGGCCATTTCAAGATGCGGTTCACTTTTGTGGGGCCCATCTGAACCTCACAAATGGAGCCAAATGAAAAATCTCAGCCATGAAAAATCTGGCATTTTGCTATTGATGTAGAGCTTGTTGGATGCTTGGAGCTGAAAGTTTGCACCAAAGATCTGTTATGGTCCCACTCAAAGCACTGTAGAAATAATGCTAAAATTCTAAGAGCTGGCTCAAAGATCCTACCAAAGCAGGATTTTGCTCTTCATGGTCAGCTTCTTGAAGGCCTGCTAGTTTGCACATGATGCATAAACTGTTTTTGTACACTAGGAGCATGTGGGCTTACGCACCAGGAACACAGATCAAACCATGTTTTTGCAGAAGTTATTTAGTCTGTTGTTTAAGCTCATCCAGATGCCTACAAGCTGTGCAATGAGGAGCTCTACAGAAATGAGCTCGACATCAAGGGAGATTTGGTTCGGGTGGTCATGACATGTGAGTTTACGCTTCAAAGCTTAGGTCCAACAAGGGGTCCATTATTTGGATCCAAATCTACCTCGAGAAGTTGCTGCATATAGACGAGCTGACCTACCACTTCTGTGTGACAGTATTTTCACCTGTAAACATAAACATAATCAGGCACCAACCATTAATGATGTGTAACTGCCCCTAAGCATCCCAGAAGATAACTATATGCTCACAGTCATCTGTCATGGAAAACTGCTCATGGAGCCATTCAGCTGCCCAAAATGACATCCACAAGTTCCTGTAGTGGGTAGCTGCCCATCTGCAACTGTCCCTGCAACAGCCCTGTAATTTAGGAAGGTGATCGTCTCACAAAAAGACCCAGTCAATAACTCAACTTCTCCATTGATTTCCAAAGGAAGCTAAACCTTCTGCATATGCTTGCCTCCAAAGTACCACCATCCCCCCCTTGGATCCACTATCAAGTAGAATAGTGGCTGAACCAACCCCACATTTACTTCACGTCAGTGTCTTACTAATTCGTCTTTGTTTTAGTTTTGAAAGCATTCTTTCCTTTGCTGCCTTCTTTCATCACTCCAAGATCCATGCATCTACTATGGTGTCAACAATCTCTCCCACTTCAAGCACACAACCTCCACATAGTTGGAAGGGGCCAAAGCCTGAAGAATCAAAGCCCACAAGTCACTCCAATTAAGAATGGTGTACTGGAGTCTTGACCTATGCGGTACCAAAAAGATGTCATGCCTTCCAGATAAATTTTGGCCATCTGAACTTGTTAGGTTTGGTATCCACTATGAGCATTGAGGACAGCTTATGTGTCCAAGTCTGGATAGAGTCGCTATCATAAGCACCACACTAGAGTGCCTTCAACAGCTTTAGAACATTCTGTTGCCCCTCGTAAGTGTAAAGAAACAATAGTGCTTGCAGGGAGAAACACGAAGTGTGCAAACACTAGGACACAGAACTCAAAAACACAAAAAGTGAATGAAATAATGACCCCTATACAATGATGATTCAATGGAGCAAGCCTCAAGTTTTCCACATGTCGGGACTGGTCCTGACGTGAGCAAAGTCGAGTTGATGATGCCAATAAGATCTTGGAGATGACTGCACTGCCCTAGCCAATCAGGCAGTAGCACCAGCAGATGTGGATGCTCTATGGAGGGAGTGACACAAATTCCTCCATCTAGGGGGATGTCAAAGAAGACATTGGATGGTAAAGGATAGCAATAGAGAGAGCAGAATGCAGTCCTCAGGAGCCATAGATGAGACGAGGTGATCTCTAGGGGCTATTGCACAAAAGCAAGGCCATGTGATTGGTTGGGATAAGCAGGCAGTAAACGCAGATGTTGCCGGGTGGAGGCAAGAGCCGAAGGAGCTGGCCCTTTTTACAGCCACATATTTATGATAATGTGGCTCCAAAAGGAAAGGCAGAGGATTTCTATGAGTGTGGCAAAGTAGTAAAGTTTTAAAATCTTAATGGCACACCAGATAAGCTGAAGGCATTGACCTTCTTTCAACAATTTGATGTTGCCTATTCAGGAGGATGAGTCATCTAAAGTGCACAAGGTAGCCACTTTCTCGAAAGGTATCACTTTGCAATGGTGCACATTACTTCACATGTAGGGCAGAGCACCATCTACATGGATATAGCTTGAGCAAGTGTTTGCATCTCCATGGTTGACTAGTACCTTTGATGTTGACATTATGACTGCATGGCATAAGCTTGATGCTTCTCAATGCAAAACTTTGGAGCAATACAACAAAAGTTTGGGAACCATGCTTTCCAACACTTCCTATTGCGTTGTGCTACATTCAGAGTAGATAGAGAAGTATTGTTTTGGGCTGCCCAAAGAGATCAGGGATTTTTGCATTAAGACAACAATGACCCAACATGACTCCACTCATAGAACAGCATGTATATTTGATGTTTTGCTGCATGGAAAGTCTTCAGGCAAGGGTGATGATGATAAGGTAAAAAAGAAGCCTTCAAAGGCTGAGAAATGGGACAGGTCCATAATGCTAGGAAAAGGCAAAAAACAGCAAAGAGGTATGTGGAAAAATGGTGCACAATGCAAGGAGTCGATGGCTGCAAATAAATGTTTCATGTCTAAATAAGAAGGGCATATGGTTAACTACTATCCTAATAGACAGCAAACAAAAAATGCTAAAAATAAGGGTGATCACAAGGGTAAGAGACCGAAAACCACTATTCGTTTGGTCCCTAATGTGCTTAATGAACAACCAAATGATGATGCCACAAAGCTATGCAAAGCATGGGGAAAAGTGAGGGATCAACATGCATTGATATTCTTTGATCTGGGTGCTCATACAAATTTTATCTCTACAAACATGACTACCAGGGACCAATGAGAAGTGGGTATGGCATGTTGTGGTCATGTTAGATATGCTCAATGCCCCCACCCTTGTAAGGTGCCACCACTAATCCATGGTGCTCTTCGTTACAAGGACGTAAAATTTTATTGTTTTGCTTAGCATTTGATTTAAAGCTAATCAAATGTGCTAATGTGACTTGCACATGTGAGATGCAAGTCAATTATTTCACAGTGTGGGACCTAGAACCCCGAGATATTAGTTGGTGCCAAAGGCAAAAGTTGTAATATATTATGCCTCATAGATACTAGGCAATACCTGGTATCAGATTTGAACCTAGACCAATTTATTAGCCATTAATGTCAATAGTGACATTAGAGACTAGGTATTAATTAAGTAATTAATGCCAATCTAAGGATCAATAACTGCTCGTGGATACTTCGAAGAAAAATTGACCTAGCCAATTCAAATATTGACTAGCGAAATTTATTTTTTGAGCAAGAGAATAATTATTAAATTAATATTCTGAAAGTTAATTTAATAAGCTAAAAAATGTGATTAGAAGGCTACCACTTAGCAAAACGTTTTTAAGGCTCATGGAAGTCTATTCTAGCCATTCTAAGAGAGAAGAAGACTGTTAGAGAGCAATGAGAGACTACTGATGTGATTTGCAACCACCAAAGATCAGTCCTGTGACAACCTACTTCCTATCTACCTTTACAATTTGTACCTTAGGAAACCTGAAACTCTTTTACAAAAAGTTTTAGGGGCGCCTCGCATTTAAAAATGCACTTTTGCCTTTGCCTTAGCTTTTGAGACCGCCCTTGCGCTTTCAACCATTTCCCTTTCTACTTCTTCTGTTGTGTCTGATTTCCTTCTAGGCCACCTCTTGAGCCCTCCAAGAGCAGGTCCTTCTAGTACGGATGACAGCATACAGGAGGGGGTAGTAACTCTTCTCGTGCTGCTAAGCTGTACGTGGCAACTTCCATAGCTATTTGAGTAGGACAACAAAGCAATAGCTTTTCAATGTTTCTCACGAACAAACTCTGAAATTTCTCTCTCTACTGCATTCACTCTCATCCCCCAACCACCTCTTAAGTTATCTCAACATTTTCCAACAATTTGAGCCATCAGAGAAAGAGATTTTAGTAAATCTCTGCTGTAAACTCTAATTTATAGTAGAAATCAAAATTTGACAACCACCTCAGGATACATGCTCAAAATTGAGAGTCTAAGACTTGAATTCCAACAATTGGAAATGAGGAATTTCAAGGAGATTCAAGAGACCAACCAAACAATATCAAATTTGGGACTAAATTTGTCTTTTAACAAGCAAAGGCAAGGCCAATCCCCAAGCAAACCAAGGGGCAAATTAGTTTGGAAGCTTCCTAGTTAATTTTGACAACAAGAGGCACTTGGATTAGTGGAGGAGATCAGAGGATGTCAGTTATACTCCTTCCATTTGCAATATAAGATAAAGAAATACCGCAAGAGGCGCTAATTTTGGGGCCAACAAGCCATCCATTGTCCAAGATTAAAGTGATCAAGTGTGTGTTTTCAGTTTACGTGAAATTGATGCTTGCTATAATTAGTGCTTAATCAAGTTATTTACCATCCTATCCGAGGAGGAAGGTTGGTTTCATGGTTCCATCGCCAAGATACCATCAAATCCCTTGACTTGGTGGGTCCGAGACACCTGACTAAAGATCAAAAGCTTTGCTCTAGTTGTAACCAACCTTCCTTCCATGGATGGGTGGTAAATCCCTAATTACAACTTAATTACAACAACAAACAATAAATGCAAATCTACAAATTTACCTACTGATTTTGGACAATGCACACCTGATTGGCCCCAAAAGTGGCATCCTTTTCCATATTTCTTTAGCTTTATTGAAGAAAAAGTTGATTTACAATGGGATTCTCCCAATCCCCTTCACAATCCAAACTCCCTTTGCTATCCAAAGTGACCAGCAAGTCTTCAATCTGATTCGCCCATTAATTCGGGCACTTAATTGGCCTTCATCCACTTCATAGACGATGAAAATGCCCCAAATTCAATGGTTGGCTAGTCCTCCACCTGAATTTAGCTGAAATTCACCTTCAACCCTAAAAAATCCAAGTTTTGAAGCTTCTAAATTTTTTTTTGTACGCTTCTCGAGACTGCTACTAAACCCTAATTTCTGCTGTAAATTAGGATTTACACTAGAGAAATTTGCAATTTCTCAACCTCCAAGGATCCAAATGCTGAGATCTTTGAAGCAAGGCTATGAAATGACTGGGGGATGAGAGAGAAAGCTGTAGAGAGAGAAAATTCAGAGTTTTGTCACGAAGAATGACTGAAAATCAGTCAAATGCAGTTGCTGCCCTGCCACAACAACTTGTAGATGCAAAGAACTGAAGAAAATCAGTCATTTACTGTTGCTGCCCTGTCTCAACAGCCTGTAGATGCTGTCACTTCCTGTTGATTGGTCTTCTCCTACCCCTAACTACCTCAGAATGTCCTCCAATGGCTACAAATCAAAACAGCAACATCTCCTTCCTCTCTCTTGCAAGCTGAATCATTAAAAACGTTTCTCTCCAGCCTCTAAAGACGTTTTTCAGTCTTACATGGGCATTTTTGACAAGTGATAGCCTTCCCATATGGTTTTTCCAGCATTATCTATAATTAAATATTAATTTTTCAGTCTTTAAATACTGAAAATTAATACAATAACTATTTCGATACCCTGAAAAATAATCTGATTGGCCAATAATTAAATTGGCTAGGAAACTTGCATTCCCGAGTGTCTATGCGCCATCTTTGACCATCAAATTGGCGTTAGGTACCATTAAACGCCACTTCTCTAGTATCACCAACCGACACTTATGGCCAAATGAATGACCTAGGCCAACAACTGGCACCAGATACCACCAAGTACCTGTGTGGCATAACTTATAGCAACTTTTGCATTTGACATCCATTGATTTTCTCGGGTCCTGGACACGTAAATTTACTCTAACCCCAATTGCACCTCACATGTGCAACATTTACTTAATCATATAATTAAAAATTAATCCACATGTTAAGTGAGGTTTCAAAAATACATGTCCTCATGACACTAGTGCTGAAATTGTATTCAGCTAAGCATAACAACAAGAATGTCTTCAAAAAGTGAAATGGAATCAAGTTAGATAGCAAGCTAATAATATTGGTTTAGACCAAAATGTGGATCCTTCTAGGCCTTAAGAAACTGATGATCAACAGGAGGAAGAGCAATTTAATAACCAATTTAAGAATCAACTGAGGACAATAGCTGAAATGTTTATGCAATTGACAAATGATTCTTAGTTCATGTGCTTTTTGAACCCCTTAAAGGATGATAGCAAAGGCAAGTTCGAGACAGCAAGATACACTGAAGGAAGAGCCAATACAGCAACATGATGTTCCAAACATGAGTAGTGAGTAGAAGCAAATGATTTTAGAGGGGCAATTGATGCATATGCAAGACCAACTTGAAAGTGCCAATCTAATGTTTTTTGAATAACAAGACATGTATGCAATTGATGCATATGCAAGGCCAACTTGGAAGTGCCAATCCAATGTTTTTTGAATAACAAGACATGTATACAATTATGGGGCAACCAAGTTACTTTGATAGTGGCACTAGTTTCCACGCTATGGTGGGTTAGGGACCGCATGTGGGGATGTATGGCACAACTCCGTACCATATGTAGCAACCAATCCATGGTGTATAGGCCCAATGTATCTCGGTACAACTGGTAATATGCATAAACCCCATGAATAACAATGTTGGCATGGTGTTGGGACACAAAGTGACAAGTTTCGCAATGCATATATGTAGCCCACCATGTTTGGGACTCCAAATATTAATGCCAGTCATGCAAATGCTCTATATAGTATCATGAGGAAAAATTCAAGTAGTAATGCCAGAGCCAAAAGTTGTAATAAGTTATATTTGACAAGTACTACGCTGGAGAATCTTAGAGAAGCTAGCGAGTCCCCCTTGACGAGGAGCCGCGGACAACACCCCCGACCCGACGATAAAGGAAATATCCATTAACCAACTAGGGAAGATTCATAATATAGTCGGACCAATCAACTAGACTATCTTCCCATGCTCTAAAAGGAAGACTCCTTCAAAGCCATCGTCAATTTATCTTTCACCCAATCAAAGTTCTTCCAACTAGCCTTAAGCTATTCACATATCATCTATCTAAATTACCATCTAAACTTCACAGTGGAAACACATAGGTACATAAACCTTAATACAGTTTCTGTTATTCTCATATTTGCTATGTATTCTCTACTCCTTGCTCAGATTCGGTCTGCTACACTATGTAATCTCTACAATGCAAAGCTAGTCAAACCCATTATTTGGAAGCTTCGCATTTACATTAAGAGCTACGTCGACAACAAAGAGTTTTTCATTACACCTCTAGAGAATTGTGATGTGTTGCTTAGAATGCCACGGTTCCATTGTGTACATGCATTGATTTGATATACATAAAGAAGTCACTCTCTAGAATAGGAACAAGACCCATACTTTGGATGTGAAGTTAAAAGTGGCATCTATTCCCATTGTATCTGCTTCTACTATATCCAAAGTAATGAAAAATCACCTTTCAGCTTACCTAGTATTTACAAAGAGTAATGATGATAATGAAATTGTGGTGAATTAAACAAAGAACATATGGCATTATTAAAGGAATATGCTAATTGCTTCTCACAATCATTGCCACAGCAGTTGTTGCCTGAAAGGCCGAAGGATCGTACCATAGATTTGATGCCTGACAATAGCCCTCCAAATAAGCTACCATATAGGATGAGTGCAACCCAACAAGAAGAGATTATGAGCCAAGTACAAAAAAGGGGGTCTAATTTAACCCAACTCATCTTCATATTGTTCACCAGTGTTGGTGGTGCCAAAAAAGATGGTTCACGGCTTATGTGCATTGACTATTGTGCCTTGCATAAAATCATGATCAAGAATCACTTTTCCATTTTTAGGAACAATGATATCATGGACAGATTTAATCTGCCACTTTATTGAAACTGCATCTCTACTATATGCTTTATTGAAGAAAGGCGTGCCTTTTCGATGGACATAGGCATTGGAGATTACAACATTCCAAAATTTAAAGTAAAAGTTGGCTTCACATAAGTGCTTATCTTGCTAGATATCAAGAAGTCATTTGTGACATAGTGAGATGCATGTGGTAACAACATTGGGGGTGTTTTAATGAAAGATGGGCACATGGTGGTTACATATGAAAAAAGTATTCTTATGAGAAAGAGTTACTTGCTCAAATTTATGTGACATCTATGTGAAAACACTACTTTTTAGGGGCAGATTTCATTGTGCTAATTAATCATTAAATATTACGATATTTTCTTACCTAACCTAAGTTATCTAAGAAGCATGTGAGATGGAAAAACTCTCTCTCAATGTTCCACCTTCGAATTGTACATATTGATGGCAAGAAAAAATTAATGGCCAATGCACTACCTAGAAATCCCAAATTTCCGTAGTTATTATCATGGCTCATCACATGGAGTTGGACGTCATGCAAGAGCAATATGCTACCAATTCTAACTTTGGAAACATATATGATCAACTTTGCAATCGCCAGAGACATAAGCATTATGTGCTTCAAAATGGCTTTCTTATGATGCATGGGCCATTGTGTGTCACAAAGTAATTGAGGCCAAAGGTCATAATTGAGGGTCATGCTCCTCCATATGCAAGGCATAGAGGGATTTGTGCTATGATCAACGAAATTGAGCATTTATTCTTTTGGCAACAGAGAGATCAATCAATAGGGGCATCAATTTTTGTTTGGAGGATTTGGCATGATTAAGTTGCGCACATGTGAGGTGAATAGTGAAGTGCAAGTTATATTGGTCACAGTGACAATCCAAACCCCTAAATGGAAAATGGTAGACATTGGCTAAGGTTGCAATACGTTATGTTGGATATGTGCTAGTAGGGGCCTGGTGACAATCAAGCTCCAAGCATTAAATAAGCCCTTGGAAATGACTTGGGGTGTCGTTGGACTATAAAAAATTAAACAATTAATGTATTAGAACTTGTTGAGAAATAGAACATAGGTCAAGACATATCCTATGGTTATATTAAAGTGGAAAAGAGCATGTGTATAAAGTGTGACCTACAGTCACAGTATCTATCCACTTCGTGAGATAATCAATTGTGTGCATTATGGAGAAGATAAGACTCAGCATAAAGAAGAAGAAGATGGATTGAGCCTCCATATCTTGTGCCATCTTCTTTCCGTTGTGCATCTACATTGAATCCTATTAGTTGGTATCAAAGGGGAAGCAAGGGCCTAATTTTTTTTAAAAAAGCAATGGCCTTATGTAACAGTGAACAAGGAGGGAAAAGAGAAGTTGATTTATTTGATTATGGAGCACGAAGCTCCAAAATCAATTCGAGAAGAATGAGAGGAGGTTCAAAAGTAGGTCGACCACATTGGATACATACCAAAGTACTTATTCGTCAAAATTGCGGCAACTAAAGCTATCGCCATATCCCCAAAAAAACGTTTTTATCAAACTCTCTAAAGCTTATTATTAAGCCTTGGTCTTCAAAGGCTCATTCACATATGTAGTCTCTAATCTAACTCACTTAAACTCTTGTTCACATTGAAAGAAGAGAGAGAAAGTCTTCAACAATCTGTAACTCTTGTAGTGTTCTCCTTTACCAAGAACCCCTAAAAGTTCATATGAAACTTAGCAACAACCTACTAAGATAGCCTTATTGCCTCCGCATATGTCCATAACTCTAGCCATAGCTTCTGTGTGTCTTCCAAGAAAGCTGCCAACTACCTGTGGGAGACTACTAACTCCTGTGGTTCTCCATTATTGTACTAATACTTGTTGTCCTGAGAAAACCAAGCTAGATATTCTGAAAACTCCTTTCATATTTGCAAGGTCTAGAACCAATCACAATCAGCTCTATTCACACTCCAATGCGTAAAACCAGTCGTTTGAAGGACAAAAAGGTTGTTTCTATACAACTTTCACATGCCATTTTGGAAGGGAAATTTTTACAGAAAAATTCCAAAAACATTACCATGTATTAGCTTTGTTTTGACATCATTCTCAGCACAAAAATTTGCAAGAATACAACAAGGACAATTGTGAATTTTAGACCCATGTTTTGATGCTTTTTGGCCATGCGAGCACCGTTTGAGCTCTATTTTTAGTATTTTTTGCTAGACAACTTATGTATGACATATAGGCATGATGTGTGGATATATTTGACAATAATTGGACACGCGTATGACAATCATATCATTGGAACTCATTTTACATGTATTTTTTTGGGCATTTTTTATAATTTGTTTGTCTCGAATTTGAGTGGTTGGTGCTCGAGACTTGTTCATGCGCTTGAATAGCGGTTACATACTACATATTACTGGTTTTTTTGGAATTGCAACTATCATAATGTCGAAAACGGTACAAATTACTCGAATTGTTAGTGACAAGTTGACAAAAGATAGCTACAATGTATAGTCCTATCGCATGGAAAATTTTCTGATAGAGAGAGGTCTATGGGACCTCATAATAACTGAGGATGCATGCCTTGAACTTCTTGAAGAGCCAACGGATAAACAAAAAAAGGCCTATAAAGATTAGACATGTCAAAACAAAAAGATTTTACGTTGGATATCTATGTGTATTTCAAAGATCTTAATCCTACACATCAAGAAAGCTAATACGTGTAAAGATACTTGGGAGATCATTGAGAAAATGTATGGCACTAGTACAAAGGCAAGAAAGATACAGCTAAAGCAAAGATTGGATGGTGCATGGTGTGGAAATCGAAGCATTAGTGATTATATTGTGGAAATAAGGCAAATTGCAGAGGACCTTGCTTTGACTAATGTACCTATGAATGATGATGATTTGGTTTCTATTACTTTAAATGGACTTGGACGTGCACTTGACACTTCCATTTTTGTGAGGCAATTCTATGCCTAACTTTGAGAAGTCGATTGCCTCGTTGCTTACTAAAGAAATAAAGTTGCATCTAGCAGTGGAAAAATGCTAGTCATGACCGTGTATTCTACCATCAAAGAGATCATGGTAGCTCATCCAGAGCTAAAGGATCTTCATATGGTTATGGGGACAACTTTGCTCATGGTCGTAGCTCTTTTGGTCATGGAGACTGCGCCTAGAGGTAGGGAAAGATTCTTTTCTCAAGGTAGAGGACGATCTACTCCTCATAGAGATCATGCTTGTCATTACTGTGGACAATTTGGTCATTTTGAGAAATAATGCTACCATTAGCAGAATACTATGTCTAAAGGTTGTGGAAGGACACAATATGGTCATTATGTAGGTGGTTATGGAAACACTAGCTATAGTTATAGAGGTGGTTCATCGCCTAAAGGTCACCTTTTTGCTATGGAGCATATACTTGGTAGCATGACACACCTCCCTAGAGAGGATGATTGGTTTTTGGATTTAGGAGCTACAAACCATATGACACATCATACAAAATGGTTTGATAGGAAGCAACAAATACAAACTAAAGAGTATGTGGCTACAGGAGATGACACTTCATATAAGATTACTCACATTGGCAGTGTTCGTTTGTTGACTACAAATGGAATAGAGAATAATCTTGGAGATGTCTTCTACGTGACTACCATCCTTTAAAAAAAATTCTTCATTTAGACAAATGGCTAATCAAGGGTTGCAAGTAAGGTCCAATAAATACGGTTGCTTCATCAAGGAGTTTAAAAATGGAAAACCTAGCAGGCTGATTGCTCGTGGTCAAAAGAAAGGTAGGTTGTTTGCATTGGATGCAAGTACTCCTATCATACAAAGTTCTATGTATGTTGAGATTGGGCATGGACAAGACAAGGATATTGAGTTATGACATAGAAGAATTGGGTATGTTAACTTGCAAAGGCTGAAAAAAATGTTGTCTAGACAAGTTGTTCGTGGTCTCCAAAAGTTTGGCTATGTCAACTATGGTCATGTATGTGAGGCATGTTAGTTTGGTAGGCAATCTAGACTCCCATTTCCAAAAAGGGGGAGAATTAGCACTTATCCTTTGGCAATGGTACATTTGGGTATTTGGGGTCCATGTCAAAATGTTTCTTTGAGTGAAAGATGCAAGTCTTACATTACTTGGACTATCTGAGATAAGAAATACTCATTGAGGCAAGAAGGTGTACCATGATAACAATGCCATCTTCGAGCATGGAACAAATCTTGCCCTCAATCCATCCATCAAAGAAGACAACTACAATTCAAACATCGAATGGGCTAGTGGCCACAAGCACCACTATAGACTACTCTAGTGTGCTAAAGTTGACCTTGAGGCACCCATTCCCCAATGGCGTTACCTTTGTAACTCTCACTAGAGTGTCTTTGAGAGTTGTCTGTCTCATGTATTTGAATGTGTGCATTGGTGGTCGTTCACTTACCTATCGGCACACCAAAGATAACCCTCCAACTTTGCCACTTTATCTCTAATGTCGAGCTGTGTCAAGATCGAACCTGATCTATGGAATAGTATCAGTCATGGGAGCTATAGGCCTGCACCAGTGTCCCTAAAGGTGGAGGATGAACCAACTACTGTCTCATGGATCAAGTTTTCTCCTTTTGGTTGTTGTGTGGGATCTTGTGATGCTAAATTTTTGGCACTCTGCTAATCTTGTGAAAAATCTTGTGAGGAGGGAATGAGTGATAAGGAAAGGGCATCCATTGCTTGGAACAATGCTGCTAGGGCAAGGGGAGTAGAGGCCATGGGTTCAACGAAGCAAGTGGTAATTTTTGTCTACCCTCTTCTCTCTACATGTAGATCTGAAATCCTATTTGTAAGTCACATCTATCTCTATAATTGAGCAGCCCATGCTGTGTCTTGTCCCTATAGGCCAAATCGTCAATTCAGATCAAGGGAACAGGAACATGTGAGGCAGTTGACGGTAGTGGCAGTCGGCAAGAAGGCAGCATGTGCCCCAAAACTCAAGTCACCACCAAAGGCCCTTGCCTCGCAAGAGTAAGGATGCCCAAAATGTTATTGTGATCATGGTGACCTTGTTGTGCCATTGCCACGATAAAATGTACAAAATCTACAAATAAACACTTGCAAGCTGAAGTGTGAAATGTACTCCCACGAGTACCAAAATCCCAACACAAGATAGAGAATGCAATCTCAAAACTCTCACAAAACAAATTCTGCAAGAAATGCCTTGTAAAGCATGCCAAATCTGCACAAAACAGCACTGCATTGCTGTACCTCAGAATGTGTGCCCAAAAAAATCAAATTTCAGTAATTTAATCCTGTAAATCCCCAGATTTGGATAAATGCCCATGCCCAAACTGTACCAACCAGCAAATAAATGCTGTACCTGCACCTTTTTCTGCCTTGGAATGCATGAAACGCAAAAGCCCCAAAGTTTCTCGAATCAATTTTCAGAAATTGAAGAAATTTTGTACTTACAGCCCTAAGTTCGATGTATTGATGCATAGGGGTGCAAATTGACAGCAACCAAAAACTTCACTGCACCTTAGGATGAGTGTCAAACCCAAAATCACAAAAGCTCCAAATTCCTTGTGAAAATGTCAATGACATCACACAATCTCAATGATTTTGGTGATGATGCATGCAAAGAACCTTGAATCGAGCAAAAGCCCCAAACTTTTTAGTTTGATATGGACCGCAAATGCCAAGCAGGCCTCAAGTAGCACAGAACAAGTAGTTGAGTGGCAGCAGAGGGGAACAACAAGCTGGCGGCACTAGTGCCAAGAGGCATAGGCAGCACTAGGGGCAGGAGCAGTGCAGCTAGTGCAACTGATAAAGTGTGAAGGGCAGTGCAAGGTGGTGAGCAGCAGAACGGCACTGGGGCAGCAGGTGGCAACAACTTAGGTGGTACAAGGTAGAGGACAGGGTGCTGGCACTAGCTGCACAGGATGCACGGCAGCATAGGAGGCAGTGCAAGCTTGGCAGCATAGGGCAGGGGCAACTTGCGGCAAGCAGCTAGCTAAAAGCAGCACAACGGACAAAAGGCTCCTCCCCCTCCTTCTCTTCTTTGGCAATGCTCCTCCTCCTATCAAGTGGAGCTGGTAGTACCAAATGTTGGAACTCGCTATGGAGGAAAGAGAAATAAGAGAAAGTAGACAATAACAATGAGAGCAAAAGAGAGCATGTTCTCTCCAGCTATGACGATTGAATGAGTGTTGAATGGAAGTACAAATAAGGTCTAAGGCTGCCTAACCAACCTTCCACAACAGGGCCTAGTGCCTCCCCCGTTATGGTAGTTTCTTAGGATCAACAGACTTGACATGGAATCCTTAAGCTAGTCAAATTTAGGCCATTCTAGGCTAGTCTAGCTAGATCCCTTGGCTAACTTTATCAAGTTGGATCCATAAGTTAAATATCCTTAGGCTAATCCACCTTTAGGTTGGTCATTCTGAAGCTCCTTAGGCTAAACCCTTCTTTAGAAATCTTCATTCTCTTTCCACTATATAAACATTTTCAGGACGACTTCTTCTTTCACTTATTCACCTAAACACACTCACTAAGACTTAGCTTAGAACCAAAAATGCAAGTTCTAGTCTCCTCTTTAGTACTTACAAACTAGGTTTTGTATTTCAATTAAGGACTAACATTGCAAGAATCTACAAATCGTGACTGGGTCGGAGATATGGAATGTCAACCCTCCCTTGGTGGTTGAACCTTTGCATTTTTTACCAACATGGAGACTAAGATAGTGCTTCCTCTTGTTGAGCTAAAAATGCATTAGCTTCACTTAAATAGCCCCAAAACATGCTTAATTAAGAAAGAAATCTTGTTTATTTAAAAAGAAATGTGTTCCTATAGAGTATCTGCGTCCCATAAGCACAAACCCACTTGGGAGGGCCCAAACTTTCTATAAATAGATATGCTGCCCTCTATTCAGCCTTAATCTCGTTTTTACAAATTTTGGGTATTTCAACTTGCTGCCCACACCCTGGACACACGAAGGACATCAAAGTCTAAGCTAGCCATTGCTGTCTACAACAGTCTCGCACTTGTTTCCAACCTACTACACATTGTTCGGAGCTAATTTCAGCATGTTGATTGCTGCTACTGGTTTTTCCTGCGTTTTTAGTCTTTCTCTCTCTTGCAGCTAGTGTTTTTAGTCTTTCTCTCTCCTCACCTGCATTTTTAGCCTTTCTCTCTCTTGCACTATCATCTGCATCAAATTCAACCTTCCTTGACTGCATTTGCTGGTGTTCAACATTCGGAGGCTGCCTTGCTACGATTTGGGATCGTTCAGAGTATAGCACACTCCCTAGCTCATTACCCCTGGCCTGATCCTTGAGATACAAGAGTTTGAGGTACAATATTCATTCACTACATAGTGTGTTTGCTGCTTAAGCATTGTATATTCAATAGTCATATCACTTCATTGATTCTCTGTGTTCATTGTCTCTGAGTTACCCTAACCCTAACTGTGTTCTTCTATCAGTCTATGCTTTGTCATACCGTGCTATTTATGTTTCTACGTTAGGGTATTTCTTCACACCTCTTCCACAGTTGACTTTTCATGAGCCATTCTTGATCAGCATGGAGACAAAGATTGTGTTTTCTCTCCTAAGACCAAGTTTCGGGCATCCTTCTAATCACCACAGCAATTCTCTCTCCTCATAGCTCTTCCTACTAAGGTGCTCCATCTTTTGCGTTAGGTTCTCAGCACCTTAGCCAACCTCAGCTCCTCCTCTTCCTTCAGCATCCACATCCACCGTTTGCAAGGGGGTTACATCGACACTTATACCTTTTTTGGGAGATGACTACAAGTTTTTATTTGATTGTCTTCTCTTTGTGAGATGGACGAGCTGCAATCCATAGTATTTGCTTTTTCCCCTATGCTTTTGAAATGTGTTATGTCCATATTGGACATAACACCATTTGTACATATAATCTATTCACATAATTTACCCCCCCTTTTCCCAAAAAGGAAGGAAAAATGTGTGTGCACGCACGCACGCACATGCACACACGTGTGTGTGCACATGCACACTGATTTGGTATGCAAGCCCAAGATGTGGTTGAATTTTGTATGTGTGTGTGAGAGAGAAAAGGGAAGAAACAAAGATAATTAGTGCATTAAACTTTGTGGAAAGAATTTCTAAATTTTTAAAAATCGAAAAAAATCCCAAATTGCTGCTGCACCACATTCCATAAGCCTCTTCACTTAATCATGAACTTTGAAAGCATAATGTCTCTACACATAGGAATGCATGCATGCACATCTGAATGAGCAGAAATGAATGGTAACTGCATGAGTACACAGAAATGAGCTTCTTAATGGACTATTGTCAAAACATTAGTGTTTAAAATATTTTACCTGATAAGCAATTAGATTCTCTTTGTTGAGTTTTCTGGCCCAAAAGGCAGCCAGAGCACAGTGTGCTTGTCCACACACAGGATCCTGTAACATCAAAAGGTTAGCAAAAATTAGTAAGCTTTTATGACCCACTACTTGTTAAAACTATTTAGAGGAGAACATTATTTGTCATCATGATATCATAATACTCCTAAATCACATGAGGAAAAAAAAAAATCTTGCAAGAAAAGAAAAGACTTCCTCTAAGTGCCAAGCACATGAAGCCTTCCAATAGAGTCCAGACTTCCATCTTTCTAGTGAATGATAATGCACTAATCACCTACATGCAGAGAACACCCAAGACTATAGTCATGATTGAAGATTGAATGTGCACATACTTTTTCAACCTAAAATCCTCAATTGATACTCAATTGGAATGTCTCTACAGTTTGTGAAACTTGACACCAATAAGCCATTATGTCAGCTTCTTCTGCTGCCTGTACATTTTTTGATGGACTTTGCAGTGAGCTAAACATGAAGAGGTCCCAAAATGACAATATCATGAACATGGTGAGGACAGATTTAGCAAGGACAAGCATTTTATTCTCTGCATGATTCCTGAAGCTTGCCTAATGGTTCATTTGGATGTTTTCAAGCTGCATGATTTGCCCCCAAGGTGTGTCTCAAATTGAGACAGGAAGCTCACCACTACCATTAGACGATTTGTTTAAAGATCTTGGTACAACTGTTTTTTCCTGCTGCTTTCCACTCAACACCGATTGGTGGATGGAGACTCTGAACAAGACAATATGTCAGGGTGCAGCAAATGCGGAAGCATATGGACAAGACTGAAAGACAATGAACATGAGAGAAGAGGGTGACAGAAAAGAGACAGAAGAACACAGAAATCTGCAGTCAATAAATGCTAAAATGAAGATGGAAAATATAGAAACAGGCTATCGAAGTATCTCCTCAAGCCGATCTCTCTCTCAACCACCTGGAATGACAAGTGATGAGGGCAAGCAGCCAAGTGGCAATAAATAGGAGGAAATAGGCCAATAAAATAATGAGGGCAGCCAGCACACTGTCTGAGCAGCATAAAAAAGCTGCTGACTGCTGAATAGAATAATCAAATAATCAGTGATCAGCCTCCAGGCTGTTTGTAGGAATTCTTTGCAGTTATGCCAGTTGATTATTTTTGTCACCATGCAATCCTGAGAGAACTTAGCAGTCCTGAATTTCAGCCTGTTTTGCAACCCATATCACTAAGGCCATGACATTGAGCCAACAGCTCAAGGTCTCAGAGTGCAGCTCTTGCTCATCTTCAGTTTAGTAAGACATTGTGATTAAAGGGCATGTGCCATTGCATGCACATTTTTTCCAGCAGCTTATATTGGCTCCTATTGCCTTGCTGCAGTTCAGAACACACCAAAACCTCAGTCTGTACTATAAGTAAGTTTCAGCCTGCTAGATCAAAAGATAGACTGTGTACATGGAGAAGTCCAAATGAGACAAGACAGAGTGTGTTTATTGCTGATTTCACAGCTCAATTACAGCTATCGTACAGTATAAATAGCGCATTTAGATGCATAACTGAAAATATGACAAGAGGGATCCAACAGGCATGCACAAACACAAGACTAGTTGCGATTGACTAGTGTACGACACCCTTGTGGATTCTATTAATTAAAGTAAAATCACAAAAGCACACAAGCTCCAAGCATGGCCTTACACAAGCCCTTGACCATCTGCATGGCCTCTGCTCTTCAATTCTCAGCCCCAAAGTAACAACAGTAGATATGTATGCTGCAAGCAGCAAAATTCCTTAGTAGGCAGCTATTGTTGATAGTGAACAGAAGGAGATCAATTATATAGTGTCCCAAAAGTGGCTCCACACTGTGTGCAACTGAAGCCTACACACACATGGAGCAAACCACCATCTGTCCACCAGTAACATATCCACCTGCCACCCTAATAAAACAGTCTGCATGCCTACAGAGAAAGCCAGGGCTCCACTTTCTTCATTTCTGGGGCTGCTGGCATATCTGGAATGCATTCATTGTTTATTATGGTTCTGGAGTGCACAGTCATATTGCCTGTCTGAGAGGCCTTCTTCATTGACAGCTTAGCATCATTCAGCTCGCAGACATTCTTTTCAAGGATGATTTGCTTTCTTGATATGGGCCAATTTCTTCAGTCCACTTGCCAGTTGTGTATTTCAATTGTGACTCCTGTATTTTCAGTCATATAATTCGCTTGTATTTTGTCTCTAATGATTAACCCAATTACCCTTTAGGAATGACAAAAGAAAAACAAGAGATCAATATGGCAGCAGGAGATGAGGAAACAATGAAAGGGAGAGGAAAACAGCCAGCCAACATTGGCAGACAGCAACCTTCCTCTTCTTTGGACATCCCTTCAGTCAACAAAGCAAGTTCTGAAGTCCGAAAATGAGGGAAAAGCAAAGACAAACTAGGGGTTTTAGTTAGCAATAATAAATTGTTGTAGAATCATTTTTTAAACCAAGATGTCTAAATTTCTGGTGTGCACAATGACATTGCCTGTCTGAGAAACCTTCCTCATTGGCAGTTTACCATCATTCAGCTTGCAGACATCCTTTCCAAGGATGATTTTCTTTCTTGGTATGGGCCAATTTCGTCAGTCTCCTTGTCAATTGTAGATTTCAATTGTGACTCCTCTATTGTCAGTCATATAATTCGCTTGTATTTTGTGTCTCTAGTAATTAATACAATTACCCTTTACCAACAGGGGGGAAAAAAGAGAGATCAATACAGCAGTAGACGAGGAGGAAACGATGAAAAGGAGAGCAAAACAGCCAGCCAACAATGGCAGACAGCAACCCTCCTCTTCGCTGGACACCCGTTCAGACACAAAAGCAAGTTCTGAAGTTCATAAAAAAGGGAAAAGCAAAGACAGACTAGCATTCTTTTAGATATCAATGACAATTTGTTGTAATATAATATTGTAAACCAAGGTGTCTAAATTTTTAACACATCATGTGTTACTTAAATTTTAATTGATTACACATTTAGCACCTGCATGCAAGTGTATTGCTTCAGTTCAGCATCATCCCACATACTAAACATGCATCATGTGCATGTCAATCAGAGTCCCTTCCACCTCTCTTTTTATTCACCACATGGCACATGCACTTGCATCACCAAGAGGTTCCACACATAGAGCGGTGCCAATTCTATTCTAATGCTACTTACTCTTTTCAACATTGCCCCCTCTAGCTAGCCAAGTGTCAATAATCAAAAACAAAAGGGTTGTACTACAATTAACCCGATTCTTTAGGCAAAAGAAAATAATCACACCAGAAAATAGCATTTTAGTATAAATCTAAAGTCACTTATGTTAAGAAACCCTTCACCTGCAGTTTGCGTTTTTGCATTTCTGCGTTTTGCGTTTAGGGTTTGCACCCCCAAAAAGGGGCGCCATCCTAGATTGATTGTGCTTGTTTATAGGCCACTCTCTCACTCATTCCTTAGCTGATTCATTCAATCTGTCACCTCTTCTCTCCAGCCTCTCCACTGCCCTCACACCCCTTCAAGAGAACATTGCGGTTCGTGGTTCGTGGTTGTCTTCATCATCTTCCTTGTGCTACGGCACCCTTGTTTCCTTGTATCACATTCACTCCATGATTCAGAACTTCATCATTCCATTCATCAGAGTTTCTTCTCTCTTCTCTTCTCTTCTCCATGTTTGCCAAGTTCACTCCATGTTCCTCCCTGCCAACCCTTCTGTCTCGCTGGTACGTCATCTTTTGACATGGTATCAGAGCTGGATCTACTCAAACAATAGCAAAGATCCTCCACTCCAGTGACAACAAAGACCGGTGGCGAGTTCTCAGCATCCACTTCTCCTTCTTCCGCTGCATCAAAATCTCGTTTTTGCAAGTTTCAGGTGTTTTCAGCTTGCTGCCCACACCCCTTTCGCAGAGGACATCGCAGTCTCAGCTGTCCCTTGCTGTCATCTACAATTTGGCACCTGTTTCCAGCCCTCAACTTCCAATTTGCAGCTGTTTACATTAGAGTGACTGTTGCTGATCACTCTTGAGTCTTCATTCAAAAAACAAATCTCGCTTTTGCAGATTTCAGGTATTTCAGCTTGCTGCCCACACCCCAGACATGGAGGACATCAGGGTCTAAGTTGGCCATTGTTGTCTGCAACAGTCTAGCACCTGTTTCCAGCCTATCACACACTGTTCGGAGTTGATTTCAACATATTGACTGCTGTAGCTAGTTTTTCCTGCGTTTTTGGTCTCTCTCCTACAGCCTGCATTCCTAGTTTTTCTCTCTCCTCACTTGCGTTTTTCTACTGGTTGCAACCTCTTACTGCTGGTAGCATCCTCCTCCCATTGGCAGCTCGCTTCCAAACCTTCCATTGCCCTCTCATCCCTTGCGGCGGACATTGTGGTTCGTGCTTCACATTGCCCTTACATCCCTTGAGGCGGACATTGCGGTTCGTGGTTCGTGGCTGACCTCTTCCTTCTTCAACAAGGCACATTGGTACCCATGGCTTCTTTACCAACAGATGACCAGACTACTGGGTGCTCCTACTGTGGTATCATCGAACACACCACCGATGCTTGCTGACTTCGACCTTTGCTCCCCACCCACCTGGAGTATATGCATTGCCCTTACACCCCTTGAGGCGGACATTGTGGTTCGTGGTTCGTGGCTAACCTCTTCCTTCTTCAACAAGGCACATTGGTACCCATGGCTTTTTTACCAACAGATGACCAGACTACTGGGTGCTCCTACTGTGGTATCATCGGACACACCACCGATGCTTGCTGACTTCGACCTTTGCTCCCCACCCACCTAGAGTATATGCATCTTCCACCAATCAGAGTACTATACTCAAGGCAAAAAGATGCATCTAATGTGCGCTAAGTCCTTTCGAGCACATGGAGGATCAATTGGCGCTACGACCTCTTGGAGATCATCGCAATACCAGCATCAATCTTCTCCCACCTATTTTCAAGTACAATGGCTACCACGGTCTGCGGTTCTGCAGAGGAAGGAGTCGAGCAACCACTGTTTCTTGAAGGAGCGGATTGACGAGGAGACAATATCAAACAATCACTATCTCTCGATGGAGGCGATTGTTGCCCACTCATTGCTCAGTCTGAGCCCCACCCTTCACCCTCGCCTACTCAGGTTCGAGAGGCCACCTTTGAGAATTCTTCACCACCCTAGATACCTTCTTCGGCACAACCAGTGGCACTTCCTTCATCCTCAGACATTTTGGAGTCCGTAATCCATGAGTTTTTGGATTCCCTATCTACCTCAGAGGGGGATTCAGAGGGGGCTGATCTTTCTTTGCCCTCCGAGGAGACATCTACATCTGCTGCAACTTCAGAGGGGGCTCCTATTTCTCCAATTTCAAAGGGGATCCCCACTCACCTCTCAATCCTTCGCACACCCTGGCGGAGGCCTTTTACCTTCTTCTTCTACCCTTGGATGGGGTGGGTTCCTTCCAAAGGTCATCTCACCTATTGATACCTAGGATCTCGAGGATCTACCTATATTGGGACCTTGGAGGTTCAGCCACGACTTGGTGACAAGGCCTTCGTATTCCTTCTTGCATGGATGCACGGAGCTAGTGGCTTCTCTCCCGAGTTTGAGTTCCGGGTTCTCCAGTTTACTTTGTCTACTGTTCTTTACTGCAGGTTACCTTTCAGGTGGAAATCTTGGATCTTAGGGATCCTCTACATCTTCTTACCTTGGTCACTTGGTCAGCATGGAGCCAACTCTCGAGATCGAGTATGGGCATATCCTTATGGTTCTCGGTACCACACAAAGTCCGACATTCCTCTTATGCATTGCATGATTTCATCATCTTTGTACTAGGGCGCTTGGGCAAGTGAACAATTTCCCCACGAGGGACACTGTCCAAGTGGCACCTGCTGCATGAGCATTCTTCAGCATGTAGCATTCCATCTCCACCTCACTCTTCTCTTCTTCCCCTTTTTGGGCCTAAGAGGGGGTGTTAAGAAACCCTTCACCTGCAATTTGTGTATTTGCATTTCTATGTTTTGCGTTTAGGGTTTGCATCCCCAAAAAGGGGCACCATCCTTGACTGATTGTGCTTGTTTATAGGCCACTCTCTCACTCATTCCTTAGCTGATTCATTCAGTCTGTCACCTCTTCTCTCCAACCTCTCCACTACCCTCACACCCCTTCAAGAGGACATTGCAGTTCGTGGTTCGTGGTTGTCTTCATCATCTTCCTTGTGCTACGGCACCCTTGTTTCCTTGTATCACATTCACTCCATGATTCAGAAATTCATCATTCCATTCATCAGAGTTTCTTCTCTCTTCTCCATGTTTGCCGAGTTCACTCCGTGTTCCTCCCTGCCAACCCTACCGTCTCACTGGTACGTCATCTTTTGACAACTTACACATGATGCAAAAGTATTATATCAATGCCACTTGCAGCTCAAGTTGTTTCTTCGAATGGCCAGCACTAGACTTGAGTCATAAAAAGACTTGGTGTCAAGCTTCAATCCTATAAAACATCTCTAGTGGAAGATCCCCAAAACGCAATAGGTGTTATGACAAGGTACTTTGCTTAAGTTGAGACTTGAATACTATTGAGATACCAACTCTACCCTTGAGGTAGAATACCTTGATGGTGGGTTTTAATTGGTTAATGATACTAGAAAGGTGTATGGGAGGACGAGGTCCAAGTTAAAGCTCACTAGCAAAGAATACAATGTAAGAAGGATATGTCGGTTGCAACAAACAAACCGTGCATGGAATGAAAACTATACCTTGAACTCTTGTTTCTCAAGGACCGAGGCAAAGGTAATGAGGGGGAGAGAGTGTCATACTCCTGACGAATCCTGAGACATAGAAAGACAGTCTCCAAGATGTCAGGCAGCAGCAAACACAACAGATAGTGGTGCCGAGAATCAATGTTGAACAAGCAAAAAAGGGAGAAATCTGCAAAATGCAGCCAGCAAAGGACTGCCATACAGCAGCTACAGCAGCAAAACACAGCCTATAGAGGTGTGAACACAGGCTGGTGGCAGCAGACAGCCACAAATGCAGTAGGGAGGCTGGTCACCAGCTGATAGGAAGTCCACCGGGCAGTAAACACAAGCAACAAACTGTCTCCAGCTGCAAACGCCGCCTGTAGAGGGCTAGCAACAACAATCAACAACAACAGCAAGCTCTAGCTGCAAGGTGAAGGCTGGAAACAGGCCCTGGATGGGTGTACACAATGTCATACAGCCTTGACTAGTAGTCCTCTGCGAAAGGGGTGTAGGCAGCGAAGCTAGGACTGAAACCTACAAAAACGAGATTGGACTAAATGGAGAGCAACTTGCTTATTTATAGAAAGTTTCAAGACCTCAAACCTCTCCCCATTTTAACTCTCTGGAACCGCTCTGGTTTTAGGGTTTTCATTAATTAAGCATTTTTAGGGCTGTTTAAGAGGCTAATTCAACATGAAATGCATATTCCAAAAATCCTAGCAGAGTTCATTGCATCACAACCAAAAAATAGAATGGCTTTTTGAAGGACTATGAAAAAGGCTATTGAATTGATTGGTGAAACTAGTAACAAGGGTGTCAAAATACAAATTGCACGACATCTGAATAGTAGTGAAATGGCTCATACAAAATGCACCAGAGAAGGCAAAGTCCCTCTATAAACCCTCAAGGCTTGTATTGATTATTGTTACTATCCGGCTCAAACGATTTACAGAGTTTTAGGAATAAAAGTATGGATATTTCGAGATGCAAGATGATTCCTCTTCCTCCCTTCTTTCTCCTTATGGAATCACTTCAATTTTTCTACCACCTCTAAAAGTTCTTGACATATAGATATATATTGAATGATTCAATTGTTTAGGAAATCCAAAAACCTATTTTGTATTCCATTCCATTTTTTGCCCAAAAAAAAAAAAAAAAATCCCCCTCTCGAGCCTAAAAACTAAGCTAGAAAGAAAGGCCAACCCAAATTTTTGTGTGTTTTTGTTTTACCCCAAGGCATCCCACCCCAAAGCAGATAGATCATCAAACAAAGGGTACATGTTGGCTACCCAATGGCCTATCAAGACTACAAAGGCAATGCTAATCTTACCAAAAGTAGTCACCACATAGGGACCAAGGCATCGAACAAAGGGTACATGTTAGTTGTACATTGGTCTACCAAGTCATGCAAAGAAAAATGGAGCAAAGGAATCAATTGTGTGTAAAACAAGCTGGCGAAGCTAAGCAAGCAAGGGAGACTGCTTTGGAGACTACCATGTACAATGCCACGAATATGATGGTCGACCACTCCAAAAGACCAAAAAGGGATAAATGCACACAAATGCATGTTTAAAATATCAAAATACCAATGCATTGGAGTTACACAAAAGGCAAGGCGCGTGTAATCATGCTTGTGCAAAATGCTATGCAACGGTACCACTTGGACAGTGCCCTCACAGGAAATCATTCACTTGCCCAAGCACCCTTTTACAATCGTGTCATCTTGATGATATGGATGAAGATACAAAGAACAATATACATAATATCCAAAAATAGAACTATAAACAATATCCCGTCACCACTAAGAAAAGAAAGCCACCCTCTCTCAAAACTGGAAGCGAAAGCTTGAGGGAATCCCCCTCTCCACATCAATCTAAAAAAGTAGGGGAGGGTGTATCCAAGCCGATCCTAGGTACCAAGTCTTGAATCACCTACCGCCTTGGTCAATATGTCTACAAAATTATTTGACAATGGCACAAACTCTAGGCAGATGGCAATCTGCTCTCTGGTGAAGTGAAAGTAGACTCCTACATTTTGCATCCGTGGTGTAATGATCGGATTACCTGCAAGGGAAATGACACTCTAGTTGTAATAGTAGACAACGGTCGGCAAGTCACATGAAAACCATAGCAGCTAAGAAACGTGTTTCTTTGAATTTGAAACTTACGAAACATTCCTTTAAGTACGAAACGTTTCTGAGAGTAAAAAACGTGAGCGTTTTTAACTTTTTTTATTATTTTGGTGAGTTGGAACCCAAAACATGGTTTTTTTGACAAAAACTAATGGGCAATGTTAAACATGATGATGATGATGTATAATGACTCGTGAGGGCTCAAGATTTTGAATGAGAAACCAATTTTTTTGTGATTTTGTTTAGTTATTGGAAATCTAGTATCTATTCTTATCTTGAGATTTAAATATATACGACTTTAGTCTCATTTATGATATGATATATTACGATTCATTCTTGATTTTGACATTTTGTCAATTTGTTTTGAAATGAGAATCATGATGTTGCAACTTGACTCAGCCCATATTATAGATAGGCTATTTACATGTTAATTTCAATTTTCTTTATATGATTTGTATGAATCATAATGTTTGAGTTCTAAACCATAGTATAGCTTGTCCAAAGACTACCTTTGACATAAGTGATAAGTCAATAATGGATCATGGATATGTAAAGTATAATGTATTATTCTCAATTGACTCTATTATCACTCAAGCTCAATTAGCCATTCTTTGTTTAAGAGAGAGTTTCATAGAGATTTAGAACATTTTTCCCTAGTCAAAACTATTAAAAATCCCTATATAAGAAAACCCAGGTTTCTTATTTTACCCCCTCTTGAAAGAAACTTCCGAAACACGTTTCTAACGTTTCGTTTCCAAACGTTTCTAGCTGCTATGATGGAAACTCAAGTGCTACCAGTAAGCTCCTAAAGTAGATAGTCTCCGTGGTACCATCAAAGAGAGCCCTATATTCAACCTCGGCTATGGAAGCCGCCACCGTCTCCTCCTTACAGTTGGCCAAAGAGATAGGTATCATGCCCAAGGTAAAGAGATAGCCACCATGGGAACCCTAGGTGTCAAGATCTCTTGTCCAATCAAAGTTAGTGTATCCTAGCGAATATAAACTAGAACCATAAGTCAAGCCATAAGAATAGATACACCATAAATATCTCAAAACACAAAGATATGCAATCCAATGTGACATCCTAGGTACAATGACATACTAAGCAAACTGATTAAGCTAGCTAAATTTGGCCTAGTGTGAATCAACAAAATGGGTTTCCCCCTACCACAAATCTATAGGTGTACTTGTCGAATGGCTGACCTAGGATATCCTTAGAAAGATGGTTAGTGGAATCAAGAGACATGGCCACAGGCCGTGTCTCATCCATGCAATACTAGTCTACTGACTAAAGAGCATACTTCTACTATGACATGAAAATACTTTTCCTAGATCAAACAACCTTCTTTCCCAAAAAGTAAGACAACAAACCAAGGTCTGTCATCTCAAAAGTAGCACAAAGCTGGGCCTCAATTTTTGCTATGGTAGCAGAATTTGAGTCAGCGATAAGTAAATCATCTATGTGTAGCACGATATAGTTAATCCCCTCTGAAGTAATACGTATGTATAAGTTCGGATCATAAGGGATAGAATAGTATCCATGAGTTCTAAGGAACTCATCTATCCTCTAAAACCAAGACCGTGGTACTTGCTTCAACCCATAAAGAGCTTTCCGCAAGTGAAAGATCTTATCTTTCTGGTCAATAGAAAAAAATTCAGATGGTTGCTCCACGTAGACTTTCTCCTTCAAATATCCATTCAAAAAGGCACTTTTGATGTCCATCTCATAGATTGCTCAACCGTAGTGAGCGGGAAGCACAACCAACAGACAAAATGATATTAACCGTGCAATAGAAGCAAAGGTCTCTTCATATTCAATGCCTTATTTCTGTTGCAACCCCTGCACCACAAGGTGAGCCTTGTACTTGTCTAAAGTCCCATCAGCCTTTAGCTTGGTCCTAAAAATCCACTTTGTCTAGATGAATTTCTTATGGCTCGGTCGATCCAACAAGGTCTAAGTCTCATTTTAGTCAATGCTCTCTAGCTCCTTTTCCATGGCCTCTCTTCGTTGGGGATACTAAAGAGCCTCCTATCAACTATCTAGCTCAGAATGTGCTATGTAATCAGCTATAAACAACGATGTAAATGATACATAAGATGCAAGCCGGGTAGATTTTGTAGGATACTCCGGAGTGGAATCCAGTGAAAGAATCCCTAAATCTCGCATAGTCTACTAGTACCAACAAGATAACAAGTCTCAGGGGCCTAGAAGCTAAAGAATATGCAAGTGAATCAAGAGCACGCAATAGACCCAGCTAAGAAGGCACTATCTCCGAGGAAATAATGTGAGAAAATGGCTCAAAATCCAGTGCAATGTCCCTCTCATCAAACACTACATCTCTCCCAACAATCACCTTGTTTGTCCAAGGATTGAATAGGCGATAGACTTTCACTTTGGAGGAGTATCCTACAAAGATCAAAAGTTCAGCTCAAGCAGTGAGCTTTCCTATCTTATCATCAAGGATATACATATAGGCATGACTTCCAAAGACTCTAAAGTGAGAAACTACAAGCAAAGAGCCAAAAAATGCCTCATACAAAGTCATCTGAGGGGACAACTGCAATCAAGCACCAGTTGAAGATGTACACCGAAGTATTAATAACCTCGAACCAACGGCCCTCGGGGAACTCTACTGCGAACAGCATAAGGGTGTATCATGTTCATGATGGTTCGGTTCCTACACTCTACAACTCTATTCTGTGAATGAGAGTTGGTAGAGATAAGTTGACGAGAAATGCTATGCTCCTGTAGAAACTCAAAAAACTCATGGAAGGTAAACTTGGCCCCACTATCACTCCTCATGCATGTTACACAACAACCAATCTAGTTATGTACTAGCAGTATCCAAGCAAAGAAATATGTAAAGGCATCGGACTTATGCTTGAGAAAGTACATCCACATGTATCATCCATAATCAAAAAGAAGTATAGTGCACCGTTCAAGATGGCGATGGATGTTGGCTCTTCACAAAGATCACCATGAATCAATCTAAGAGGTATCTCAACTCGATATGAAGACTACTTAGAGAATGGGATACAGTGCTACCTGAAAAAGATGATTAACCAAAATCAAATCAACCATGAGATATAAAAGCTGAAGGAAAAGATAAAAAAGAAGCACTCATCGATAAATCTTGCGACTTTTGCTTATATTTTCTTAAGTTCAAATGCAAAATCTATCCTCTTTAGGACTTATGAACCAATACTTGGTAGATCCTTCATCCTGAGCAAAATCAATATCTTGTGAAAAAGAGAAAGTAAAGCCAAAAGATTGAGAAGTATTGATTTGTGTACCTAACATAGAAGTACATGAGGGTGGAGATGTGTACGAAAAAGATGAAAAATGTAGATATGGAGATGAAGATGGTAGAGAGAAAAATGGTTTGTACTCCATGCTAATTTTCACGTCAAGATGGCCAGTCCTTTATGAAGCTTCCATCCTTCCTACAAAATCATTAGACTGGTGCACCGAATCTAAAGAAAAAAACTCAAAATTACATTCAATCTGTTGTTGAGCTCAATACATGAGGATCAAATCATATTCAACGTGTGAGATCTTGTATAGTCAATGGACTCCACGGTAACCCAAAGTTTCTCCAGCCATGTTGGAAGGAGGAGCAAGCTATGAAGCCAACTCTCTCTCGTGTCTCGATGTGCTAGGCTTGGGAGCATTATGATAATGCGGTAAAGATGTGTTTGAAGTCATCTTGCCCTCTTGTTGTTCCTGCTTCTTACAAAGGGCTTTTAGATCAAAGGCCAAGGTTTCGTCAAAGAGAATCTTACTCTAATACCATGTGAAGAAATATCCTAACACAAAAACGAAAATAAAAGCGTACAACAAAGCATAAACTCAACAGAACTCGATTAGGGTTAGGGTAACACACACTCAATGAATGCAGTGAAGTTCTAAATGAATAAATGTGAATATACAATGCTCATGCACCAAACAAACCATGCAAGGAATGAAACAGTACCCCGAACTCTCGTATCTCGAGGACTAAGGTAGAGGTAATGAGTGGGAGAGTGTGTCGTACTCCTAACAAATCCCGAAACGCAGCAAGACAACCTCCAAGATCTTATATAGCAACAAACATAGCAGACAATGGTGCCACGGACAGGCAGAAGAGGGGGAAATCTCCAAAATAGAGCTAGCATAGGGGCTAGGACTGCTAACCGGCACCGGCAGCAGTAAAAGGCAGCCTGAAGAGGGCTGAATAGGGGTTGCCAGCAGCAGACAGCAGCAAACGCAGCAAGAAGGCTGGCTGACAGGAAGTCCACCAATGCAATATACGCAGGTAGCAAACTACCTGCCAGCTGCAAACATAGCCTCTAGAGGGCTGGTAACACCAGTAGACAGCAATGGCAAGCTTGGGCTGTGAGGTGAAGACTGGAAACAGGCCCCGGATGGGTGTAGACGAGGTCGGATAGCCTTGGCTGAGATGTCCTCCATGAATAGTGGGTGGGTAGGAAAGCTAGAAGGCCTAAAACCTGCAAAAACGAGATTGGACTGAATGGAGGGCAACTTGCCTATTTATAGAAAGTTTCGGGACCTCAAACCTCTCCTCGTTCTAACTCTCTCCAACTGCTCCCTATTTTAGGGTTTCTCATTAATTAAACATTTTTGGGACTGTTTAAGAGGCTAATTCAGCATGTAAAGCATATTTTACCTCAACACTCCAAAGAATCTAGATGCTTGCTAGACTTGACAAAGAGGTACTCAATATCAAATAACAAGAAAATCTCAAATAAATTGGCCAAGCACATAGAAAAATAAAATAAATTTCACACATGTGCATGAATGCAAGCTCGATGATGACTCCATGGGGATTGTGCCCATGCTCGTGGTCAAGTTTCTTATTTTGTTACAAGGTTGGTATAGCCAACGCCTCAGGAACAAATCTATCTTAGCTCACATAATCAAACTAATAGCACACATGCCATCTGTCCTTCAACTACTAGTAAGCTGTCGCATGACACGTCACATCATTTCACTAACATGAGTTACCTCACTCTGCTCCATGCAGAATATAGTTGAGTTATCATCATGGGCTCCACATGGGAAACCTCTTCCTATTGCATCACAGTCCATGACATTTGATACATCATACCATACTCTATATTATTACACAGTTGAGGTTAGGGTTTCAGATTCACTATAGGGTTAGGGGTTGTAAGTAGCAAACAACTTGTAGAACGAACCCTTACCCATACATGTTAAACCCCAATGCAGTCACAGTGTTCACAATTTTTCCTTTAATTGTGCCACAAAATTAAGAGGCTGCAACACCAGACCATGACTCCTTTCCTTTAGGAAGTAGGAGAAAGGTATTACTTCGGTAGAGGCTTAAACTGAGCACCAAGCAATGGTAGCCTTTTCAATATCATTCACTCTCCACTTTCTGCTCCATTAAGTTTGTTGAACATTTTGCAATCAAGATTGTGAAAGGACAGACACATGACTTTTATCAGCTTTCTTTATTTTTCTTTACCATTATTAACCTACCTGTGACCTTATCTAGAGTCAATTCCCATTGATGCAGCGAATATTGATAATGTTTTGTACAAGTAGCAACATACTCGACTTCAATTTAAATACATTTCACTGATGATTTCATGAAGCACATGTTAGAATAAGAATGATCTAAATGAGCATAATTGTACCTCATCTAACCCAACCTTTGGCGCAAAAAATCTAGAAATAAAATCATAGCCAGAATTGTGAGAGGCTTGGCCTGTGACAATGACTCCTCTGGCAGTAAGCTTCCTCAATTCATCAAAAGAAGGTTGAAGGTCATGTACATCTTCTCCTGATGGAAGCTCCACCTGGGGGGGAAAACAAACCTTAAATATAATTTTGTCATCTTCTCTACGTTTGTTTATGGCTTACAACCAATCCCAATTCCTACATGTGTAACTAAGAGCACTTATGACAAGAGATATGAAGCTAAACAAAATTTCACAAACTTACAAGAAGATCATTATTACTGGTTTTGCTGAATGACAAGGGTGTCAAATCTTTGAAGGTACTTGATAGCAATTCCAATTCAGAGTCGCATTCTGAGCATAATAGCATTGGAAAATCCAACTCTACCACAAACTTACATTCTCTATCATTACCCTTTGAAAGCCTTTGAACTTTCCGGGCAATCAAAACTCCACTCTTTTGAGAGTGGAAACGTAGAGAATCTCCATTAGTGTTACCGAATGCAAAAAGAAGATAAGCAGATGCCAATGTTGCATGGCCACAGAGAAAAACCTAGCAGAAGGAAGAAATGCAAAAAGGGTTGATACTAAACCAAGCTGTTATTAACACAACAAATCAGTCCAAGCCTAATAAACACATGAAGTATAGCCTACTTACTAGAAACATGCATTGAAATTTTGATAAGGTGAATTTTGAATCCATTCAATTTGACCGCTCACTTAGAAAGTTTTGTACACACAGACAAATGCTATAGTTGACTACTACAAGAGCATTCGATGCATAGAATTAGACTTCAAGATGTTTACGTGATCCTGTGATAACAAGGTCATGATATATTTTAGGCAGCCAGCTTCTATTAAGAGGAAATGTACCCACAGTGGACCTGATCTATATATACTTATAGCAAGACTTCTACTTGCAGCAGCATTGCAAGCGATTAGCCATGCCATGACAAGGACTCCAAATGTTGATAGCAGGAGCTTGAAGAGAAGTGAAGAAAGGTGCCACACAAATCAAATGTAAAGTGTGAGTGAACCTGGTGCTTCTCACTTATTACAATGGACAAAAGTTCAATGGACTACACTTCAAAAAGAAGACTTAAAGCTTCAGTGAAAACCTTTTATCACAGATCCAAGAATTATCATTTTATATTGGAGGAGCCTTTCCTACCATCCACACATAGATGGACAAAGTGACAACAAAATCTGATGATTTCTTAAACTTTACTGTCATGGACAAATCTGGTTCTTGGTGAATGGGAGAACAAGTGGTTAGGTGAGTGGTTTAAAAGATTTACAAACTTACTCTGTAATAACCATCACACCATACAAACCCCTTTAACTCTCTTGACAGGTGGCAGCATACATCGCCACATGAGGCTCCCCTCAACAGCCTCGCCAGCCTACCACCATCACAGTGGGGAAGAATGCAGAAGATGCACATGGTACGGGCTTGAAGAGTGTAGGAAAGAACAAAGCTTCTTCTAGCATGACAGACAACAGAACATGATCTCCTAGCAAATAGCACCAAGAGCAAAATTTTTCAAGGCCCTAACTCCCTTGCTGATAACGACCTGTGGATTGAGAAGAACCCCCTGTGCATATCAGATACCATTTGTGATAACTTTTCTTATTGCATAGAGTCTAGGTATGAAGGTGCTGATAAAAAGGGTGTATTGATCGTCAACTGGCTTGTATAATAATTTGCTGAGGTTTGAGTCCAGGGAAGTCCTGGTCTTTTCTACTGGTAAATCACCAAGCTGAATGAAGCCACTAGATGTATCAACACTCCAGCTCAGGTTCATAATGTGGTGTATCACATTTTTCTGGGGGAAAGGGCTTCTTCGAAGTTGTCTTCAGACATGAGAGTCGGGACTCTGTCATTTCTGAGGACCATAACATAACCCTGGAGGGTTTCCTTTCCAATGTGGAACTTTGTGAAGCAACTGAAAACTGGACTATGATACCATTACAGTTGAGCTCAAGATCAAATTCCAGGATGCAATTAAAGATGTCGTGTACCTCTGGATTAATAAGTACTGGATGGAAAGACCAATCCAGATTCCTAGAAGAAAGGTATCGTTACGCTTGTGCCCAAGCAGCAGCATTACAAGAGATTAAATCACTGGCAGCTGTTCCCATTGATGAGTATCTTGTATAAAATTCTGGTTTAGGCTCTAGCCTTTAGGCTTTCTCCTTTGCTCCAAAATTTTATCAAATCTCATTGGTACACCTCTATCAAAGATAGGTCATTCTGGACAATGCTTTGAATGTGCTCATAGCTGTGAAGTGGGCAAAAGTCTCTAACCAGCTGGTGATATTACTGCAAGAGGCCACGGAAATGACCCTCGATAAGATAAAATGGGATAGCATTTGGCTGGTGATGAAGAAAATGATTTCAATGACAAAATTGCAAAATTCTGTTATTTTGCTAGCTAAGGGTCTGCATCCCATCTCTTTGTCAATGCTGCCCTTCTTCCACCCTTCGCAGGCTCTGTAGACAAAGTTTCTCTCCTTCAGGAACTCAATCCTTCTTCTGCATGCTAGATAAGCATGCAGACATGGGTAGTTTGCAGAAAATGAGATATAAAGAAAAGTAACTTTTCGGACAAGTGTTTGTGCCAACGAATCACTACTGATGCTCAAGATAATGGTTATAGCATATCAAAAGCATTACAAGTCCTTCTGTTGTACTAAGTTGCTGGTTTCACAGTCAACTGGCATAAGTCCACATTAATTAGTGTCATCAAGAAAGGCATCCTTAATTTGGGTCGAAAAGGACTAGTAGTGAATAGAGGCTGAAACCAGCCTTCCTTCTCCGAAAGGGTGGTAGATGACCTGATTTAACTCAAAATTACAGCAAGGATCTCTGGAATTCAAACTTTACCAATCTATCTTCAACAGGCGACACCCAGTTAGCCCCAACAATGTTGGGTTTTCACTTACACCTACACTCACACAGGAGTGTCGATGATCAATAGGACACTGGGGCACTTTTTACTCTCGATACGAGAGGTTTTTCCCCCAGACTTATTGTCTTATTTCGTATGTGCTTATGTCACACACTTACGGGCACTTATCATGTTCGGGTGTGAACACCCCCTACAACCCTAAGGTTTAAGGGTTGTGCTTTGTACTTTTAGATCACACTCTTTCAATCTATTGCATTGGGTGTCGTGCTCCACTCTCCACACTATCTACTGCACTCTGAGCTGAACTTCGATCCTCTCTCCTCCTCACATTTGGTATCAGAGCTGAGGCTCTGCGCAGATCAGCTCTGCTCAGCCTCCATGAGTCCCGGTTCAATACAAATCTACCCCAGTGTCCATTGTCAGCTTTGGAGCTGCTCTGCTCCTGCTCAGTCAGCCAGCGTCACCTCAAAAGGAGACACCCTGGGTGTGCCTCCATAAGCCCCTTCAGTGCTGCCAGCGTCTGCCCTTGCTGACGAACCTGACCAGCGACCTGGGCTATGCAGCCTCTGGTCCACCCGCCCCTGACAACGCCAAGCGCCGCCTGCGCCAGCTGCCCATCAGCTCGTCTGGGAGCACCGCCCCTCCTCTTGCGACTCCTGCCCTGCGCCACTGCCTGGTCCCTGCGTCTTCAGCCCCTCTGCACAGCTCGTCTCCTGCGCAACCCTTCTCCCGCTCCCGTCCACCTATGCGACACCGCCTAAGCCTATGACCTGCCCCCGCCACGCCTCAGCAGCACCCGAGCCACCACGCCAGCTGCACATGACTACATCTGGCCATCTGCACCTATCTCTGCATCTACTGCCTCCAGCTTGACATTTCTGAGATATTTTTTTCTTAAATTTTACTTTTATATTCCAGATTCACTTCTGGAAACAAGGCTTAAGCCCGGGCAGGCACAGAACTCTGTGTACATGTGTGGGACACGGTTGATGCAAATTTCTTGGCAAATTTATTAGAAATTTTGGGGCTTTTGTATTTTGGAAACACATTGGCACATGTACTACAGTCTCAGTCAAAGATAGACAGTTTTGGAAAATTTTGGGGCGAGAAATTTTAGGGCTTTTGCTCATACAGTGTTGCTGAACATTGAATGCACCTTGGACTGTGTGCATTACAGACAGTTTTGACAAAGTGTCCCTCACTGTACTTATTGCAGAAAGCTATTTGCTGTAATTCCAGGAAATTTTGGAGATTTCCAAGTTATTCCAAGTTGGACATTGCTCTTTTGCCTTCTTTTGGTATTGATTATCATGGCAAATCACGGAGGAGATGTATTTACCTATGTATCCAAAGAGGACAGATTGGATGGTAACAATTACTCACTTTGGTCCTTCATGATGAAGAATGTGCTTATTACGAAAAATATTTGGGATTATGTCAATGGAGAAGAAGTTAGGCCCAGAGTTGTGGCTCCTGCTACTCCTCCTCTACCAGGATGTGGACAATGGGCACCCCAACTTGTTCAGCTTGCTCCACTTCAACCACATCCCCAAAGATCAGCAACTCAAAAAGCATGGGATACACGGGATGCACATGCTTTGTCCCTAATTGCATTGGCAGTTCAACGGTCCATCATCCCCCACATTCGTTTGGCAGCTTCTTCACAAGAAGCTTAGCTAACTTTGGAGCAGTTGTTTGCTCGTAAGAATGAGACCCACATCTCTTTCTTAAAGAAAGAGCTTGAGACATTGAAGATGGATGAGGGTGATTCTATGCAAGATCACTAGAACAAAATTCAGAACTTACATGAGCAACTTATGAATGTCGATGAGTACTATTCAGATGCACAGTTGATATCTACTACATTGAACTCATTGCCTCCTTCATACTTGGCTTTCCACATTGCCCTAAACCTCACAATGAGGATAGCCCCACAGCCTATTTCCTTTCTTCAATTAGTCAATTTGCTTCTAGAGGAGGAGCAAACAAGAAGAAATAGTGGTGTGGATGTCATAGCCTCTGAGCAGGTTTTTATGGCTAAACAAAAGGGCAAAGGCAGCCAAGTAAAGAATGCTCCACAAAGCTCTAGGACTTCAAGCACCTCACAGGGAAGTAAAAAACAAGGAGGCATGCAAGCCAAAAAGGGCAAATGCCATTATTGCAAGAAGCCAGGCCACTACATCACTGAGTGTAGAAAGCGCATCGCTAAGAAGAAGAAAACGAAGGCAAGAATGTATGTTTCTGATGCTCCTTCCATTGCTACTAAGTCGGTATCCTTTGTTGCAAACAAGGACTATTGCTTTTACATAAGCAGTTATGACACTTCTTGGGCTGATCCATCATTTAGCTCTACAGAGGATGCAAGCACTTGGTTTTTTGACAATGGTGCTTCTAGGCACATCACATCTCGCAAAGATTTATTTGCTTTTGTTGGTGCAGCTCCAGTTGGCAAGTCTGTACAGTATGCCAATAATGCATCATACCTTGTTAGAGGTATTGGGGAGATTGTGATCACAGCCATTGATGGCTCTATTCTCCGCCTACAGGATGCTTTGTTTGTGCCCGGTATAAAAAAGAATCTGCTCTCTATTTGTTCTTTGGCATATTGTGGATTGCAAGTCACGTTTGATGATGACAAATACATAGTGAGAGACAAGGAATACATGACTTTGGTCTTGAGTGGCACTTTATGTCATGGATTATATGAGTTGGATACTCTTTTAGTTGATCAGTCAGCATACTTGGCATCCACTCTTACTCTTGCTATGATACAAGCAGAGTTATGGCATGCTCGCATGGGACATGTGAACTTTGGTAGCTTGATGCTCTTACAGTGTACATAGATGCTAAATGGATTACCTCTTCTGAAGAGACCTCTTGAGCACTTGTGCAAAGGATGTATTTTGGGAAACATGCATCGGTTTTCATTTCCCCATGATGTTAGCCACAGTCACGTTACAATTAGTGTATTTAGATGTAAATGGACCTATGCAAACAAAGTCATTGGGAGGATATTACTATTTTGTGACTTTTATTGAAGATTTTACTCGATTCTACTACGTCTATTCTTTGGTAAAAAAGTCAAAAGTGTATGATACATTCTTGGCTTTTGTTGCACTTGTTGAGAGCCAATCTGGCTGTAAAGTAAAGACTCTCCGTTTAGACTGAGGGGGGGAATATGTGTCCTCTATGCTGAGTTCTTTTTTGAAGCAAAATGGCATTGTTCATCAGTTCACTACTGCTTATACTCCACAGCAGAATGGGGTTGCAGAGAGGAAAAATCAATCACTCATGGAGATGGCCAGATGTATGCTGAAAGCAAAGAGCTTGCCACACAGTTTTTGGATGGAAGCTTGCCATGTTTGGAGCAGATGCCCAACAAAGCATTAAATAAAATTACACCTTTTGAGGCTTGGAACAGCCGAAAACCTTATGTTGGACACTTTTGTATCTTTGGGTGTCTTGCATATTCACACATTCCCCAGGTACTCAAACAAAAGCTAGATAACAAGGCTGTTAAATCCATTTTTGTGGGATATAGTAGTGAGAGCAAAGACTACAAACTCTATGATCCTCTCTCTAAAAGGTGTTTGTTAGTAGGGATGTACCATTTCATGAAAAATCAGAATTGTCCCTTGCTGGTTTAGACACATATCAGCCTGCCCATGATGTGTTTGAAGGGCTGCAGCCCATTTCATTTGGTGATTCAACTGGAGTTTCAGCAATTGAACTTAATTTTCAGCCAACTGCTCCATTGGAAAATGCAGAAAATCATCCATTGGCTGATCTGAATAATCAGTAAAGTGCTGAAACTGAAATTCAACAAGAGCTTATGCACAGTTAGGAGGCAAGACAAATGCCTAGATGGTATTTATAGACTATGAAAGATAGTCATCTAGATGCACCCATGGCTGGTCGTACTAGAAGGCAAGCTCGTATGCATGATACTGCACATACCATGGAGTTTGTTATAGCAGCAAGCACAGTTGATGATGAGAAGTTTGAATGTTTTGAGGATGCACAACAAAGTGTGCATTGGATGGCAACAGTTTTCCTTGAACTTCATTGTCATGAAGGGAGTGGACTATGACATACTGCTAGGCCGACCCTGGATGAGGAACGCGCGAGTTATTGAAGATTGGGGTAACAATCTCATCTTCTTGGGGAATAGAACAGAAGCGGTAAGGGTTGAGATGGATACTTGGAAGACTACCCCAGCCGACCTTGATGCTATCTCAACCATGCTAAAAGGTGATGCACAGGCAAGCAAACCCTATGGGTCATCGAGGTGCCTACATTCTGGCTACCCTTGGTCTCGAGAAACGTGCAAAACCTTGGGCTCTAATACCAGTTGTTGTGAGGGTGAGCCGCAGCTGAACGAGTGAGCAGGTGAGTGAGAGTGACAGAGAGAGAGAGAGAGAGAGAGAGAGAGAATACAATTCGATTTTGGATGTACCAACAATGTGTTGGTACACAAAGAATAAAATGTATTTATACTTAGGGCACGTAAGGGTGCATTCACATGTACAAATAAATAATACACGTGTACTATACACGGATGTGACATAAGGGTGCATTCACATGTACAAATAAATAATACACGTGTACTATACACGGAGGTGAATAAAGGGCCTTTATCCCAACAAGTTGGCCCCACCGTTTCTACGGCCCCTACCGGATCCTTCAGAGAGTTGGTGACTTGGCCTATCGATTAGAGCTTCCCTCTACCACCAAGATTCACAATGTGCTTCATGTCAACCAATTGAAGCCTTTCATTAGCACCTCAGTGGACTATATGGAAGAACTTCCCCCCAATTAGATGAAGAAGGTATCATTCAATATATCCCTGAGGCAATCATTGGGCAATGAGATAAGCATTTAAGATCTCGATCTATCAATGAATACCTCATCAAATGGCAAGGCCTACCTCTAGAAGAAGCCTCCTAGAGCCCAACCACTATTGTCAATGAATTTCCTCACCTCCAAGATGCCCAACGGGCTTAAGATTAGCCAATCATGCCCCCCGTTTGACCATCCCGTGCTTGCAGACTGCACACTGTTTTAGAACAATTTTGGACTTGCCCAAATCTCAAGAACGTGCGTCCTACCTGGGCTGAAAAAAAGTACTCATCATAAGCTCCGTTTCGACATGCAACACGCCCCATTTGGAGCAACCTATCAAAAGTTATGACAATTTTATCTCAGCAAGCCTGTCATGGACAACATGCTGTCCCTAGTCTTTACCCATCCATTTTCATTGTAATGTGACTCAGAGTAGTACTCAGCATCCCACTCCTTAAGCCATCTATCACTTCCCTCCAATTGTCTTCGTTTTTTTAGACAAAAACCTTCAAGGTAGAGACGGATTGTAACAAGCGGGATACATAGGAACTAGGGGTTAGACACCCAGTCGCACTGACCGAGGTATATAAGGTGTAAAAGTCCCAATTTAGGGCAAGCAGTTATTATCAAGAACATACTCTTCACCTTCATTTTCAGCTTCCATGGCTTCCTCCTCGCTTCTTCCCTCTTTTCTGTCTCTCTCTCTCTTCTTTTAGTCTTTCATTCTCTTCTTCCTTCTCTCTTTCTCTCTCTTTAGCTCATTCTCCTCTCTCCTCTCAATTTCATTCATTACATTTATGTCATAAACTCTATGACTTAGATGCTTATTCAGCTGATGAATTGGTCTATCTAGCATCTACTCTTACTTCTACTATGTCACAGGTAGAATTATGGCATGCTTGTTTAGGGCATGTTAACTATGGCAACTTGATGCTTATGCAGTGTACATAGATGCTTGATGGCTTACCTCTCTTAGAGAGACCTCTTGAGCATATGTATAAGGGATACATTTTGGGAAAAATGCATAGTTTTTCGTTTCCTCGTCATGTTGCTTTTAAGGCAACTACCAAATTACAAATTGTGCATTTAGATGTATGTGGCCTTATACAAACAAAGTCATTAGTTAGTTGTTATTATTTTGTCACTTTCATTGATGACTTTACTCGTTTTGTTGGGTCTACTCATTGGTGAAAAAGTTAGAGGTGTATGATGCATTTTTGGCTTTTGTAGTACTTGTTGAAAATCAATCTGGCTACAAGATTAAGACTCTTCGTTCGAACCGAGGGAGGGAATACATATCTTCCATGCTGAATAATTTTTTGAAGTAAAAAGGCATTGTCAATCAATACACTACTGCATATACTCCACAGCAGAATGGGATTACATAGAGAAAGAATCGGTCACTCATGGAGATGGCCAAATGTATGCTGAAAGCAAAGAGTTTGCCACATAGTCTTTTTATGGAAGCAGTTATGTGTGTTTGCCATGTTTTGAACAAGTGTCCTACCAAGGCATTAAAGAATGTCACACATTTTGAGGCTTAGAACAGCCAAAAACCTTCTATTGGACATTTTCATACTTTTGGGTGTCTTGCGTATGCTCACATTCCCAAGGTACTAAGAAATAAGTTGGACAACAAGGCTGTTAAATGCATTTTTTTAGGGTATAGCGGTGAGAGCAAAGGATATAGATTGTATGATCTTGTCTCCAAGAAGATATTTGTTAGTAGGGATGTGGTTTTTAATGAAAAATCAGAATTGTCCCTTGCTAGTTTTGACACATATCAGGTTGCCAACAATGTATTTGAAAGGCTGCTGCACATTTCTTTTGGTGATACAACTAGAGCTTCAACAAGTAAACATAATGTTCAGCTAGCTGCTCTATTGAGTAATGCAAAAATTCAGCCTGTGGCTGATCTGAATATCAAGTAAGATGCTGAATTTGAGGTTCAGCAAGAGCTTGTACACAATCAGGAAACTAGGTAGATGCCTAGATGGTACTTGCAGACTATGAAAGATAGTCATTTGGATGCTCCTATTGCTGGTCGTACTAGAAGACAAGCTCGTATACATGATGGTGCTAATACAATGGAGTTTGTTATGGCAACACATTCACTTGATGATGAGGAGCCTAAATGTTTTGAGGATGCACAACATAGTGTGCATTGGATGGCAGTAATGCAAGCTGAGTTTGATTCTATCATAAAGAATCAAACATGGAATTTAGTGACCTTGCCTGTTGGAAAGAATGCCATTGGTACAAAGTGGATCTATAAGCTAAAAAGGAATGCAAATGGATCCGTTGACAAGTATAAAGCCAAGCTTGTGGCCAAAGGCTACGCACAAAAGAAAGGCATTGACTATGAGGAGACATTTGCTTCTACATCTTGCATGACTACCATTCGGTCTATGGTTGCTTTGGCTGCCCATCATGGTTGGACCGCGCACCAACTTGATATTAAGATTGCATTTTTACATGGGAAACTTCAAGAAGAAGTGTACATACAGCAGCCCATTGGTTTTGCAATTGAGGGATCCGAACACTTGGTATGCAAGCTAAAAAAAGGCTTTGTATGGTTTGAAGCAAGCTCCCCGAGCTTGGTATGCAAAGATCAATGCCTTTTTACTCAACCAAGGGTTGATTAACAACTCATCAGAGTCTACACTTTACGTTGTAAAGAGGGGGGATCCTTGCTGGTCATATGTCTTTATGTTGATGATCTTCTGCTCACAAGGACACATGCTGATCAAATTTCAACATTCAAACAAAGTTTACAACAAACTTTTGAGATATCAGACTTAGGGCCTTTGCACTATTATTTGGGCATTCAATTCATTCACGATACTAGAGGCATTGAATTGTCATAGTCTAGATAAATCAGTAGACTTCTTAAGAGATTTGGCTTGCAAGATTACAAGCCAATTTGCACACCAACGGAGATTGGACTCAAGCTATCCTTGCATAATGGCAGTGATTTGTTTGATATCCATATGTATAGTCCAACAGTTGGATGTCTCATTTACTTATGCAACACAAGGCCAAATATTTAGTTTGCAGTTTCAACCCTGAACAAATATATACACCACCCACACATGTCACATTGCCAAGCTATCAAGCATGTTTTTTGTTACTTGCAGGATATTAGGACTCTTGGATTTCTTTATGCCAAGGGGGAACCACTGCAACTACATACTTACAGAGATTCAGATTGGGCTGGTGATTTTGATTTACGTCACTCTACTAGTGGTAACTGTTTCTTTCTTAGCTCATCTTGCATCTCTTGGCTTAGCAAGAAACAATCCACTGTTGCCACATCGCCTTGTGAAGTTAAATACAAGGTAGCTTTCACTACCACAATTGAATGTGTATGGCTTAGACGTTTGTTGGCTGATCTTGATGTATCTATCATGAAGCCTACTCCTTTGTTTACTGGCAATCAAAGTGCCATTGCAATGGCATGGAACCCAGTGTTTCATATACGCATGAAACACCTAGAGGTCCACTATCACTTTGTCAAAGAGAGGCTACATGCAGGAGATATCAATCTTGTCTACTGTCCTAACACCAATAATGTGGTAGATGTAACCAACCTTCCTTCCGTAGATGGGTGGTAAATCCTTGATTACAACTTAATTACAGCAACAAACAATTAATGCAAATCTGAAAATACAAATTTACCTACTATTGATCTTGGACAATGCACACCTGATTGGCCCCAAAATTGACGCCCCTTTCAGTATTTCTTTAGCTTTATTGAAGAAGAAGAAGATTTACAATGGGATTCTCCCAATCCCTTTCAGTATTTCAACTCCCCTTGCTGTCCAAAGTGACCAACGAGTCTTCAATCTCTTTTGCCCCTTGATTTGGGCACTTAATTGGCCTTCATCCACTTCATAGACGATGGAAATGCCCCAAATTCAATGACTAGCTAGTCCTCCACCTGAATTTAGCTGAAATTCACCTTCAGCCCTAAAAAATCTAAGTCTTGGAGCTTTCAATTTTTGGCACGCTTCTCGAGGCTGCTATTAAACCCTAATTTCTGCTATAAATTAGGGTTTACAACAAAGAAATTTGCAATTTCTCAACCTCCAAAGGTCCAAATGCTGAGATCTTCGGAGCAAGGCTGTGAAATGGTTGGGAGATAAGAGAGAACACTATAGAGAGAGAAAATTCAAAGTTTTGTCATAAAGAATGACTGAAAATCAATCAAATGCAATTGCTGCCCTGCCACAACAGCTTGTAGACGCAAAGAATTGAAGAAAATCAATCATTTATTGCTACTGCCCTGTCTCAACAGTATGTAGATGTTATCACCTGCTGTTGATTGGTCTTCTCTTGCCCATGGCTGCCTCAAAAGATCCTCCAATGGCTGCATTTCAGACCAGCAGCCTCTCCTCCCTCTCTCTTGCAGGCTGTATCCACTAAAAATGACTCTCCCCAACCTCTAAAGACGTTTTTCAGTCTTACATGGACATTTTTGACAAGTGGCAACCTTCCCAAATCCATAATTAAATATTAATTTTCAATCCTTAAATACTAAAAATCAATCTAATAATTATTTGGGTGCCTTGAAAAATAATCTCATTGGCCAATAATTAAATTGGTTGGGCAACTTCCATTCCCAAGTATCTCTTCACCATCTTTGACCATCAGATTGGCGTTAGGTACCATTAAACACCACTTCTCTAGTGTCATCAACTGACACTTATGGCCAAATGAATGACCTAGGCCAACAACTGGCACCAGATACCACCAAGTACCTGTGCGGCATAACTTATAGCAACTTTTTCCTTTGATATCCCGTGATTTCCTCGGGTCCCATGCTCATAAATTTACTCTAACCCCAGTTGCATCTCACATGTGCAACATTTACTTAAACATGTGATTAAAAATTAATCCACATGTTAAGTGAGGTTTCAAAAATACATGTCCTCATGGCAGTAGACATCTTCACCAAAGCTCTTTCTCGTGACAAATTTGAAGCATTCTGCAATGCTTTAAATTTGATCTCCTTTGGTGGATGATCCTTGTATATTAATCAATCTTCACTCCAAGGGGGGTTTGTTGGGTTTGACTCACACCTACGCTCACAAAGGAGTGTCAGTGATCCTCGGTAGGACACTCGGACACTTTTTACTCTCCTTACAAGAGATTTTTTCCTCCAGCTTTATTCTCTTTTATTTTATGTGTCTATGTTACACAGTTTGGGCACTTCTCGTGTTTTATACCTTTCGAGTGTGAACACACATCAGCAACCCTAAGGTTGTACTTTGTACTTGCACATTACACTTTTGATTATTGCATTGGGAGTCGTGTCTACACTCTCTTCACTATCAATTGTACTCTCAGTTGAACTTCGATCTCTATGCATCCTCTCACACATACCACATCCCTATCTCTCTATCTACCAATCAGCACTCACACTTCGGATCCTATGGCTAAGAATGCCTTTGTTGGAAATGGAGGGAGAGTGAGTGAGTGAGTGAACACAAGACAATGAGCAAGAGTGGGCAACAATCGCACAAAAATTCTCAATCACGCATCCTGTAATATCTAAAAGTTTACATTCTACTTCATTTGGGCATCTCTCACTTAGCCAATCAATTTGGATACATGGCCATGCCAAGTCAACCTCATTAAACTTACTCTGCAATGCTATTGCGATTACACTCTTCTCTTTAAGCTGCACAAGGATTCATCACAGGGAATCTCTTTCGGATAATGGGCAGTATAGGGTCAATCCTAAGTATACTTCATTCCTAGACTCAAGCCACTTGCATGGCATAACATCCCTTAAAAGGATAGCTTTTGAGTTTATTGGCAAAAAAACCATGCACATTAATGACCAACATCGTTCAAAGCCCAAGGGTGCTCTACCCCAATCTCAAAATTCTAAATCCACTCCAAGCTCAATCCCATCTAGCAATAGTAGTGCTACTTCCAAGCGGTGGTGGTGGGGTTGGGGGGGGGGGGGGGGGGGGGGGGGGGGGTGCGGGGGGCATTGAGTCCACTCCTAACAATCCATCCCAAGAATGTAGTGAAGTTTCTCTAGCCTCAATGTCCAAGGAGACTAAGGTTTCTTGCCCCCCTAATAACCACCTCTCTTAGAGGCAAGCTGATGGTGTCTTGTCTAAATAGTTCATTCGGAGTTAGCCAACCACAACACCCTCCCAACACATCTACATGCCCTTGAAAGAGTCTATGGTAGCCCTATCTCTTAGGCTTGTCTTTCCTTCCAATCCCTAGGCTAATTACAACTAGGCTAGAACACTTAGTCTAGTCTTTCTAATATCTCTAGGCTAATCGTGCTAGTACCTTAGCCTAGTTATCGAGTTGCACACTTCAACTAAGTCATCAACTAATTCTCATCGGTAATTTCATTTATTGGACCTCTTTACTTCTTTCACTACATTAATGCTTAGGCTTAACTTCATTCTTAGCCTTACATTAGACCGCACCTCTCAAGATAAAGCACAAGTATTTGGTTCTTCTATTCTCATTACGGTACTAACATTCTAGGCTTGTATTTTATATGACTAACCTTCTACCCTCCAAGACACTACATACACAAATCACTCATGACAAACCCCAATGTCCTCGTGCGGACCATCATGATGACTAAACAAACATGGTACGAACAAATGGTGCAACGCACACAATGCAACAATCAACCTTTTTTCTAGAAACTTCAACATTAAGGCAACCATTGCAATAACCTAGGATCAGAGGATGACATTATAATTCTGCCCACTTGACCCCTCATCCAATTGACTGCAACCAATGATGTAGTTGCCACTGACACACTCATTCACAAATGCGCCAACTTCAACACCTTTCCTTATTGTTGTTGGTAAAAATAATCTACCATATATAACTAGACTAGAGAGATGAATTTTCAACCCTCCCTTAGTGGTTCAATTGTGATGGTTTAGCCCCACTTCTTTGTCATTTGACCAACATGGAGGCTTCCCCTTCTAAGGCCGAGTTTCAAGCACCCATGCGATGCTACCTCGAAGGTTATTTCTCCTCATATTTCCGATTGAGATGCTTAGATTCTTCATCCGCTTCCCAACACCTTAAGCAATACTCATGGTCCACCTTTATCTTCAACATCAACATGATGGGGAGTAAGGACCCTAGCTACTCCTGCCCTCGGCATCAACATTATGGTGAAAGAGAGTGCTTTTCTTTAACATCTACAAATTGATTTGTCTTTTATTGTCTTTGACACTTGTACCTATGCTGATTATTGGAAAAGGGCATTTGAGCATGTGAACACTTTCTCTGCAATGACATTGCTCAAGTGATATCCCTGCTATACTAGCATTCTCATTTTGCATTCCCTCTTGCATTAGCATCATGCTTGTGTTATTTGGACAATGTTTGTGTGATGTGGGCAATACTCAAACAAGTAGCCCTATGTCCTACTAGGGTCACATTGGTGATGGTTATCTTCTTTTTTGTTTCTTACCCAAAGGTTCCACCCCCAAGAGACCAAGGTATTAGGCTTAGGGAGGTGGAGATACACTAGGGTTTGCAAAAGAAAACACAGATACAACCACAACTGAAACACATGAAATCAAACACTAACATAAAAACACAAAATGCAGGTAACTAAATAATGAATGAATGAATGAATGAAAAGGCACAAAATGCTCAAAGGGAGAGCTATCAAACATCTAATGGCTCTCATGGAAGCGCGCTAAGGCAGGTGGTGATGTGTGGCATCCACAAAAACAAATCCCAAGTACGGTAACCACCAGTCTAAGCAGAGACTGATGAAGAAAAGTGCTAAAAATGCAAAAACCACCTACTGCAGATACAAATGCTTATCGAGCCAATACTGAAAAGTGCTCTAAACCATAAACAGCAACAAGGCAGCCTGTAGGGATTGCTGGGGGGTTGTCCTACCAAGACCTACAAAGGTAATATTAAACCACTTTCAACTTTCTTTTTTAACGGAGTAACTATGCCTGTGGGGGGGAATAAAAAGATAGCCAGATCCAACATCACAAAACAAAAGACTATTCCCAACCACCCATCTAGGATGTTGGTGACAAAGGGGTGAAGAGGTATGGAAGAGTTGTAGTAACAAAACTACCGGTGGAGACGACTCACGATCCACTCAAGGGTACTCTATACAATGAGATACAAAGAGTAATGCTACATGATAAGAATGCGCATGCAGTAAGGTGAAACTTGGATTGTGTCCCTCATGGGGAAATCATTCATTTGCTCAAGTGTTGATAGATGTCGATGGATATTGATGTCAATAGAAGGAGAGTCTAATGTCAATCTTGGTATAGTGCCAACAATCAAGTTGAAATGATGTATTCCAATGATGAAGGTAGACCAAATATCCCTCAATTGGAAGAGCCAAAGGAGAATAGCCATCTAGGTACACAGAACATGCACGTACTCAATCTCGAAAGAGGGCTCCTATACTAACCAAATGGCATAGGCAAGCCCAAATCTCAATCTCAGGGGAGGCTCCAATGCTAGTTGAGAATCACCAAGATAGCAGTCCATCATACAAACGGATCTAATGGATGAGCCCAGAAGAACATGACCCTCTCCAACTAGAAAAATAGGAAAGATTCAACCATCTAAGCAATTGGGATGTACCTGACACTTGCCTTTCTCAAATAGGGTGGTAGATTATCTAATTTTACATAGCTTATATCAAGCAATTAAATTCACAAATTTGAAATTTTAACTTTATAAAATACTCTTGGATAACCAACACCTCATTAGGCCCAACAATTGGCACCCCTTGTGGTATTTCTTTACCTTGTATTGCGCAAAGATGAAGTAGACTCAAATTTAGGAATTATCCCCTTCAATCGCCAATACAAAGGGTTGTCACAATTGAATGACTAGCATCCCTTGAAGTATTTCTTTACCTCGTATTGCTCAAAGACAAAGTAGACTATAATTTAGGATTAATCTCCTTCAATACAAAGGGTTGTCACAATTGACCAACAGCAACAAGGAAAAATTTGCCCCTCTTTTGGCTAGAGATTGGGCACAAATCAATCCTTGGACTCTTGCATGCAAACCAAAGAGAATGGGCATGGACTCATCCCTCAAATCAGTTGTAAATTCTCAATTCACAACTATTATTTTGAGTATGGTGTCTTCAATTATTGGGTTGCTGCTATAAATTAGGGTTTCATAAGCAAAAATCATTGTTCCTCTTCACCAAAGGTTGAAATTAGCTAAGAATTGCTGAGGGAATGTTAGAGAACAAGAGAGAAAATTAGTTGGAGAGAGAATCTTTTAAACAATAGCTCTATTGGCAATGGCACCAACAACTTCGAAAGGGGGGTAAAACCTCCATGCCATTGTGGAGCCCTCCTCTTCTATCACCACCTCTCACTTAGGCAAAGAAGGAAACGGTAAACCTATTGTATCTGTCCTATTGCACTGTGCAACCAACTGTCACATGATTCTAGGTGTTCCATGACGGCTGGTTCCTCTCACTCAATTGCTCTCCACCCCCCATAATGGCTGCATCCACACTCAGCCAGCCCCAAACAGCCTTCTCTCCGCTTGCATGGGCAAGTTTGCAAAGTGGCAACCTTCCAAATGCTATTTTCAGCATTAATTATTTAATTTTCAGAATTAAATTTTTGAAATTTAGCTAATTATCCATTTTACCCTGCCCATTAATTAGCTAGTGCCCATCCACATTTTATGTGCCAACCCCTTTGAGACTTTAAGTTGTTTCCAATATTAATTGGCCTTAGACTAGCATTAATGTATTAATTAATGTCTAGTCCTATTGTCACCATAGGACATTTTAAAAACCCAATTAATGCCCTAGGCCCAAATTGACACCAAGCACCCACAAGTACCTATCCAACATGGGAGGTCTCCGCTGGCGGGGGGACAAGAGTTCGGTAGTAATGCCCCCAACCCAATAGTAAAGGGACTATTCCCTAGCTGATTAGAGAAGGTTTATAATATGGTCAAATAGGCTGACTAGACTATCTTCCTAGGCTATAAAAGGAAGACCCCTCCCAAGCCATCATCAATCTATCTTTTACCCAATCAAAGTTCTTCCAACTAGCCTTAAGCTCTTTGCCTATCATCTATTTGGATCACCATCTAAGCTTCATAGTGGAAGCACATGGGTGGATAAAACCATCTTCGTATTAGTTTGTTTGGAATTAACTAAGTTTCTATTCTTCTCATATTTTCTGTGTATTCTCTACTCCTTGCTCAGATTTTGTTTGTTGCACCATGTAATTTTTATAGTGCTGAAACCTTGAACTGTTTCATTCTAGCTTTAAAACATTTCTACAAATGAATGGACAGACAACTACTTCTCGACATTGTAAGGCGAGCTGTAGTAAACAAGAGTACTTAATAAATGGTGACACTAACCTACAGGAGCCAACCATATAACAATGGTCTACCTACTCATAATGCTATATGCTGGCCCAATATACCTGGGTAAACTTAGCTTGTTGAGCCATAATAGCTTCATAGTATTCTTATCACATCAGTATCAGACACAACAAGTTCATACTTCACAATCTAAAACCTTGTGTGATGTGAGGAACAATTGACTCATAAGACAGATAATAACATTGCAAGCAAAACCTTACCAACAAAAGATTCTTCATTCAGTATGTCTGATCAATATTATGTCATTGTAAGCACACGGTGCATTAGTGTGCATTACCAAATGAGGACAACCCAAATAATCATGATTTTTCCACAAAGCATCTACAAATACATAACCATGCTCCAAGGTAACTAAATGCAGAGATCTGTTATATGCAGAACTGGGATGCACGAACAATTTTCAAAAGAAAGGAAGCAAGGAAACTCAGCAGGAGTATTAAGTTCTGAATATCTGACAAAGATTCTTTGTATAGAGGTCAATCCATGAGTGCAAACTAGCTTCTAACCTTACATGTCCAAATGAACTGAAAGTAATTATGACTTCTGTTTCGAATTCTTAACCTTCATAATTAGAATGTGTGAATTAAAATTGACTTACCTCTGAACAGGGTGTGAACCATCTGATCTCAAAATCATCAATCTTGGTAGCATTATCATTACCAGCTAGCCTCCTTACCAAAAATACTGTTAGAGAAAGGTTGAATTCTGACGCGACTTGTTGCATCCAATGTCCTTCCTGCCAAGCAGGAAGCAAGCAAACGGCAGCAGGATTGCCCCTAAAAGGGGTGTCTGTGAAAGCATCCACCTAACATGAAGTAAAAAAGGACTTTTATTTAGTCCCAAATATAGGTAGCATATAGGACATCTAAGTGCCTCCAGCAGACCTGGGAGAAGCACTTTTGGCAGAGGCCATTGAAGCAAGATGACATCACAAATAACAAAGCGTAACGTTTTCCAAGAGCTAGCATTATGTTTTCCTTCAATGCACCTTTACTAACAAAGTAACTGTTTCTTTTCATCATCAATGAACCGTTACTAACAAAGATATTGTTTCCTTCCATCCTCAATGCAGCATGAAACTCATATGGAGGTTGCACTGTTCGTGTTTAGAATCTTTTTATTCTAAAGTATCAAACCTGAAAAGGACTCTTTGACATCCTCTAGATCTACCACTAAGCTTGCCACTGTTTAACAATCACAGTCAAAAGCAACATGTTGTTTTGTTGTACAAGTTTCTAATTACAACCATTGTTCCTCCACTTCCATTTTTGCAGGTAAAGCACTTTGATAGGCTGGATAAAAGCAGGAACCATAGATATCATAGAGCAAAATATACACCAGCTACAACAATATTCAAACCTAAATAAAGTCTCCGTAAAAATGACTTCATTTTCAAGACTGCTCAAACATTGTCAGCTCTTGTTTCACAGAGTATTTTGACATACTCCGAGTATTATAAAGACTACGCATACAAGACAAGATTTACCCAGATTATGTATGATCACAAAAGTTGGAACAGGCTCAGAAAAGGTGGACAACAGCTGCACAAAGGATGATGAAGACAGCTGGGGCACAAATGAAGTTGAAAACACAGGGAAAATCAGGTTTTAGGCAGCAAGAAGCTTCACCCACTCATGGAGATGACTGTCCAGCCCACCTGACATAGCGCAGCAATAAAATGCAGATATATCAGCAGGTTGCCCAGCACAGGAAGAAGTTGCCCAGCTCCTACGACAGCTGACAGTAGCAAAACACAGTTATTTTCAGCCCCTAGACCAGTAAATGGACCCTGTAGAACATTTGTCACTAAAGGAACATGTAAACACCCAAACAATGGGGTATTTTAAGGAATGGAGAAAACAAATACTTAAGCTGAATATGACAATTATTCAGACAATTGCAGCCATGGAAACGTGAGAGCAATGGATAAAAATTGAGGGTGGAAGATGGGCAACCCTCCTCAAAAGATTGTATTTCTACTCCACCTACGTCCTTTAAGGAAGAGCTCAGTTACAATCAACCAAAAAGTGAGTAGAAGTAGTTCACTCTCACAAGATCATGTAAAGATGTACATGTGCGCATGCATCACTTACTATGCAATTAAAAAAACTAATTTCTTTCTTTGCAAAATGAGAATAAAAAGAGAAAAGGTCAACCTTTCTCCATTGACGGACAGCAATACATCAATATGGCTTACTTCTTGTTCATGAAATGGAAGAAGAGCTCGAGAAGAAAGGGTTGTAATGAATTTATACGTCTGTCGTCTTGTAAAACAACGGCGAAAGAAGAAAGAATATGAGGATATTCGATGATGAAAGAGTGGAGGATAATGACATAGATAGATGGCGCTAACTTTAAGCTACCTTCAACAATTGTACAAGAGTTTACAACCAAAATAGTTGATGTAAAATGAGGAATGCATTGGTTATTACATACCATAAGGAGTTGTGCCATACATCCTTGTATGCAGTCCCTGACCCACCATACCATGGAAACTAGTACCACCACCAAAGTAACCTAGCTGCCCCATAATTGCATGCATGCCCTGCTTCCAAAAAGCATTGGATTAACACTTCCAAGTTGGCCTTGCATATGCATCAATTGCCCCACTAGCATCTTACTATCCCAAAGCTCTTGAAGACGATTTTCTCTTCTTGCTTTTGCTACACTCCTTTAAGGGGTTCAAAAAGCACATGAACTGTGAATCGTTTACCAATTGCACAAACATTTCAATTGTTGTCCTCAACTAATCTTTAAACTAGTCATCAAATTCCCTTTTCTCTCTTCGATCATTAGCTTCAAGAGGACTAGAAGGACCCACCTTGTGAAGATATGCTAGGGTTTGCACTGAGGAAACAAAGCATATACGACCAAGATTGAAACACAAAGACTCAGACAATGATAAGCAAAGCTCAAACCCTAAACCCAAAATGCAAAACGCAAGCGCAAAACTCATAACTCAACCTTGAAGTGAATGAATAGTGTAAATGAATGTAAGAGTATACAAAATGGCCAAGGGCAGAGCAATGGAGTATCGAAGAGTAACGTCCACCGGAGAAGAATCCCGAGGGCTATAACTACCAATCAGAGATGAGAGAGTACTGAATAATGAAGGGCAACAGCCTGGTCACCAAAACACTGTAGTCGGAGGCTGAAATTTGATAAACACAGCTACGTACCACCAAAAAAGGCTGAAAACTAGTCACCTGAGGTAGAGAACTATCAAACGACAACAAGAGAGGTGTGTGTTGATATAGATGGTTTATTGGACAACAAAAACACACATACTGCAGCAGTTGTCCGATGGGAGAGATGGCAGTAGCTTGTCACTTGGCACCAAATACTGAAAACACAAGTTGATCAGGTGCTATGATGACACAATAGATGGAGACCTCCAAACAGTAGAGCAATGGCTGAAAATAGACCACCTAAGGCTAGATAGTAATAGGCCGCAATCGTTGATCGCTGGACAACATAGGATAGGTGGCTCATGGCTGAAATCTACACACGAGCAAGAGACCTGCACAAAAGAATGAGGCTAAATGGTGGTCAGCCTGTCTATTTATAGATGCTGAAGGGTGCCCCAAAAACTAGGGGTTTTGGGGGACCACTAAAACTCTCTCGAACCATGCACCATTTTGTGTTTTTCATTAATCAAGCGTGTTTTGGAGCTATTTAATGATGCTAATCAGTTGTAATACATGTTTTATCTCAATATCCCCTCACCCCAAAATTGAGCCTAAAAGGGAAGGCCTGCAGTATTTACCCCAAGGCATCTCACCCTAAAGTAGCGGCTAGCCAGGGTATCGAACAAAGGATGCACAGTGGCTATCCAAGTTCAACCAAGTGGTGAAATTAGACCTGTTAAAATGAGCCTTATTTGTGAAGGCATTCTTAGCCATTGCAACAAGAGTGGTGGTGCTAGGAAATAAAGGTGTGTAATGGGAATAGGGTGGATTGAAGGAATAAGGTGGGGAAGTGGAGTACACTGGGAAACCAATTCTAGAGTGCCCACCACGCATACGAGAAGTGTGCACAGTGGTTCCAAATGTAAGCATAGGCAAACTAGGTATGGACATGGTAACTACATGAGGAGCCCAAGGTGGAGGGATAGAGACACGTAAAGCAGAGGATAGAAAGTCCTACATAGGAACGACCAAAGGGATATGTGGTGACAATTGTCCATAAGTAGAGGATGGATATCCTTACGTCTAAAAATTCATGTGGGGGTTGTGAGTATCCCAAGGTAGTGAGGGGGATGCCCATCACAACCGTCCCAGAGTGGAAGGATGTAAAGTAGGGATATATGGAAGGTACAGTGTTTAAGGGTAGCATTTCCCCTAATGATGTACCAAGAGGTGTAGTGAATGGAGGGTAGATAGATGGTGGGATGGGAAATGAGAAAGTGCTAGGAGCAGAGATGGAATATCCAACCCCTAGTGTGCTATGAGCAAACAAGGAGTGTAATCCTAAGTTTTGAAAGAAAGATGTGAGTAGATTAGAATGTGGAAAAGATAGTGGTAGGATGGGAGGAAGGTAAGAAGTATGGTTTACTTGCTCAAATGAAACAAATGGCAAAGCTATACCTAATAAAGATTATCTACTTCGAGAGCCTCCTCTATTAAAGTTAACATATTGAAAATCATTCGGATCCTACACAACAAAAGAAAAAACAGGAGAAGATTTTGGCTCATACGACTCAAAAGAATGATATGAACTTGACATGAGGCTTGGGTGCGACGAAGGAGATGGATCGCTAGACGCACCGAATGTCGTGGTCCCTCCAAGGTCAGGAAGATGGCCAGTCTCACCAATTGATCCAAACGGAGTAGTAGCACTCATTGGAGGGGTGTAAACCTAATTGTACATGATATACAAGTACTCCTCAAACTCCTCATCTATAAGATGACCAAAACAAGAAGAAGAAGAAGATGGTAAAGGTGAAGGTGTGTCTACCTCCTCCTCCAAACCATAATCCCTTCTCAAAGCCTCCCATGATGAACGCTATAGGGCATCATAGGATCTACAGAAGAAGGTGACTGAGACATTATGAGTCAAAATCGAGTCACATGTGAGCCTTGCACAAAGTCTAGCCTTCACAATCACTATGAGATACTCTTTAGAAAAGCACTGGCTCTGATACTATGTGAAGACATGCTAGGAATTACACTAAGGAAACACAGCATGTACAACCAAGACTGAAACACAAAGACTAAGACAATGACAATCAAAACTCAAACCCTAAATGCAAAACGTAAACGCAAAACTCAAAACTCAAACACAGAGACAAACACAAAGAGAGGAAACTCTAAAGTGAATGAATACAATAAATGAATGTAAGAGTGTATAAAATGCCCAAGGACAAAGCAATGGAGTATCAAAGAGTGACGTCTACCAGAGACAGATCCCGAGTGCTATAACCACAATTCAGAGATGAGAGAATACTAAATAATGAAGGGCAGCAATCTAGTCACCAAAACACAACAATCAGGGGTTGAAATCTCGTAAACACATTAGCGTACCACCAAATAAGGCTGAAAACTGATCACCGAGGCAAACAACTATCAAGAAATAACAGGAGAGGTGTGTGCTGATATAGGTAGCTTGCTGGACAGCAAAAACACAAGTGCTACACGAGTCACCCAATGGGAGAGATAACAGCAACTTGTCACCTATCACCAAATGTTGAAAACGTAGGCTGATCATGTGCTATGATGACACAACAGATGGAGACCTCCAAACAACACGGCAATGGCTGAAAACAGGCCGCCTATAGCTGGATAATAATGGGCTACAATCAATGATGGCTAGACAGAAGATGGTAGGTAGTTGATGGCTAAAATCTGTACAGTAGAGTGAGAAACTTGCACAAAAGGATGAGGCTGAATGGTGGGCAGCCTATCTATTTATAGATGTTGAAGGATGCCCCCAAAATTAGGGTTTTGGGGGACCACTGAAACTCTCTCAAACTGCGCATTAGTTTTGCATTTTTCATTAGTTAAGTATATTTTGGGGTTGTTTAACAATGCTAATTAGCTTTAAGGTGTATTTTAGCTCAACAACCTCTTGTCCAATTCCCTCATTCTCAGCTTGCTGTCCATATGCTGCATGCCTTGTTCAAGATCAAGCATTGCATTTCTCCCTTCATTATGTGAATTTTCTGACTAAGAGGCATCATCACAACTTGATTCCATCTCACTATCTGAAGACATTCTTGCTATAATGCTCAGCTGATTACAATTTCAGCACTAGAGCAAAGCTTCTGACCTTCAATCAAGCGCCTCGGGTCCACCAAAGTTTATGGTATCCCAACAATGGAACCTTGAAACCAATCTTCCCCCTCAAATAGAGTGGTACTAACCTAATTTAACACTAATTACAAGAAGTAATTAATTCACATAAGTTAAAATGCACACTTTACCACTTTAATCTTGGACAATGAACAACCTGTTGGCCTTAAAACTGGTGCCCCTTACAATATTTCTTTAGCTTTTAGTGCAAATGGATAGAGTATAACTAAGATTCTCCGATCTCCTCCACTAATCCAAGTGCCTCTTGCTGTCAAAACTGACCAGCAAGCCTTTAAACCAATTTGACCCTTGGTTTGCTCGAGGATTGCCCTTCGCTCTACTCCTTGAAAGACAAATTAAGCCTCAAATCTGATATGGGCTAGCTAGCGTCTTGAATCTCCCTAAAATTCTTTAATTTCAGCTACTAGAATTCAAGTCCTAGGCCTCAAATTTGAGTGCACATTCTGAGGTGGCTATCAAACCCTAATTTCTATTGTAAATTAGGGTTTACAATAGAAATTTACTAAAATCTCTTCCTCTAATGACTCAAACAGCTCGATTGTGCTAAGCTTACTTGAAGACGGCTGTAGGATGAGAGAGAATGTTCTAGAGAGAGATATTTAAAAGTTTCATCTTGAGAAAGACTAAAAAACTGTTGCTGCCCTACTCAAATAGCTATGGAAGTTGTCATCCATAGCTAAGGACCACCAAAAAGACCTTTGCCTCCTATATGATGTTATCAACACTGAAAGGACCTTGGGCTGCTATCACTTGCTATAGGACTAGTCCTTGGTAGCTACAAATCACATCAGCATCTCCTTACTCTCTAACAACCTCCTCCTCTCTCTCAATGGTTGGAATAGACTTCCACCAGTCCAAAAACGTTTTTCCCACTTGCATGGGCAAGTTTTGCCAAGTGGCAGCCTTCTAATCCCATGTTTTAGCATTATCCAACTTATTAAATAAATTTTCAAAATATTAATTTTGAAATCTAATTAAATAATTATTTTAGTATCCAAGAAAATTATTTCACTAGCCAATAATTAAATTGGCTAGGTCAATTTGTCTCCCAAGTGTCTTAAATAATTATTGATCTCTAAATTCGTATTAATTAGTTAATCAATGCCTAGTCTCTAATATCACCACTAACATTGGTGGCCAATGAATTGGTCTAGGTCAAAATTTGGCACCAAGTACCACCTAGTACCCGTAGTAAGACATAACTTATTACAACTTTCGCCTTTGGCATCAACTGATATTTCAAGGTCTTGGGTCCCATATGGTAAAATAATTGACTTGCACCTCATATGTGCAAGTCACATTAGCACATTTGATTAACAATTAATCAAATACTAAGCAAAGTAATAAAATTTTACGTCCTCATGACACCTCGTCATCCACAAGTACTTTTTACCTTCTAGCTAGAGAAGAGTTTTTCCCTCATGTGAATACCCACCTTGGGTGTGGTACTATTGTACCTTAGGGATTTTACTTTTATTCCATTATTCTCACATAGTGGATGTGACATTCCAATACACTCCTCTCGCTATCCAAAATTCACTATGAGTACATATATATACATGCAATTGAGCATTGATCTAATAGTGGTATCAGAGCTACCTTCCCTGTCGCCACTCAACTCATGAGCTACCACCATAATTGCCATTGAGTCTCAAAGCAATCCTTCCATACTTTCATTCTTTTTGTCAGTTTAGTTGCTCCAAGTTTGTCAAGCTATACATTTACTTGCTAATCAAGTCACCAATTTCCCTTTCAATTTGTGTGGCAACTTTAGCCTAACTATCTACACATATTTCAGCCTTGCCTACTTATGTCAAATATCTCCTTGCAACCACGGCCCCTATCATACACTCACCCACATACTCACATGTCATTGCCTGCAACATCGCCTACCTATCACTACCTATATTGTCGCTTGCCTGCCATCTATCTAAAGCATAGAACTAGTCGCCCATTTAACGCCACCTAGGACACGTCTATAATGGTTGGCCTACAATTGCGTCGATAGTTTGACTCACACTCATTCATGCTTTAGACATCTATGCTATGTCAACCAACCTAAAAGTCAACTAGAATAGGCTCTTGTTCATGCGCAACCTCCTCCAAAGCACACATCCCACATAGACACTCAATTTCCTGCAAATTTCTCCCAAAAAATTGGGCCTTTTACCAAAACCTCTAAATCTCACTAAAAATTTTGGGGATTTGTAATTATTTGCAAAAATTCTCAAATTTTCTTAGCACAAATTTGGGGGTTTCACCCACCAATTTGTCACCTTATGCGTTCTCTTTGACATTCAGTTCTATCATCAACAATAAAACCATAAATCGTAAGTTTCTCAATTTCTCCTTCCTTATCTTTTGTGTTGCATCTCCATTTGTACTTTGAACATCGCTAGTCAAAAAATCCAGCTATATATAGCAAGCAATGGCTGCTTAGAATGACTTATTAAACACATTTGGCAATGATGACAAGTTGAATGGAACCAACTAAAACCAACCTTTCTTCTTGGAGAGGATGGTAGTTGTGGAGAAATACTCTTAACAAAAAAACTCAAACACAATCATACAACAATAGCACAAATTGACAAAAGAACACAATTAGGGTTAGGATAAATCAGAGACAATAATCACCGAGAATAAGAAACTGAATGAATCTGGAGAGAATACAATGCTCATGCAACAAGCACACTATGCAATAAAGGAATACTCACCCTTTAACTCTCGTGTGTCATGGACCGAGGCCGAGTAAGCTGGAGAGTGTGTTGTACTCCGATGGATCCCGAATTGCAATAAGGCAGCCTTCAAAGATGTCTGGTAGTAGAAAACGCAACTCAAGTGTGGCTAGATTAGTGACAGACAAACAGAAGAGAGTGAAAATCTGCAAATGCAGCAGTGGATGATGGCAACCTGGTGGAGAGTCCCAACAGCAAAACACAAATTTTGATGTAGACTAGAGCAAGGTGACAATTGGTATGTGTACGGCAGCAGCCCAAGACAACAAACGCAAGTTTTTTGGATGGTTGCCAAATAATGGCATCGCATGCGTGAAAAGTGGCCGTCAACAACAAATACAAACTTCTAAAAGAGGTTACAGCAGCAAGTGACAATAGTTTACACCAGAAAATTGCAAGGAAGGGCTGGTAGACATGCAACAAATGGTAGGAGATGATGATAGGCAACTCTGATTGAGATATCCTCCATGAATGGGGTGTGGACAGCAAAGCTTTAGCACCTGCAAACTACAAAAAATGAGATTGACTGAGTGGGAGGGTAGCCTATCTATTTATAAAAGGTTTGGGAGCTCCCAAATTAGGATTTGCATGTGGGACGCTAAGACTCTCTAGGACCGCATATGTATTAAAGAAAATGTTTAAATTCATCAGTTACTTTGAGTTTTGGGATTGTTTAATGAACGCTAATGATTTTTTAGCTCAACATTGCCTCTCAAGACCAAAACTAGAACCAGGAAAGGGACTGCAAACGAGCCCAAGCCCTTTTCTCTTTTCTCTTCCCCAAGGCATCCCACCCCAGAGCAGCCAATACATCAAACAAAGGGTGAACATTGGCTGCCCAATGACCTACCAAGATTACAAAGGCAATGGAAATCTTACCAAGGGAGCCCAACTTATTCATCCCAAAGAGGCCACAACCTCGAACAAAGGGTGCACATTGGATACCCAGTAGCCTACTAAGTACTGCAAAGGTAGATGAAAACACAATGGACTTTTTTTTTTCATTTTTTCTTTGGAGAGATTTTGTTTTGTTTTTCAAAAGATTTATTATTAAGTGAGGATTTTCCAAAACTTTTCGGCCAATTGAGTAACAATATCCCAAAGAGAGAAAGAAATGGTCAACCCCAAGACCTTCACAAAACAAACAAGACTATCCCTAGCGCTACTAGATGTCAATGATGAAGAATAAGGAAAGTGTGGGGGTTATGTGATAGAGGCATCTTTTTTTTAAGAAGATAGAAGCAAGCTAGGCTAGCTAAGCAAGCAAAGTAAGCAAGGAAGATTGTCCCTTGAGATTGTCATGTGCAATGCCACGAATATGGTGGGTCCAGCGTCGACCACTCCAAAGACTAAAAAGAGATAAATATACACAAATGCATGTTTAGAAGAATAGAATGCCGATACACTGGAGCTATGCAAAAGGCAATGCAAGTTGTCATGGTCATGTAAAATGCTATGCAAGGATGCCACTTGAACAATGCCCTCGCAAGAGAATTGTTCACCTCTGCTGAAGGGCCCTTTTACAATCACAGTCATCCTGATGATGCAAATGAAGATACAAAGTAAATACATAATGTCTAAATGAATGTATAAGCAACACCCTATCACCATCAAGAGAAAAGAAGCTGCCCCCTCTCAAGCTAAAAGGAAAAGTTGGAGGGAGTCACCCTCTCCCTGTCAATTTAGGAGAGAGTATACCCAAGCCAATCCTAGAAAATAGGTACTATAGAACCGGCTAATTAACTGCCTTGATCAATATATCTCTAAAATTATCATTGGATGACATAAACTCTAGACATATATGACCTAGCTCAACTTGCTCACTAGTAAAGTGAAAGTGTACTCCAACATGACTCGTCCGCAGGGTGATGATGGGTTTACTAGCTAGTATAATCACCCTCTAATTGTCACAATAGATGACAATTGGAGAAGCACAAGGGAATTGAAGTGCCACCAATAAGCTCCCTCAGTACATGGCCTCAGTGGTACCATCGTAGAGAGCCATGTACTCAGCCTTGGCCATGAAAGTTGCCACCATCTCCTACTTATGGCTTGACCAAGAGATAGGAGACATGCCCAAGGAAAAGAGGTACCTACCAAGGGAAGGCCGAATGTCAGAATCTTCTACCCAATCAAAATCTGCATAGCCCTACAAACACAAACCATGACCAAAAGTCAAGCCATGAGAATAGGTGCACCAAAGATATCTCAAAAAGCACACAAACATGCAATCCAATGTGTCATTCTAGGTGCAATGAAGTACTGACTAAGTAAACTAACTGAGTATGCTAAATCTGGCCTAGTATGAATCAACCAAAGAAGCTTCCCTACAACAAACCTATAGGTGTGCTCATCGAAGGGCTGACCAAGAGTATCCTTAGAAACAACCTCCATCCCCAAAAAGCAAGACAATTGATTGAGGTTGGTCATCAAATGTGGAACTAAGCTAGGTCTTAATTTCTACCATGGCAACAAAATCTAAGCTAGCGAGAATATCATCAGCGTACAACAAGATATAGTTGACCCCTTTGAAGTGAGACAAACATACATGTTCGAATCATAAGGGGTAGAATGGTATCCACGAGTCCTAAGAAACTTATCCCTGTCCAACCCCACTGCATTGCTGCAACATCATCATCCACTTATGCATTTTGATGCTAAAGCTCTCGCCTACTATCCTCCAACAGAATTCCATTGTTTGCTACCCATCAATATATATCCAACCTTCTTGAGCCGTGTATGCTATTGTCTAACATCTTTGGAGATTGCATTCTACGTTTTAAGACTTGTTAGAGTATGATACACTCTTATGCTCATACTCTCTATTTGATCCTCAAGAGACAAGAGTTCGGGGGTCAATTTTCACCTTGCATAGTGTGTTTGTTATATTGAGCATTGTACTTATTCATTCATTATTCAAAATTTATTATATGTTGTGATCATTGTCTCTATTTTAACCCTAACCCTTGTCAAGAAAAGTGATGGAACAGTACATGTTGACCTAAAACATGCTTTACAATTGATTAGCATTTTTAAACAGCCCCAAAACATGCTTTACAACTGATTAGCATTTTTAAACAGCCCCAAAACGTGCTTAATTAATGAAAAATGTAAATTCGGTACACGGTTCAAGAGAGTTTCAGTAGTCCCCTAAAATCCTAATTTTTTGGAGCACCTTCAACATCTATAAATAGACGAGTTTCCCACCATTTAGCCTTATCCTTTGGTGAAGGTTTCTCACTCTATCATGCAGATTTCAGCCATCGACCACCCAAGGATCAAGTGCTATGATGCAATCTCCATCTACTATGTCTTCATAGCACCTAATCAGCCTACATTTTCAGCATATGGTGATAGGCGATAGGCTGCTACCATCTCTCCAATTGGATCATTGCTACAATACCTGCATTTTTACTATCCAGCAAGCCGTCTATATCACCAAACACCTCTCCTATTGCCGCCTAACAGTTCTTTGCCTCAAGTAATCAGTTTTCAGCCTTTCCCTGGTGGTACACTGCTGCATTTACTAGATTTCAGCCTCCGACTGTTGTGTTTTGTTGACTAGCCTTCTGCCCTTCATTATTCAGCACTCTCTCACCTCTAACTGGTGGTTATTCCATTTGGGATCCATCTCCAATGGGCATCACTCTACAACATTGCATTGCTCTGCCCTTGGGCATTCTATACTCTCTTATATTCATTTATAGCATTCATTCACTTCAAAGTTTCTTCTCTCTATATTTGTCTCTAAGTTTGAGTTTTGAGTTTTGGGTTTTTGCGTTTAGGGTTTGAGTTTTGCTTTGTCTCTGTCTGAGTCTTTGTATTTTAGTATTGGTCGTACATGCTTTGTTTCCTTAGTGCAAACCCTAGCATATCTTCACAGTATGTACTCGTACCATATCAAAGAGACAATAGGGTTTGCAAGGAGAAACATAAGAGTATATAGCAAACACTGAGAGAAAAAAAACTTAGAAACTCAAAAGAAGATAATGATGAATGATGAAAGTTGAATCATGTTCAATAAATCATGCTAAAACAATGAAGCAAAAGCTCGAAGATGACTACAGTGTCTTGGCTGATCAGGCGGAAGCACCTAAAGGGAATCTGCACAATGAAGGGAGCAAAACGCAATTCTCCGAGAGAGCAATAGAATATCAAAGTAGATAATGATAGATGAAGGACAGTAGTGTAGAGAGCGAAACACAATCCTCAAGAACGAAGAAAACACAAAAACGCAAGTATCTAATATAAGGCTAATAAAGACGGTGTAATCTATTGTAAACATATTGAATTTACTGTGAACAAAGCCTTCATAAAGTGGCTAACACAGCTGGGAACTATCGCTTGGGTGCTTAGGCAACAATAGGAATTGAAAACACACAATAATAAGGAAGATAATCTGTGGTACCGGTCCAAGGAGGAGTGAAACCAACAAACATAGTAGGAAGGATAATGAAGAACAAGCTACCGGGCTGAAAATGCAACAATTTGAAGTGCGTAATGGTAATGTGAAGAAGATCTCCAAAAGATGGCACAATCAATTGGACATCACGACGAACTAAGATATTTGCCAAGGTAGGGGTGTGGACAACAATGGTAAGAGAGCTGAGACTAAAGGTGTGATGAGGGAATGATGAAGAAATGAATGAAAGAGTAAGTATGGAGTGTGGATGGATGAATAACCATGCCCTATCTATAGGACATGAGCCATTGAACTCTCTCAAGTGGCTGCCTGACTCTCTCAGGTGACACCCTGACACTAATAAATGATACAAATAACATTTTGGGATTGTAAATGAAAACCAAAACAGAAATTAAGATACTAAAATAAACTTAATGAGTGAATTTCTCAACAACCCTAATTGTGTTTCTTTATCAATCTATGTGTTTCTCATATGATTGTGTTGTATTCTATAGAGGACCATGTCTTTACAACTAGTAGTCGAATGCTTAGAACTATTATAAGCAAACTTAATCTCAAAAAGTTAATGCCCCCAGCCACACTATTTATTGGAGACATATGCAGCAACATATCATCCATGGTCTAATTGGTTCTCACAATATATTTATCAATCTCAAAATATTATGAGGACAGCATGGAAAATCGTGTCTCCAACTTCTAGAAGACCATTTGCCAACAATAGCCAATCAGCTTAGGACCACGGTCACTTATTACTTCTTCAAGCAAACCACAAGGTTTATATAAGTGCTTGACAAAGAGACTATCCAATTCGTCGCTCATAACAGTGGTTTTTATCGGAATGAATCAAGTCATTTTCATGAATCAGTTGATCACAACCTAGATCACATCATGAATTTAATTTGTATATGGTAATTCTACTACAAATACAAAGAAAATACTATTTTACTTTTTATTGAAATTTTGTAAAAATTGTAATATTTTCACTTATTTATGTCATTTAGCTTTATTAAACTAACACTCTAGGTACTCGTGCACATAAAACTCAACCAAAGTCTTCATCTAACAACCAATAGAAAGATCAAGTAACAAAGGCAAAAATCTAGTGTATATCAAGGTATTTTGCACTTAGTGCATCATGGCACTCGTACATAATCTTTTTACTGATGAGGAATATACTTTGCCTTATTTAAAGAGAAATCCATTTCTAATGAAATACCTTTTCACCATCATCCTCTTAGTATGCAATTTTCAAGCAATTAGACCGCCAAAGCTTCTTGGACCACTAAGTCCTCTTGGAGTAATTGCTAGATCCTACCAAAGTGAGGGTCATTTGACAAACCCCCTAGAGAGACCACTAAGTCCTCTTGGAGTAATTGCTAGATCCTACCAAAGTGAGGGTCATTTTGACAAAGCCCCTAGAGAGAAAGATAATCAATCAAAATGCCAAAGAAAAACAGAGTATTGACTTCAAGAATCTGACTAAGTGGAATGGTAACCATATTAGTTGCATCCATCCAATAACAGATCTCGAAATCAAGCTGTTGCATAAGCTCTGCCCATCTCATATTTCAACCTTGGAAATTGAGCTAATCGCAAAGATATTGTAGGACATAGAGGTCAAGTCTAAATAATACACTAGGCATTTTAAGTGCACAAATGACCACTAATAATCTCTTCTCTTTAGTAGTGTAATATGTTTGACATCAATGAGCTTGTGACTCTCAAATACAACACGTTGTCCATCCTAATAAAGCATAGTACTTATAAAATAATCACTCACACTTGTTTATATGTCATAGGGATTTATTCAGATCAATATTCTACAATGTTGGTGTAGCAATAACCAACCATTTCAATGTTTAGAGATATCAATCGCGCTTATATTCCAAACCATACTGGATTAACATGTTTCTTCTTGCTTCAAATACCTTTTAAGTAAACATATCAAGGGTTCAACAATTTTAGCATAGTTCTTGATGAACTTCTGAAAAAAGCCAACAAAAGACCATACGCAAATGATTTGCATGTTCCTCTAAGGAAAATAATCATATACTTTTCGAGTTTTCTGGTGTCAAGTTTTGGGGATGGTTTGACTCAGATGTTCCTCACCAGGGTGACCTCCACAAACAAAAACGGAGATAACTCCGCTCGACAGTTTGTTAACTGTATGGGAAACCCCAATCACTTCCTTTGGACAGGAAGGGTGGAATTAGTTTGTTCTATTTCCTTCATGCTGGCAAGTCCATAGTTATTACTCTATTATCACTCTGAAAACTGTGAAACACTTCATAGAACGCATGACTTCAGTGAAACGATGCAACATGATCAGAAGACATTGATCGTGAATCTTGCGGAGAGAGAAAGTGCAGGATTGCTGTCATCGGAAGAGCAAGTTTAACGTTTAGAAATGGAAGAGGCATACCACAGCATAGTTAATGAGGTTGCCAGAGAGCTCGCATACAGGAAAGGGAAGCTCACGGTTAGCCATCGTGTGTCAGACAGCAGAAGAGTGTCAGCGGCAAGAAAGCTCCGCAGAAGGAATGCCAATGGAGGCATGGTTCCGGTTGACCAAGTCTCTCTTCGGAGGTAAAAAAAACATGTTTAACGAGTTCAAATATCAGTAATACCGGCCTGGCCTACCTCAATAAAGGAGCTTCACATGCAAGGGACGATAGGTTGATTTGTGAGGAACTTCCAAGTTATTAGGTAGCTCATGTACATCTCTTTGAAGTATCACGAGGTTCCTTTTAACCCATACGAATTTCAAAACAATTCCTGAGAGCCAATTAACAAGCTTCCAAGTGTTATTGTCCAGGTTTGAGTGGTCAGAAAATAGCACATTGATCATTCCAAAATTGCTCTTCAAATTGATATCCTTTAGCCATCTTCTCATTACCTTCCATATATGGAGCTACATGAATACACTCTGAGAACAAGTGTTTCTCTGTCTCTTCAACGCATCCACATAGCTGATAGAGAGGGGATACCCCTATCCTTTTCGTGAGTCTGATGTGCAATGGAAGTGCCTTCAACATGATCCTCCATCTCAGCATGTTGGCCCTATAGGATGGAGTTGCTTTCTAAACATTAGAGACTCTTGTCTTCTAAGTGGAGAGCTTTGCAATTGGGAAATCTTTCCTCCACTTGAGATGCAAGTTCATGTGAGGAGGGTTTCCTATAGTCTCATATAGATTTGCAGTGTGCCAAGTTCTTCCTAGCAGGGCTCAGAAGATCTTAGAGCATCAAATCATCCTTCTGCACCATAGAAGTAGGCCAGTCATCCCTGCGACCCTAAATCATTATTGTCATCCAATTACTTTCATGTTGTGTCAAGTTAAATTTCCTTGTTATCTCCTCTGATTGAAGCCATGTATTGCCTTGTGTATCCCAAATATCAACCCACACTACAAGGCCTTTGTTGAACATGGAGATTGCAAGCTTTGGGATTTCTATGTATTGAAGCAGACATGGGATTAAAGGCTAGGGGAAATAGCAATATGTTTTTGCTCAAAGAGGTATCACCTCTTGTTGTGCCCCTCGAGCCCCAATCTACATTGATCTGAATTTTATGCCATTGCTTCACCAATCATTGGGCAACCTCCGAGCATGGTAACCTGATTGATAGGTGGGGGCATGCTAAAACATCCTATCATCTAGTATTGTTTCATATTCTTCCTTTCACTTTAGCCATTGCAATCAAGTGTCTTGTCAACACCATCCACGGTTGTGTTCAATTTATCCTCTTGAGAAAGGGCAATAGTGAGACTTTGAGTTTTGCTAGCCAAGGACTCTAGACCAACACCCCCCCCCCCCCCCCTTTTGTCATTTGTTAATGTGTACCATTCCATCCTTGCCTTGCCTATACCAAATAAAATATATTAGGCTTTTTTCCAACTTACTCCATGTATCCTAGGAGAAAGGCATTACAAAACCAACATATACAATAGCTGATGCTAGGATGCCCTACAAGATGACTTACCTCTACCAAATGGAAATTTCTATAAATAGTCTATTGAAATTCTCACAACTCATAGCTTCTAAGGCCAATCAAAGCAAGACCGAACTCTTCTATTTGTCTTGGAAGGATTTGGAGTAAAGGTTCATAAGGTGGGCATGGGTAGTTGATCAGATACCTAGGTATGCCCGCTAGAGTGGGAGTCAAGTTCTAGGAGGAACTTGAAGCTAGCCACAGTGCCTTTACTTCTTTCTCTCCACTTATTCGAGTTTGGGATGTTAGGATTCTCCTCTCTCTCTCTCTCTCTCTCTCTCTCTCTCTCTCTCTCTCTCTCTCTCTCTCTCTCTCTCTCTCTCTCTCTCTCTCTCTCTCTCTCTCTCCTCTTTGTATGTTCATGTGCATTGGGCACACCCACCCACTTGGCTCCACCCACTCCTCCCTCTCCATTTGACTCTGACCGGTCACTTTACCTGGTCCATTCAGCCTACACGCACTTTTCTTTGTCTACCCACTCATTTGCCCACTTCTCTCACTCAATGCTTAGACTATCCTTGCATTGGGGTGTGTGTGTGTGTGTGTGTGTGTGTGTGTGTGTGTGTGTGTGTGTGTGTGTGGAGCCCCAAGAGAGACACCAAGAGAAACATGAAATCTACTAAAAGAAAATCCATCTTGTATCATTAACAAGTATGTTCTTCATATTTGAATCAACCACAATAAGAAAAACAACACCAATCTTCGCAAATCTTCACGCATCATCATATGACAATTCTCCCATAGATTTATCACAACAAAAGTTAAACATGTTCTTCATATTCTTCATCAAAAGAGCAAGAGAACACAAAGGAACGCTCTGCTTTGAATGAAAAACATCACATAGCATTCATCTGCAATGTCTTCATAGTCTCTCTCATGATCTCTCACTCATAAATACATTGTCTTTGCATGAAATTTATTGCTCTCTCTCACTCTCACATGCTCTCTCTCTCTCTCTCTCTCTCTCTCTCTCTCTCTCTCTCTCTCTCTCTCTCTCTCTCTCTCTCTCTCTCTCACACACACACACACACATTGGAATAATGAAGAATAATCATCCATAACTCCTCTTTGGTTGTGGATATCCCTCCCAAGAGGTATGTTTGATATGAAGGATCACGAGAACCACTACAATGTCCGCTCTTCCGCTTCTTTGAGCTATTTTGAACTTATATTCATCACCTCTAAAGATTAGAAAACTTCCCCAAGCTATACATTCATCCCACAAAACACTTACAGAGGCATATAAAGAGCAAAAATAGAACAAAGATAAAGGCTCTATAGAAGCTCAATAGAAGGTCTATAGTACCATACAAAAGGTCATCAAAAAGCATTTAGCTCAACTCAAATCATTCAAAACCATTAAAAATCATTCAATAAGCTTCCAAACAAAAAATCCATCAATCATCATTCCAACCTCTCATACAAAAGGAAAACATAACAAAACAGAACCAATTAGAACCTATCAAGCACTCAATAGAATCTTTTAGCACATAATTTTTCCACTGATAAATATCATGAGCTTCTCAAACCTATTCAACCTTATCCAAAACTCTCTCAAATACTCCCAAAAAAATCAATAAGTATATAAATTAGCCAAGTATTCAACAAAAAATAACAAAAAACATAATCATATCAACACTCAACATATCCCCACAGTTAATCAAGGAGCATCTCACTGTAATGTCCCATTGCTCCCACATACGACCTCCCCCTTAACTTTGATAAAGTTAATCAAAAATTTTAAACACCCCCCTTGATGACTTGGAGGGGGAGCCGCAAAAGCTAGACGACATGGAGGGGGAGCCGTAGAAAGGCGATGGCGAGGTGAAGTGGGTGGCGGCCGAGCTAGGGGTTGATGATGACAATGACAGAGGGAGGAGGAAGGAGATCGATGATGATGAAGTGAAAGAGGAAGACGGCGTGGCAAGGCCAGCTGGGAGGCCGCGAGCCCTCGTTGCCATGCAAAAGATGGTGGTCACCACCACCACCACATCCCTACTACCCGTTTTTTCCCCAACATTACCCTCCTCTCCCCATTATTTAACATCCCCCCCCCCCCCCCCCCCCCCCCCAAATTGTAGGAAGGGGGAATATAGGAAGCCTTAGAGAAGGGCCAGGACACTGAGGGAAAATAAAGGAGAAGAAGAGAGAGGGAGAGAGAGAAGAGAAGAAGAGGAAGAGAAGAAGAGGGGGAGAAAGAGAAGGAGAAGAAGAGGAGAAAAAGAAGAGAAGAATAATAAGAATAAGAGAAGGGAGGGAGAGAGAGAGAGGAGAAGAAGAAGAGAGAGGAGAAGAAGAGGAGAGAAGAAGAAGAAGAAGAAGGGGGAGAGAGAGAGGGGAGAAGAAGGAAGAGAAGGGAAAGAGAGAGAGGAGAAGAAGAGGAGGAGAGAGAGAGAGAGAGAGAGAGAGAGAGAGAGAGAGAGAGAGAGAGAAGGATTGAGAAGGTGAGTAAGAGGGAGGAAGAGAGAAAGAGAAAGAGGGTGATCGCACGTGTTTACCCCCCTATCCGCAAGCCTAACCCCTCCCATCACGATACAAGGAAGTCGGCCCACACGCCATCTCTCCAATGAGGGAAGGGAAGAAAGAGATTTACAAGCCGAATTATGGCCCCAAAATGGAGGATGACATGCACCAATGGAAATCCCACATTTGGCAGTGGAGCCATCGGTCCGGGTGATACCGTCACCTCGAATGCAACGTTGGGTATGGTTAAGCCATCTCCGAATACCCAGGTATTAATTGCCTTCTTCCCTATTCGTGAGTCATAGACTATTTCACTTCGTATACGCAAGTAGCTTGAACCTATTCCTATCATTATGATTTGGCATTTCGATTGTTCCTTTTAACCCAACTCAGTTGCATACGGCTTATTTGCTGATAGCGCTATTGCAAGGAGGAACTAGTCAAGGGTTATGAACGGTATAGTCGCTAAAAGAACGACATTAGAAGATTGTGCTTACAAGTGCTAGGTTAGGGCATAGTCAAGGGTTACAACTAGCATAACTGCCAAATGAATATGATATTAAGAAACGGGAATGGAAGGTTCTAGTCTAAAGTTTGGATACTTCAAAAGTACTTAGCCTAAGAGCCCAAACATTAAGAAAAAAAAACTAGATTCTAGCTCAACACAGGGCATGTTGGAGTCTAGTTACCTGAAATCATCTCGCACTTATCTTATCACGTATTTACATGTCAGGTCTATAATATGTTGATATATGAGAATAATTTTCCATTACTTCATGGCTTGACCAGGGCCCTAATACAAGAAATTAATCATAAGGATTGAAACTGAGATGTCCTAAGACCCGTCTGTTAACTACAACTTCTGTCAATCCAATTCGGGGTTGGGTTATCGATCAATGTAAGTGATTAATAGAACTTATGTCTTGTACAGTGTTTGAAACCTTAACATATGCCTTAATCGGCAGAAGGGAGTGTAAGTAAAATTTACATGGAATCGCTCTTGACCCCAAGGGGGAGAGCAAACACGTGATGGAAAGGTTATCGCGACTATTCCTGCAATGTTTGGAAAAGGATACCATTGTTTTTGTTGATTGATCAAATAACATCCTAAATGCTTTTGCATTAAGCTGATTGTGGGATGTGAATTGGACGATTCCCCCAAGTGGTTATGTTGGTAGTAAATGCATGGCAGGGGTCTGTGATGACAATTTGCCATGAAAAATAAAGGAATGTTTCCTTGGAAGGTGATATTAAGCTGATTGCTTTGATTGTGCTTGATTCTTAATTGGATTAATTAAGGAAGGATTTTTTTTGTGCAAGTGGATCATCTCCAAGGTCACACTGCATCTCAACCTGAGAGGACGCTACTCGATTCGCGGGCCGAAGGTCGAGTGGTAAAAAGATCAACCATGGAAAGTGTGTCTCACTCCTAGGTCGCTCTTGGGGTCAATGGAGCTCTGGACACCCCTTGCCGAGTCCAGAATGAGGAGCTGTAGATTGCCGTGAGCCCAACATCTAAGGCATTGGAAGATCCTATTCTAGATATTGGATAGAAATTATGGTGCCATGTGATTTGGATCGGGTACTTGTGCTCGACAAAAGGGATACATAATTCTCATGTATGGGTAGGAGACGAAGATTAACTTGAAGATAAGTTAAGGAATTTGTTTTGAAATGACTGGTTGTTTTGTATTCGTGTTTTTGCTCTAAATTACGAAAACGAATCCTGTTCTCTAAAAGGCTTAATTAATGAAGTTGATTTTAAATGTTGCACATAAATGTGGTAGGACCTAATTAGAAAACTAAAGCTATCAAGGGAAGAGGGTAGGCAGAATCCCCAACACGTCCATCCTACGGTAGGGTGGTCCTAGAAAACTGGGAGGCTTCTCACAAGGTTTTACCATCGTTTGACCCTTAGGTATGGTTAAGTTAAAACCCAATTCATGTCATTTTAGGGGACCAGAATGGGACTATGCCCTACGTGCATAGAGGTTGAGCGGCACATCCCTCTCGTTTCCCATTCTCTTTGAACCAAGTGCAGCATGGATCTACTTCAGATTGGGTATCTCTACGTAAAGCAGGATGTCCAAAATGTAATGCTAGAATGTTGTTAGGAGACCTTGGCCCTAGGAACCCAGATTTCAGGTCGATCCTAGTGGGTTCGGCCATAAACGTTCCGTTGCGAGGCAGACTTGGGAAACCCTAGGCGACAAACCTCTGAACATTCCTTTGAAGTGCCGGCCCGGCAACGCTTAGACTCATTTCTCGATGGACCACTAAAACGTGCTTGGACAACCGATAGGCGGACACATTACACCTGCGACCTTAGAAAAAGAGAATAAATGTTCAAAATATAGCTCAACTTGATCTTCCATAGCAACTTTAAGAAATACAATCCAAGCACGACCCCAACTTATAGCATGCATCTAATAAATAATTGCAACGAAAGGAAAACACCTTTATCCACTAAGCCAACTTAAAAATAGAAAAGCATGACAAACTTTTAAAGGATATAAGAGATTGCTTTTGCAATAAACATCCATCCATTAGATAGAATCACAAACCACCATCAATCAACTCCATCTTTGTCTTCAACTCCATGCAAGAAGGATAAAAACCACATATACATCATACAACATACACAGAACTCACACAAACACAAGACAATGTAGTCTAAATGGCACATGCTCCCAAAACATGGAGAGCAAAGAGAAAGGTTTTCATTAAAAATATCAATACAACCAAGAGAGTACCCGCAGGCTATGTAGGATGAATATATTTTTTCTTGAACTTCATACTCAACTTGAGACATTCCCAACTCTTATTCTCATTCAAAAAATGTAGAGGCACATTCTAGAGAAACTGTAAACAACACAACCTTTCCAACAGGATAATAAACCTAGTAGAAAAAGCTTGTGCAAAATAATATATGACATTAATCTAAGCAATAATCACATCCTCATTAGGATTAATTATTAAGTTTGGAATGCTCTTTCGAGTATTCAAATGAGATTGCTGATGCATAAAAACAAGATACCAACAAAAATGAGATGCCAAGCATACCGGGGTATCCTTAGAATGAGTATCTACTCTAGCAAATTGCAAGAAAAGAAGTAGAACATTATGTAGATGTGTCCTAGGACCCAAGAATGATAGGCATTGGTCCCATCAACAAATCATTTAATGTTGTCCATTGCCGTCGACAAAGGATATCACTGTCATACCCAAGAGTATCCATTATTGATTGTGGAGGAAGATTAATATAGTCAAATGGAGATGGTAAGGAAATAAGAGGGAAAGAGTGAAGAGGTGGGTAAGATAAATAATAAATTGAAGATATTTGAAGGGATAATGATGATGGGAAAGAATGGAAAGTAAGTAAACTTTTTTGAAGGGATTTTGTTGAAAAAATAGAGGGAATAGGTGGGACAACAGGAGTAGGTTCAAAAGGAGTAGGTGAAGATGTAGGATCAACAATATATAGACAAGCAGTAAAAATTAAAATTTCAAGAGAAACTATAGGGGTAAAAGATAAGAGAGGGATACTATTTGGATTAGAAGTGAGGATGGCAATATACAAGGGTAATCGATAAAAATTTAGGGAATAAGATAGGGTATCATGAGGATCATATGGGTAGATGGAATATCAAAAATCAAAAGCCGAAAAGAAATCCTTTGTGAACAAGGGATTGTTAGCAAAATGATTCAACACTTAGGATCGCAATGGCTAGATATCTGACTTATGAAAGACACTTCATCGATGGTGATGAGGATCTAGAATATCATCCTCCAAAAGAGGATGCCAAGTATAGCCTCTACACCACAATGTTGATGATCATTCTTCAAGCTATCGACCAAAGTCATCTCAGCAGAATATACATACATGACTACTTGTAAAATCACATCTCCTACATAAAGATTCATGTCCTCCTCATCGAGGATGTGCAAATCTCCTCAAAGATACATAAAAGATAATAATAGGGCCTCATAAGAGATTAACTCATCAACAAATATATCAAACACTGCTTTGAGTAAATCTGTAGACCACATGTTTTGCCACCCATCCTTTGGAGGTTCTAAGTCCACATTACTCAAGGACATGTAGAAGGATGGTGGAGGTGACACTAATTTAGCATAGTGGACAAAATCTTCCTGAACACAATTCATATGCTTGGTGAAGGCGCTCTACCTTGGTAGAGAACCCATCACACAATTTAGCTTTCTGTTGCAACAACTGATCTAGCTCTTCCTTAGAAGACAATAGGAAAGACATCACTTGGGCTAGAGGAGGAATAGAAAGAGTAGCAACTTTTTGGTTAAGTTATTCAATAAGCTTCTTATGCGACTCTATAGTTTCTTGGGAATGATATAACTTTCCCTCACATATACCAAGCTTACGAGCTAATTCCATCATTTTTGCAAGAGTTGCATTTTTCTCCTTGGTTAAGGTCACATTCTCTTCTTTTAAAGTGGCAACTTTGGTTTCTAACTCCTTAATTGTGGCTTTTTGTGAATCCATAAAAAATGTAGCTGCATTCATTTGTTTATGGATATCACTCAAAGCAGTCTTCTCAAAAGTTAAATTCTCCAAATTCTTGCTAAGCTGACTGGTTAAGGAGTTCACTCTATCTTGCAATGAGGTGTACACTCATGTATAGATTGTCTAAAGACAGGAGGTCATGGAGGTCTCCAAACCAGACTAAACACCAAAAACTAGCTACGAAAGCATAGATCCAGAAAGCATTGTTTGCAAGGAAGGAGGAATCTGTGGATCTAGTTGTCCTTCCCATTGTACTGCAAAGAGGTTGGTACAAGACATGAACGAGGTAATCGAGTTACCAAACACCTTATCGGAATATGTAACATAGGGGTTGGAACAAGGAGAGGATCAGAAGGACCCTGTGTGCTGCGCTTCTTTTGAATGATTTTGACAAGGGGTACATTTGCTAAATCTAAATTTACTTGCATAGGTGGAGAAGGAATAGAAGGAGGAGATTGCTGTGGAAGTGAAACGAAATTACGCCCAGGAATGCCACCTAGGGAAGGTGCCAATTAAATGATCTTCTGAAGAAAAACCCCATAGGAAATAGTACTGAGTTGACCCTTCGTTACATGCTAAAAATGCTTATACATTTTAGCCAATAGAAAGGTTGTCCAATTAAGCTTAACCCCCTCAAGAATCCTGATAGACGCAATGAATAGTTCTTGGGACAAAGACTTGGACACAAGCTTTTTGCCTGACATAGATTGATCCTGGGGAGGAATTGGCATAATTGCTTCCATGAAGGAGAGGAAACATGTGCCACTTATACTCCTAAACTGGTGATAACCTTATTCGCTACCAAAGAAATAGAGGTCTCCTTATGCAACAAGGCAAGGATCTCTACAATGGATAGTAAATGATTACTAGTAGGCACAGGGGAAGCTGAAAAAGGTAGGAACAAGGCCTCATTGATAGTAGCAGGGGATAAACAGAATTGACGGCCATAAACCAAGCCCAAAAGCTTCTTGTAAGTCTCCAAAAAAGAGTAACAAAGCTTCACATCCATTAGAGGGAATTTCAGGGCCGTAAAGAGATGGAGACCAGCCTTGCAAATGCAATAAGCATCCAAAAGGAGAGAGTAATCATAGATTGGTAACAATACATGCTGAATCACAAGCCGGGGTGTGGAAGAAGATGCCATTTAGACAATACTGGATCGCCCACACACACACAAAAACTAGGAAAGTAATTTTGTAAAATCCACACTTACCACCACCGCTGAGATAGATAATAGGGGAAAAACAAACAACAAAAAAAAAAACTGATTGGACTAGACTAGACCTCCCCAAGCAGTCCACATTCTACAGAAATTTTGACATGACATATGCACATATGTGATTGGGAGCTTCATGCTATGTAGACATACAAGCACCTGAAAATCCCATATGCAAGCACTTGAAAGAAAAGAAAAAATACCACACATACCTTATCCCAAACACAATCTAGAAATCAGGACTGAACTATAGACTCATATCATCAAAATAAATACAGACGGATAAGATTGATGTCTCTAACTAAGAAAACCCAATCTTCATAAGCGTATGATGTATACCTATGGTGCGGTGAAGTGAATGGGTGAAAATTACATGACTCATTTTTTTAGATGACAATTTAATTACAGTTCATTATTAAATTATCCCATTAATGAATGGCAAGTCGAATTTGCATCCAACCCTTACTTAGATTGACATTACTAGACTGGACTAGGGGTCTCTATAAATGTAATTCTTTTTTAAAACTTAGATAATTGTAGCATTATTATTATTTACAAATTAAATGTGTATATAGCGCATGTGCATGTGCACTGTGGATGGATTTTAATTTACAAAATTGAGTGAGTTATGGTGCTATGTGCATATGCAACGGCAAGGTTCATTTTATAAAGTAACGATCGCTTTCTTTTAATTAAAAATTTATGAGGTGTAATTTGTTTATTTGGTGGGTGCAATGATCGGTTGATTTTTACTTATAATTATATGTATATTACAGTGCATGCATAATACACAAAATCCCACGTCTAAGCAAGTCGTAGAACAGAAAAATCCACGTACAAAAACAGTAGGTCAACTAGGTGATAGTTAGTCTCCCACGTCTAAGCAAGTCGTAGAACAGAAAAATCCACATACAAAAACAACAGGTCAACTAGGTGATAGTCAGTCTTCTCTAAGGTACGAAAAAACCATTGCTAATATCATGGTTTTAAAATAAAGAAGGGAGATAAGAAAGGGTTTGTCACTTCAATGCTCATGTGCTGGGGTTTTTTCATTTTTTATTTTTATTTTGTGTGGTGTTTGAATCCTTAGAATTTTGAAAATTGTATATTGGTATGTGTTGAAAATTTGGTATTTAAATGCCATGTCACATTTGATGTGAATGAAACTTGAAGCATTTTGATTGGTTTGTTTGATAATTGGTTTTCCATTAGGCTTGTTGTTTGTTTTTCTTGCTCTTTTATTTTTAAATAAATAAAACTAAGCAACCAAATGGCTACACAAACATTGAGAATGTGAAAAAAAAAATTATAATTTTTTGTTAATTTAAATAGATTTTTTTAATTTTCTCAAAATTTCCAAGCATTTTTTCCTTTTATAAGTTATTTTTTGCATGCAAATAAATATTTTCCAATGTATTTTTAAAAACATTTTATGTATTTATGGCTGTTCATAACCATGAAGAAAAGTTTTGAAATTTATTAGATTTTTTTACAAAAATTTGTCATTTTTTCTCATTTTTTCAAGATTCTATTGAAATGTTAAGGAAATTTCAAGGTTTTTTCGAATATTTAATGTTTTTTTTTCATTTTTAAAGTGTGGAGGATTAAAATAATTAGGATTGAGACAACGGAGTACTCGATGGCGACTATGTGTGAATGGCAACTCCATAGTATTGGCGAGACAGGACGCACATCCTCCCATGTGAATGGGGGCTTACAACACACATACGCACAAACATGATCAAACATGCATACGTTGGCCACATAAACAATAACAATTGAACATGCAGAAAATGTCCAGTACGTAGGGGGTGTTCACACATGTATAAAACCTAAAGCACAATCAGGGTCCCACGGTGATGGAACAATGGTGGACGTGTGTGTGTGGTGGTGAGTTGGGTAGGTGGAGGGAGAGGGGTGGAAACATGGGTAAAAAAGGGGGGGGGGATGCGGATTTAAAGGTGGGGTACCAGGGTGGGCGGGGCCCAACAAACACATGCATTCAATGCATTGATCAATGAGGAAGCTGATTTTAATATCTTAACTCATGATCATTGGACTCAAATTGGCCGATTACAGCCACAATCTACCCAAACTTAGCCCATTTGGGGGCCGATTATATGCACTTTCACAAAAGTGCAAAGTCGCAATCTCTATCAAGTCTGAAAGCGTACCTGTAATTTTTTGTGTTGCCAAATACAAAAGATGCTGGCAAGGAATTGATGTTAGGATGCCCATTTAAAAAGCAAGCACATTGTAATGTCGACTATGAGTCTCATCATATTCACTTTGTTATTGGCGATGTATGAATAGTCAAGGCTTTTAGCAAGGGTAGCGCAGCTCCATCAAAGCGTGCAAAGCCACATGTAGAGAAACCCACCACCAAGCCTAAGCAGGGGGGTCGTGACTTGTCACAACCTACCAAGCCACACCACCAGCAAACCACTAAGATCAAAGTTAAGGCCCTTGAACCAGAGTTCAATTGGGTGCCTAAACATCAAGGAGGATTGCAACCTAGAAGCATACAAACATGACCTTGCAAGCCTAGGAACTCATACTCGAAACCTAGGAGATAAATAAGAAACTATAGGCATTGACAAATGGTGAAGTTGCGATGGGTCCCCAAGACCTTATTGCAAGCGTAAGGCTATTACGAGGGCAATGCTTGGATATGGGTGCCTAAAGCCAAAATGGCCAATGGCACTATTCAAATGCCACCCTCAAACTTGACCACCCAAAGCCCCATGATAAAGCTACAAAAGACTCAAGCTGCGAAGCCCATAAAGCCCAACACCGTTTACCCTACCAGCCTCAATGGGTCTATCAACCAAAACCGCAGCTTGTTTTAAATCCAAACTGACTCAATCTAGCCCTGCTAGTGCCCCTAAAGCCTCACAAACATCTGGCACCACAATGTCAAAATCACAAACCATACTTAGTGCATAAGAGGCTAAACTATACGCTCAGGAGCACCTGCAACTACAGATGTCAGCTTTGCTGAGCTATTGAGTCTAGTCAAAACCCTAGCCTCCAGTAGGCCTTAAACCCTCTTTCTTGAGAAAATGGTATGATCTCCAACTTCAATGGGAGCAAGAGGGCTACAAAATCATGACCAATGCTGAGCAGAGACATGCAATCAAGACCTCAAAATACAACCCAACTTACATAGTTCCAACCTCCTATAGGGTGTTGACTACCATTCTCAATCGGCCTCTAGAAGACCACATCATGACTCACTCCTACTTAGATCACATTTTGACAGAGGAGGAGTTACACATTGCTAGTAGATTAAACTCTAGTGATTTCCTAATGGATGTCCTCACCTACATCACTCATGTAGGCATCCAACCTTTCGATATAGACTACTATGCTAATATGGAGTATTACTTGAACTTCTACGCTTGGCTCATGCAAAAGTGTGAAGCATTGTGAGCATGCGTTGAATGCCCTTAACCATTCAAATCCTAGAAAGGATTCTTCTCATTTCCCAGGGGGGAGGGGGTGAGGTATGGAACATAAAAACAGACTAGTAGAAAAGAATGTATAAAAAACAACTTGGGATTAAGGAAAAGTGTCATAACAATTTTTAGAATGCATGGATTGCTTGAAGGAAAATACTCTTTTTGTACTTAAGCATTTTAATTTTCCATAAGTACACAACCATTTTCTATGTGTCTTTCTATAAGAAATTATTTCAAAGAACACTACTAGTAAGTTGTGGCTTCATGATAGGCATCGAAATGGTAGAATAGGAAAAAACTAGTAAGTTGTCATTCTCCGAGGAAAAGCAGGTAAAGTATAACCTCTTGGTCGAGACAAGGGCCTTCAATCAATTCAAGTTCTGGCATGTCTTGAATTTGGAGGATGTAGCCATGGAGGAGTAGGCCGTAAAGCACATTGTGGAACAATGCAACTTACTGAAATATGTAGAGAAAGTTGGCTAGGTGGTGGACTGTAGTCAGCGCATGGAGTTCCTCCGGACCTTCAACAAGAACCACGGCAAGAGTTCTATTGTTCTTGGGGACCTTCCGGCATTCAGTACGCGAGCATACAGCATCCGATCTGCGCACCAGTGGTATCAGAGCTGGTGCGCAAATCGGATGCTATATGCTCGCGTACTGAATGCCGGAAGGTCCCCAAGAACAATAGAACTCCACTTTTTGCACAAAACTCAAGGTAGAAAGCATGCATGACATGAACAAGAGACCAATTGGGTGCAATCTCCCCCCATGCCTTGTGTGAGCGCTCCACAAAGCATGTATTTTATGTATTAATCATCTTCAAGCTCAAATAATAGCCAAATTACAAAATAGCGTGCTTTTGGATTTTGAGTTTGCTTTAGCACAAAATAGAAATAAAACTAATGGGCGGGCGCCCAGAGAGTTAGGCATACCCAATATAATATCCAAATACAAATATCATAATCGTGCGCCCATGGCATACAAAATAATAAATAAATATCCAATGCCTCAATAAATAGGTGCGACAAAATATAGGCGCCATGCCTAAGGTATGCGCCTATCAAAATATAAGTGATAACTCGAATACACGCTACCCTCCAATGCTTTCCTCCGCCACTGCTGCTATCTCTACACATCAACTGAAGCATTCATAATCGTTAGTAAAATAATACAATTAAACCGACAAAAGTGAATACCTAGCACTCTTCAGCTACATAAATAAATCAACTTGTTAGAAATCAATCCTAATCTTAATTTATCACGACTGCGCACTCTAAACTCATAAACGTTTATTAATTTAATATGTATTTTGCGGAATCGCCTGCTATGGAATCACCCATGTACACACTAAATTAATGAAACGCCCGAAAAGGATAGACGTCCCCATCAACTTCTCGCACAAAGAATCCACTTTGTGTATGAGCCCCGGTCAACAAAGTTTACGGAATCCACCGTGGCACGAAATCCACTGTGGGATGCCTCCTGGCATCCCACTCTCTGATACCTCCTGGCATCCCACCAGTGGTATCAGAGGGTGGGATGCCTCCTGGCATCCCACCCTCTGATACCACTGGTGCGTAGATCGGATGCTGTATGCTCGCATAGTGAATGCCGGAAGGTCCCCAAGAACAAAAGAACTCTCATTTTTGCACAAAACTCAAGGTAGAAAGCATGCACGACATGAACAAGAGACCAATTGGGTGCAATCTTCTCCCATGCCTTGTGTGAGCGCTCCACAAAGCATGTATTTTATGTATTAATCATCTTCAAGCTCAAATAATAGCCCAAATTACAAAATAGCACACTTTTGGCTTTTGAGTTTGCTTTAGCACAAAATAGAGATAAAGCTAATGGGCGGGCGCCTAGAGAGTTAGGCATACCCAATACAATGTCCAAATACAAATATCATAATCATGTGCCCATGCGCATACAAAATAATAAATAAATATCCAACGCCTCAATAAATAAGCGCAACATAGGCGCCATGCCTAAGGTATGCGCCTATCAAAATATAAGTGATAACTCGAATACATGCTATCCTCCAATGCTTTCCTCCGCCACTGCTGCTATCTCTACACATCAACTGAAGCATTCACAATCGTTAGTAAAATAATACAATTAAACCGAGAAAAGTGAATACCTAGCAGTTTTCAGCTACATAAATAAATCAACTGGTTAGAAATCAATCCTAACATTAATTTATCACGAGTGCGCACTCTAAACTCATAAACGTTTATTAATTTAATATGTATTTTGCGGAATCACCCACTATGGAATCGCCCATGTACACACTAAATTAATGAAACGCCCGAAAAGGATAGCATCCCCATCAACTTCTCGCACAAAGAATTCACTTTGTGTATGAGCCCCGGTCAACAAAGTTTACGGAATCCACCGTAAAACCTCACGGAATCCACCGTGGCACGGAATCCACCGTGAAATATGCCTCTTGGCATCATAACCCCGGGGTGGGATAGCAATTATCCTCAATTGCTATTATCTCAACGTGGAGCTAACAGAGTGGGGAAAGCATTTAAGTCTCTAGCATGCATCCATTGGGCCTCTTCAACAGGATGGTTTTTAAACTTGACCAAATATCTAGAATATCTACGTCCAGTTCTAGTGGTCATGAAATCAGTATCTATGATAGCTTCAGGTTCAAGTATTTCAGTCTCTTCATCTAACAAAGGTGGGTTTTCATAAACAGGGTGTACAAGTAATTGGCCTCTAAAGGGTCATAATAAACTAATGTGAAATGTGTTGTGAATTTTCCAGTGAGGTGGTAGTTCTAACTTGAATGCATTGTCATTGATTTTGTGAATGATCTTAAATGGTCCATAGAATCTAGGTGCTAATTTCACAACTGGGTGTTTATCTACACTTTGTAATCTACGTTTTTCTATTCTCAATCAAACATAGTCATCAACTTTGAAATTCATGGCCTGTCTTTTCTTATTGGCTTGTTTTGTATATGATTGCTGGGCTTTGGCAATCATGTCTTTAACCTCATAAAAAATAGTAGCGTGCATATTAGCAATATCATCAGCACTCTGAATTCTATTTGATAAATATGCAACAGGTGTAGACAATCTATAACCATAAATCACTTCAAACGGTGCTTTCTTTGTAGTTGTGTGTGGTTTATTGTTATATGCGAACTGCAGTAAATGCAAATGTGTGTCCCATGTCTGTGGTTTAGAAATAGTGTAAGCATGTAAAAGATCTAAAATAGTAATATTAGTGGCTTCTATTTGTCCATTAGTTTCAGGATGAAATGCAGATGAGAAATCAATCTTTGTTCCTAGGTTAGCAAACAAAGTAATCCAAAAGTTGTTACAAAATCTAGAATCACTGTCAGAAATAATAACTTTTGATAATCCATGATTAGTGAAAACAGTTTTCAAAAACAATTGTGCTGCCTGAGATGCTGTTAAAGTTTTCTTACATGGAATGAAATATGCTTGTTTACTAAACCTGTCTACTACAGTCCAAATCATATCATGGTTAGCTTTACTATTAGGTAAACCAGTAATAAAACCCATAGAAATCTGTTCCCATGGTCTTGATGGAATAGATAAAGGCATAAGTAAACCATACCGTTTACCACGATGTCTCTTAACTCTCTGACAAATCAAACATTCAGAAACAAAGTTAGATACATCAGTGTCCATATGTGGCCAATAAAAATCTTCAGTCAATGTACGTAAAGTAGATATGATACCTCTATGACCTTGATATGGAGGACAATGAATCTCATTCAAAACAAAAGATCTAAATGGAACTGTAACACATAATCTCTTTTCATAAAACATGAATCTATCATTGTAAGAAAGTGAATCAATAGGAATCCAGTTATTTCGAACTAATTTATTCCAATCAGATTGAAAAGTAATGTCCTGATGATATGTATCTTTCATAGGGGTTAGAGAATCAAATGATATAACAGAGATATTATGAATAGTCGGTCTTCTACTTAATGCATTGGCCACTACATTTTCTTTACCTGGTTGATATTGGATAAGGGGATAAAAACTCTGAATAAAAGCTACCCATTTGATATGTCGGTCAGATATTTAAGGTTGACTAAGTAAATGTCTAATACTTTGTTGATAAGTCTTAATCATAAACTCAGAACCCATTAAGTAATGTTTCCATTGTCTTAAAGCTTGTACCACAACTAATAATTCTTTATCATATGTGGAATATTTAAGTTCGGAGGGTTTCAGTTTACAACTAGAATAGGCCATGGGATGATTATCTTGCATAAGTACGGCTCCTATTCCAGATCCGCTAGCATCAGTAACTACTAAAAAGAATGGTCTATTAAAATCAGGTAGTTGTAATACAGGAGCGTGGGTTAATGCATGTTTCAATAAATCAAAAGATTTCTATTGATTATCACACCAATGATAAACAATACATTTCTTTAAAAGTTTAGTCAAAGGTAAAGCAAGTAATGAAAAATTTCGCACAAATTTCCTGTAAAAACTAGCAAGACCTAGAAAAGAACGTAACTCACACACATTTTTAGGTATTGGCCAGTTCAATATTGCTTCTATCTTCTTAAGGTCAACCTTAATACCTTCTGATGACACAATATGACCTAGATATTCAATTTCTGTTTGAAAGAACTCGCTCTTTTCCGGATTAGCATACAATTGATTATCTTTCAACAACTTGAAAACCAAAGACAGATGTTCATAATGCTCTTTCTCGTTTTTACTGAATACCAATATATCATCAAAGAATACTATAACACAATGCTGATATTTCAAAAATATGCGAATCATCATTCTACTAAATGTAGCAGGTGCGTTAGTCAATCCAAAAGGCATCACTAAAAATTCATAATGACCAAATTGTATTCTAAATGCAGTCTTGAATATGTCAGATTTATCTAATCTCACCTGATGATAACCAGATTTAAGATCTATTTTACTAAATATGGCAGAACCTTGTAGTTTATCCATAAGATCATCTACCCTAGGAATTGGATATCTATTCTTTACAGTAATCTTATTTAGGGCACAATAATCAATGCACATACAATAAGTATTATTATTCTTCTTTACCATTAAAACAGGTGTACCAAATGGAGAACTACTAGGTCTAATCAATCCTCTATTTAATAATTCATCAACTTGATTTTGAATTTATTTTTGCTCTATCTGGTTATGCCTATATGGTTCTTTACAAGGTGGTTGTGTACCAGGAATTAAATCTATTTTGTGGTCTTTAGGACGTGAGGAGGTAATCTAAGTGGTAGATCTTCAGCAAAACAATCTTTAAATTGTGCAATGAATTCTTTATGCCTAGGGTGCATATATTTTTCTTTAGCTTGCAATTCATTCACCCAAAGTAGATAAGATTTACTACTTTTGCGTACTGCACGTTTAGCTTGAGTATGAGTAAGCAGTGGAAAACAACTAGATACATGCATACAATACAATGTAATGTGTTTTCCTTGAAAATGAATGTTAATTGAATGCGTGGAATAATTTATATCAGGATTATGCTGATGACACCAAGGTATACCTAAGATAATGTCACTGGACTCTAATGGTACAACTAGAAAATTCCTTCTTTCAGTATATTCACCAATTTGAATTTCTAGATCATGCACCTCTTGTGTTTCATTATACCTTGTGCCTAAGAATGCTGCTTTAATGCGATAGTGCGTAGGAATAGTTTGTAATTTCAATTCTTTTACTAACTTTGCAGAAATAAAATCATGTGTACTACCATCATCATGCAAAATAATCTTTTCTTTTCCATGCACTAAACATTTCATTATCAGCAAAGAATGTGGAGTTGGCATACCTGATAAAGTATCCAAAGGAGTAGTAATGTCGTCCTTATCTTTCGTAAAGTCATGTATTTCCTCATGTTCTTCATCTTCCATTGCTCCAAGATAGTTGATATGGACAGGTGGCTTCTTCGATTGGCAATTGGCTCTGCTGGATGTCCAGGTTGATGGCATTTGTAACACACTATAGGTTTGGCTTTAGATACATTGTTTGCAATGGCAGGAAGTCTAGGAATATTAGGATTTGGCTATGAAGATGGCTTAGGGTTTTGATTGGTATTTGATGGCAAAGCAGGTGGTTTTGTCCAAGACTTACGGAAAGATGATGAAGGAAATTGACTTTGATTGAATCTTCTAAAATTTGGATTGAATTGCTTAGAACCATAGTTACCATTTGCTTGAAATTGTTGTGGACGCTTGTCTCTTCCTCGAATCTTGTCTTCAGTGTCATGAGCTAAAGAAATTGGATATTCAAGAGTTGCATGCTTAAACATATTGACTTTAGCGTGGTAATGCCCAAGTAATCCAAACATATACTTGCGCTTATGAGTCGCTTCAGGTACGTCTTCAAGCATGCGTAAGTGGAGTAAGGCATTCCAAAAGCGTTCGATGTACTGAGAAATAGGCTCAGGATCTTTTTGCTGAAGAAGGTCCCATTGCTTTATGGCTTTTTCATGGAATTGTGGAGGAAGAAAATTCTGCATAAACTTCTTCTTGAAATTCTCCCAGGTAGTGGGACAATCTATACTCTTACGAACCACGGTCCACCAAAGAGATGCTCTATCCACTAAATGATTAGTGACACACTTGATTTTATCTTTTTCAACGTATGTCTCTTCATGAAAGTAATCATCAAATTGACTGATGAATGCAAGAACAGTTTGTCCATCTCGAGTACCATTGAAAGTACGGAATTTGAAACTTCTTTTACTTATCTTTGTTTCTTTGCGGATGGATTGAGCTTCGAGAGTCGTATTAATGGTTCTCAAATAAGATCTTCGGATTGTGGTTCCTCTTTGTCGATAGTCGATCTTTGTAAATTGGCCAATCAAGCTTGTAATGCTTGCCGGGCTCTTCGTTCTTCATCCAACTGCATCATAATTAAATCCAACTTTTGTTCCACCGTAGGTTCAGGAAGATCGCCTTCAACCATTAAGTCATTCATATTTTATTCCGTCATCCTACAAAACTTTCAAAAGACCTTATACTCTCAAAATCCAGTTAGCGGGATGAGCGTAGCTCAAGATCGGGTGTACAAGGCTTATATATTTTTGTTTGGCTTTCACGGTCTTCATCTTTGGCAATTGCGAAATTTAAAATCTTTGTAAAATCTGCATTTGACCTTCTGCGCGTGCTGAAACTAGTTCAGCAAATCTACGTATGCGAACAGAGCCTTCCAAGGAACAACTTTGCAGTTCAGTGCTTCTGCGCAGGAATAATCCTTATGGGAGTTTTGAGCACAAGTCAGTTCTGACTTCTGGTTACTTGCCGGACTTGCAGAGTTGCAGACTTACAAAACTTGCAGAGCTTTGGAACTTTATGTGATTTAGGACTTGGGTAACTAAGCTTAAAGCTTAGTGGCCAGAAATCGTCAAATTTTAGGGGGGGCGTTTTTTTGGTGCGGAAATCACGGAGAAGGGCCGCCCTGCCGCTGTTTTGAAAATTTAAAGCTTAATAAGCTTCTTATTAAGCTTTATAAGCTTTAAACTCAAGCTTGAACTTTTTAAGATATGGAGGCTTATCTGTTTGAATGTGGAAAAACGTATTGGAGAAGGGGATGTAGGAGTGGTCCTCCGCCGTTACAGGCCGGTCCTTCGCGATCAGAGTCTGTAAACAGAGGTTCTTGACCGCCAGGAATCCACCCGTATCGACCGTTCGCGATGAGATTGACCGTAGAGCTCGATCATTCCAAGAGCTCCACCTTCGCACAAGATGGATAGCGATTGGAAGCTCTCGATCTCAGCTTCGCTCTGGTACCACTGGTGCGCAGATCGGATGCTATATGCTTGCCTAGTGAATGTCGGAAGGTCCCCAAGAACAAAAGAACTCTACTTTTTGCACAAAACTCAAGGTAGAAAGCATGCATGACATGAATAAGAGACCAATTGGGTGCAATCTCCCCCCATGCCTTGTGTGAGCGCTCCACAAAGCATGTATTTTATGTATTAATCATCTTCAAGCTTAAATAATAGCCCAAATTACAAAATAGCACGCTTTTGGCTTTTGAGTTTGCTTTAGCACAAAATAGAAATAAAGCTAATGGGCGGGCGCCCAGAGAGTCAGGCATACCCAATACAATGTCCAAATACAAATATCATAATCGTGCGTCCATGCACATACAAAATAATAAATAAATATCCAACGCCTCAATAAATATGCGCGACAAAATATAAGCGCCATGCCTAAGGTATGCGCCTATCAAAATATAAGTGATAACTCGAATACACGCTATCCTCCAATGCTTTCCTCCGCCATTGCTGCTATCTCTACACATCAACTGAAGCATTCACAATCGTTAGTAAAATAATACAATTAAACCGACAAAAGTGAATACCTAGCAGTCTTCAGCTACATAAATAAATCAACTGGTTAGAAATCAATCCTAACCTTAATTTATCATGAGTGCGCACTCTAAACTCATAAACGTTTATTAATTTAATATGTATTTTGCGGAATCACCCGATATGGAATCACCCATATACACACTAAATTAATGAAACGCCCGAAAAGGATAGGCGTCCCCATCAACTTCTCGCACAAAGAATCCACTTTGTGTATGAGCCTCGGTCAACAAAGTTTACGGAATCCACCGTAAAACCTCACGGAATCCACCGTGAAATATGCCTCATAGCATCACTTTTCCACTTTTTTCACTTTTTCTTATGCTAAGGTTAACATAAGTATACATCATGATATAGTTTGAAATGCTAATTCACTATGCTTTATAATTAATTATTATTTAAAGTCCACCAAACATGTACTCTAATGAATTACTTTAGGATATTTTCAATCTCCTCTTGAATATGAGCATCCTCTTAAGGTGTTTGAGGGTTATTTTCCAATATGCTATCCCTCATTTGATTGACTAACTCCTCATGGGCCTTGCTTTTTTCCTTGTTCCCTATCATAGTAATGTAGTCCTACTAAAATAGCTTCAACTAGAATTAGAATACTCTAGTCACAAAAATTTCTAGTGCATTTGAAGCCAACAACACCCTCTTTGAGTAGAGCACTTAAGCTCTATATTTAGACCAAATGAAAAATAGTTGGTGTTCTATGTCTAAATGAAACAATCCACCATTGCCTTGTTTGATTTGTTAGCTCCCTTGTTTGACCTCTAGAGTTCCAAACTCAATCATGATAAATACACCATGCTAATGTACTTGTGTAAGGGATAAAGCGAAAGACAAGGGGACCTACGTGGGCTTTAAATAATTGCAAGGTGCCCTTCAAGGTCCTAAAGAGCAAGGGAGGGAAGGTCATCTCTCTTTTATGTTACTCTCTTTCTTGACATCCACCTTTTTCATTGTGAAAGTAGTCTTGCTTTGAGCATAATTGTTAAGCATTCTATGAAAATGTAATAGAATGAATAGAAATGAAAAAGCTTTTCAATGGAAGAAAATAGAATTGAAAATTAGAATGGGAAGGATAAGAGTGTACTTAACAATCTTCACTAATCACTTATGTACCCTCTTATTATCAATTGCTTAAATAAGAGAAGAAAGCACGGCAATTAGAGCTAGATCAATCCATATAGGCATCATTGATCCTATTGGCAAATGGAGTTTTATCATAGGAATAGAAATTGAAGCTTGTTGATACAATGAAGCTCTAAAATTATGATCTAAGTGATTAACAATCAAATGGCCTAAATCAAGAGCTAAGTATTAAAATCTCTCTCTTGAATAATTGGATAAGTTAAACAAGTAGATCAAGAGAGATTAATGGGGATTACTTAAAGAATACATATTGTAATGAAGCCAAATGAAGCTTGTAGGAGCAAAAATGCTTCATGTAGATCAATCCAGTTCGCACGGAGCTTTGTAGATTCCTTTGTCATGTCCTTTAAACACTTCTCCTTGAGTTTAAATATATCGATCACAAAGAATGGAGACTGAAATAGAAGATTCCTCCAAATCTCGATACCTCTTGTAATCTTAGAGCAATGGGACATTCAATCATTCAAATCTTGAAGCCTCTTTTGTGTATTTGATATATAGATGTTATGTGACCAAGAAATGAAGCTTCCTCGAAGAATCTTGAAGCTTGAAGAAAGAATCCATGGCTACCTTGTTGAGTTTTAGGGTTTCAAGTAGTGAAGAATGGCATGAAGAAGAATATTGGAGATTAAAATAGGCCAAAAGAATACTAACTTTGATGCTTGGAGCTTGAACAATAATTGTGGGAGTCATTCTTGTAGAAAATGGGGAGGAAAATGTTGAAAGTTAGCACAAATTATGTTGATGAACTCAATGGGATGCTTGATCAATCTCACTACAAACCTCTTCAATATCATGCTCAATCTCTTGCAAATAGAAAGCTCTTGTGTCATTCATTAGTGTCAAGGATGGAAGGATGAAGAGATTGAAGCTTGTAAACTTCGTGAAAGCTTGAGAGAAGTGCTTGAGAAGAGGGAAAAAGAACATAGTCTCAAAGGTACAGACCAGTAAAGCCTCTTTGGAGTTCAGTTAGCCATCTTTCATCAAAATGACCACTAAAATGGCCCAAAATAGATCATAACATACTAAACTTATGTATCCTTCTCCCTCCATGTTTGATCACGTCCACTCCAAATACGTTCGCAGTCAATTATCTAAGATCCTTTAGCAAAAAATGTAACACCAATGGAGTTGTATTAGCTTTGTTTTTGGATTTCCTTGAATTAGTGTTGGCAATGAGATATGGAGATGAAATAAAAGGAATGGATCAAAGACATAGCTCTAATACTATTTGTAAGAAAATGGACTTGAGGAGAAAGAAAATACGAGTAAAGGAGAGATAAAGACTAGAAGAGGAGAGAACACACACACACACACAAACAAATATATATACATAGAAAAATACAAGTAAAATTATATATAAAAAATCTATTTTTTCAAAATCTCTCTCTCTCTCATGTTAATCTATCTTTGCTCTCGAATCTCTCTTTAAGAAAGACAAAATTGTTTTAGGCTTATAAATTTCACAAATTTTAGTTTGAAACAATCAAATTCACTTTGTCACTTGAACTTTGGGCACCTCACATGATCCAAAAACTTAGGCCTCCTATCAAGTTAAGAGGAGTAAATTTTGGGTAAAAGCTCACTATGCATAATGCCATGTACCCTTTTAAGAGCATTATTATTAATTACCTTAAGTGGCAATGCTAACAGTCATATGGACGTTTTTGGCTTAAAGGGCATGATGACCATTAAGTAAAAGAGACCTGCAAAACCTTTGAATTGCTCAAGAAACGGGGCACACGCTTCAGCATTTAGACCGGTTTTCGCTCGCGGGAGTGCAAGCTGGGCTAGCCAGTCGAGCATCGGAGTCAGGAGTCATGAAACCCATCATCGGGATGGTGCTCTCCAACAAGATGCAGAAGTCTGTGGTGGTCGCTTCCTACCATTTCTGGGAGCATCCGGTGTACAAGAAGAAAGTGCAGCGCAGAACCAAGCTCATGGCTCACGACGAGAACAATGAGTGCAACATAGGCGACTGGGTAAGCAAGTTCACTTTCGTTTGTCCTTTGGGGCTTGCTTGCCAGAGTTCCGTTTCTGGGTTTACACAGGAATCATAAGAAGCTCTAGATACACAAACGTTGCTGTTTGGTCACTAGCCAAGAGGTTGTCTACCAGCTCTCCAACCTGTTGGTTCACTACGTATCATGGTTTTTAGGCACACTGTTTAGCCTGCATTTTGGCTCCTGACACAGGGAGCTGGATTGTCCATTTAGGGTTTACAAGTAATAAGTTTTGTGTTTTTAGAGTGCTTACTAAGTTTAGCTGTTTTTATTCTTGACAATACTTACTCTAAAAAGGAAAGCCATAGAGAAGAGACAGGTGTTAGAACACTTGTCACACAAGATTTTAAGTGTTTCATTTGTCACATCTTATCAAATGTGCTTGGACACTTGTTTGTACTTTTTTTTGCACTAGCTCTCCGTTTTTTCTTTTAAGCTTTTCTTCCATTTCAAGAAAAAAAGCAAGCCATATTGATGTATTGCTATTCATTTATGGGGAAGACTAATTTTTTCTCGTTGTATTGTTATCTTGCAAAAAAATCAATTGTTTTTATTGCATAAGAAGCGATATATGTATACATGTATATCTTTACACGATCTTATGAGAGTGAAAATAATTTCTTCTTACTCTTTGGTTGATTGTGATAGAGCTCTTTGCTTAAGGACTCGATTGAGTCAAGCATAAATAGATTCCTATAGGAGGGTTGCCCATTTTTAATCCTCAATCTTGTCTCCATTATTTTTATGTTTTCATAATTGTAATTTTTAAAATAATTAACACATTAATTTTTTATAATATTCATTATTTTTATGTTATCATAATTGTAAATTTTAAAATAATTAACACATTAATTTTTTATAATATTAAGTCTTGAAAACAAATAAATAAATATTATAATTATTGAATATATTACGTTATTTGAGGCGTTTATAATACATGGTGACTATCAAGATGAGGCTATGTGAGCTCTTTGTTGTAGGTTTCTCGTCTATGAAAGATCACATCACAAAGGAGAAAATTTCAGATGAGCTTGCATCTCTTGAAGACAAGGTACTTTGGATGCTATGGTTGTGATCCTATTGTCATATCTAGCATCTCTAAATTATAATATCTTTTACACTTCTCACTACTCTGTTCGGAACACTCACTTGGGAGGAGTTAGTGCTTATGGTTCTCGAGCAAAATGTGCGACATATGGTAAAATGATTAGGTGGATTAAGATATGTAAATCATGGCTTTGTGGTTGACACATTAAGGAAACAAAAAATGCAAAAGAAAAGAAAGAGGTTCAAGAAGGAACAAACAGATAAAGACAATGGTAATGTTGAGAAGTCCCAAAGTTGCCTTGAGTGACCTCATTGTGGAAAGACCATTCATTCGACTTGGGATGAAGAATGGAGTGAAGGATTCTAAAATTGCATCAGGCATGATGATAGAGTTAGTCTTCATTCCTCTCTACGAGGTAGATGATACTACTCTAGCTCATCATTTGAGAAACCTAGACTCACAAATAGCAGTGTATTGAGTTGTATGACCTATAGAGGTGATTAGATATAGAATCTCTATGATAGCAAGGGCTTAGTCACCATCGACAACAATTTATGAATTAATTACTCAAGGTATTGATACTATTTCTCTTTTAGACCATTAAAATCATGAGCTGCAACAAAAGTTCTGAATGTAGCAGACTTGGGCTTCAATCTTCTATTCACCTATGGCCTCACTTGGCATGACACTTGAGTTATATTTACATAAGAGGAGATTAGGTGGAGGAAATATCTTCAAGAGATACCCTTTTGATTGGACATTAGGAGAGGGCTTTGCTAGCTCACCGTCTTGGCAACTCATTCTTCAATAGAGTTGAAGTTGTTGTGGCATGTATGCTTTGGTCTCTTGAGTTTTAACTTTCTTCAACATGCTCGGTACAAAGTTTTAGTACTTCGCTCTAGTTTTCTTGGGGCAAGCAATATCAAAAGTCTTTTCCCAAGTAGGATTTCTGTTAGACTACTTTCCATTAGATCTTGTTCCCTTAGATTTGTGTTGCTCTATACATGCTTAGTCTTGTTAACTTGCCTATTTTAGTCATGTCAGTCTGTCATCTCTTGGTTGAGAGCTCTTGTCAGAGTCTAATGGAGACATAGGAGCTTTGGCAGTTTTAGGTACATTTCCTTCAATTGTTGGCTTTCTATGTGCATTTCTAGGTCAATTTTTGCATTTCTTAGTCTGTATCTAATTGTTGGACATTGTCCAGGGTTCATTATTATTTATTATTGAGATCCCTTTGGGGAGGTAATGAATATCGGGTCGTTGGAAAGCTTGAACATTTCTGCAACCAACAAAGGATCTTCCAATGAGATAGTCAAATTGTCAAAGCCAAAAGTATTAGGGGATCTTTGCTTCTTAAGGATTCTTTGCTTGACTGGGCATAATTTACGAACGATATTTGGTTTTAAGTACCAGCTCCTTATTCACATGTGGACAATGAGGGTGTTAGATAATGAGAGAGAAAGCCTTGTAGACAAAGAAGGAAGACTAAGTCCAGACCTAAGTACAAACAAGAGAAGTAGTTTGGTAATGAACTCATATTGAGAAATATTTGTCTTTCTAACATCTCCATCTTCTTTAGCGCAATTGTAGTTTGTTTCTTATTGGACCAAGAAACAAGAGATATACCCAAGAAGAATCAGTTGTCACTGTGAGAGACACGAGAATATGAACATCCAACTCGATCACTATCAGAATATCCATGCAAAGAGAGTAAAGAGTTAGCCTTTTAGAAAAGGCCAAGATCCTAGGTGCCTTTAAGATACCAAAAGACACGCTTCACTACCTGCTAATGAAGTACTGAAGGGTTGTGCATGAATCTGCTCAATTTGGAGACAACAAATTGAAGATTAAGCCTTGTATGGCATAGATAAATCAAGCATCCAATAGCATGTTGATATAAAGTAGTATCAAAGGATTTGCTACTATCATTAGAAGTGAAATTGAAGCCAGGCTCCAAGGGAGTAGACATGGGCTTGCAATCCTCAGATTGAAAGCGTTGAAGTTGTCCAATATACTTGGACCGTGTCATGATAATGCACCCCTCAATGATTGCAAATTGGATGCTCGAATAATAGTGAAGTAGACCAAGATCTGTCATTGCAAAGGTTTGTTGCAAATCAGCCTTAAATCTTACAATTTGACCTGCATTAGTCCTCGTGACAAGCATGTCATCAAGATAAAGCACAGGAATAATAAGAGCAGATCCTTGATGTCAAATGTAAAGAGTAGCCTCAGTAGGGCTATTCTAAAATCCAAGATGCAATAAATGAGAATGTATGCAGGTATACCAAGTCCGTGAAGCTTGCTTCAAACCATACAAAGCCTTCTTGAGACGATAGACTTTGTGCTTAGAGCCTTTAACTACAAGTCCTTGAGATTGAGAAACATATACCTCTTCAGTGAGATATCCATGGAGAAATGCCATCTTGATGTCCAGCTGATGCACTTTCCAATGAAAGTGGGCAGCAAGGGCAATAATACTCTTGATGGTAGTGATGGTAGTAATGTGAGAGGTAGGGGCAAAAGTTTCCTCAAAGTCAATTCCTTGTTATTGGGCATAGCCCTTGGCAACAAGGCGGGCTTTGTATGTGTCAATAGAACCATTTGACTTTCTTTTAATTTTATAAATCCATTTGGTACCTATTGCACGCTTACCGTGAGGCAAGTCACACAGCTCCCAAGTGTCATTTTGATTGATGGAATCAATCTTTGCCTTCATTGCTTCCACCCAATGATCATTTGAAAAAGTATCTTTATAACATAGAGGTTCTTTATTGCATGCTGTAGCCACCAATGCACATTCAAGAAGATTAACTTGTTCCTTATGAGCGGAGGCCCGGGTGCGGGCAGCCAAAGGAAGAGGCTGCTTGCTGTCCCAAAGAGTGTCTAGCAGCTAGCGAGGGACTACTTTAGGATGCTGAATTTCAGCCCTTATGCGCTCCAAGTGATCATATATAGGGGGCTGCTTATTGGACAAGATATCATAATGCTGTTGTGACTGTAAATCAGGCTGAATAGACTGCTGTAATATATTTGTAGGTGGTGGAAATGAAGCTTGAGAAGAAGGATCAGCCATGGAACCATTATGGAAAAGTGGTAGTAGGCTATCAAAGATGCTTGAAGCATCAATAATAGGCTGTTATTGACAGTTTAGCAAGGGTGAGAAGCATTTTCAGTGAAGATAACATGTGTGCTGACAATTACCTTGCTTGTAGAGGGTTGATTAAGGCAGTACCCTTTGCTTTTTGTTGTATATCCAATAAATATGCATGGAACAGCCTTATCATCTAGCTTATGCCTTTTCTGAGATAATAACCTTGCTTGTAGAGGGTTGATTAAGGTGGTACCCTTTGCTTTTAGTACTATATCCAATAAATATGCATGGAACAGCTTTATCATCTAGCTTATGCCTTTTCTGAGAAGGCACATGAGCATATGTCAATGATCCAAAAATCCTCATATGAGAGAGAGAAGGCTTGGAGTTAGTCCATGCCTTATAAGGAGTGATGGTGCGTAAAGCTCTTGTGGGATACCTGTTCAAAACATAAGTGGCACATAGAATAGTATTGAACCAAAAAGAATTAGGCAAATTCTTACTCTTTAGCATGCATCTTGCCATCTCCATGAGTGACCTATTCTTTTGTTCCGCTACTCCATTTTGTTGTGGGGAGTAAGGAATGGTGCATTGATGATGAATACCTTGAGAATCGAGATGCAAGATGCTCTGAAAATTGTTCAGAAAGATATTCACCCCCCTGTCTGTGCGAAGGGTCTGGATGCGAAAGCCACTTTGGTTTTCAACCATGGCAATAAAAGTCTTGAAACAAGAGAAGTCTTTAGACTTAGATTTTAGCCCATAATTTCAAGTAAGTCGAGATTTGTCATCAATGGATGTGATAAAATATAGAAATCCACCAATGGATTAGGACCACAAACATCATTGTGAAGGAGATGCAAAATAGATAGCGAATGAACATGAGAATCCTTAGGAAAGGAGAATCAATGCATCTTACCAAGTAAACAACCTTCACAAATGTAACTTGATGGCAAGTGAAGTTTTGGAAGATCTTTGACCATATCCTTTGATTGGAGCTTCATCAATGCTCTATAGTTAATGTGGCCAAGCCTTTGATAATCATAAGTATCAATTCAATAGAGATCTTTAATGAGGGTGCTTGTCAAGACAATGGAAGAAGAAACTTGATCATCATATATTGCATATTGGGGGCCATGAAAATGACATGAAACCTTGAAGTTGCAATGGTTTAAATGGAAATAAGATTCTTCTTGATGCCCAGCACATAGAGAACATTATTCAATGTCAAAGGGGTGCCCAAGACAGAGACAACTTGCACATATCCAATGCCTTTAACTGCATAAGAGGCATTGTTAGCACACATGACCATATCTCCCTTAGGTACATTGCAGAGAGATGAAAATAATGTTTTGCCAGAGGGAATGTACTTAGATGTGCCATTGTTGAAATCCCAAGTAGAAGCCACATTAGTAATAGAAAAACAAGCATCATCAATAGAAGGATTATATTGACATTGGATGAAAAAAGTATAATCCTTGAATTGAGAATAGTTTGCGGTCTCATGTGTGAGGGGAAGACTGGACTCCTTCTTCTTCTCCCATGCAGATAAAGCAATTAGGGCATGCGCTTGGGTGTCACGGCCATCCCATCGAGTTTGATCTTGAGTGGAAGGCGTTGTGGAAGAGGAAGATGATTTGGCATCATGAGAGACATCTAGTGATGTGGAAGTAGGAGGTTGTGCAAGTGTTGGAGAAGCCAGCCTTTGCTTGGTGCCATTCACAATATGCCATAGATTCTTTGGGACAAGAACATGTTGCATCATGTATGCCCTCATTGGGTAGTTGGTGCCGTCGAGCTTGTTGTTGCGGCTAAGCATGCCCAACAAATCATTATTATTGCTGGCCATGAGTGGAAATTAGTAATAAAATGATATTTTCCAAGTGAAGAGAGAGAAAATAGATGCCCAAATAATAATAAGCCACTGATAGAAGAGATTCTGCTTGCCTCAATGAAGTCGAATAACATGAAGAATAATTTTTTCTTGTTGTTTTTCTACCGAGGGGAGAGAAAAAAATGCAAAAAATAATTATTTTCAGGAATAAAATATTAGGGGATCAGGCTGCAATCAGCAATATGCTGAAATCAGAGATTAATGGCTGAAAGTGCTCCAATAATGCGAACAGAAGCAGAATATAATTAAAATTCGCCCAATAATACATCAAAATAATAAATTTGTCTTCAATCTTGATGGAGATAGGCATGAATAGTCATATAAAGGATGTTTTCAATGCGTAGTAGCCAAAGGAGATGATTTGAAGCAAAAGCCCCAAATTTTAGCAGCCCAATGAAGAAGAAACACGAAGACAATATTAGGAGGGGCGAAATGTATGCCGAAGAAGGAAAATTGGGCAAAAGCGCCAAAAGTTGCTCGAAAATTGAAGAGAAATTAAAGAAATCGGATAAAATTATTACCCAATTGGTGCCAAATGCCATGCCTCAAGCTGAAGCGGGCCTTGATTTTGATGAAATTTGATGAATTTTGGAAAAGCCCCAAATTCTGAAAGAAATTGGGGTAAAATTAAGCTCGAATGATAAAAAGCCCCAAATTTTATTGAGAAATTGAAGTGAATTTTGACAATTTGTGTGAAATGTTTACCCTAAATGATACCAAATGTTGCCCATGATGAATTTGAGCCTCAATGTTAATGATGAAGAATTCCAAATTCTTGAAAAGCCCCAAATTTGGCGGTGAAATTGGAGGAAAATTAGAGGTGTGCAGCAAAATCCTCAAATTTGATGAAGATGAGCATTGAAAATATGCAATTTGATGATGAATCCCTTGAATTGAAGAAAAGTCCCAAATTTTGATATAATTGGTGCTTAGGTAGGGCAACACGTGAGAATTGGGGCTTGCTGGTTGAAAGATTAAAAGAATAAAAATTGTTTTAAAAAAAGGATTTTGATGTTGATGCTATCAATAGAGAGATGACAGGTCGGCTGATTTGTTGTGATAACATGACGCCAAGAAAAAAATGTTTGTTAGGTGATTGGGTACAAGGTGTCATGATTATCGACTAAAGTGGTAGGTTAGCTAATGAAGTGGAGATGTGGCAATTGGTGGTGGGGGATAGATGATGTTAAAGGCGGTAGATCAAAGGTGACAAGGGTGGTGCTTCAGCGGCGGTTGGGTTAGGTGGTGGCATGGCATCGATGGCGATGCGGTAGGTTGATAACAAGGGCAACTTGGTAGGTCTAGGCAATGCTTTAGGTGGGGTATTGTGTCAACCTGCAGGACAGTGGTCAACAACACCATTGTTGACAACAGGTGAGTCATTGCTGTAGGAATTGCCTAGCAGGCGAAGTGAGCAAATTGTTAACCCAATGGGTAGGAACGCGTATCAACACATGGGAGCATTGTAGAGCAAGGCGCTACGGGTGGCAGACATAGCAGCGATGGTGAAGCGAAGCTTCTTGTTGTCGATGGAGTCAGAGATGAGGACCAACAGACCTAGTGTGTTAAAGATAAGACCAAGTGGTGGCGACAATGGTCAAAACAATGGCGTCCAACCGTTGACGGGGGTTGATGGAAGCCGGCTCGATGGCAATGGCTTTGAGTGGCAGCTGGCTAAGGTGTGGTGCTCAATGGTGATGGCTGCATCGGAGATTATCGCGAGCGACGACGAAGCAAGCAAGTGGCTTTGATACCATTGTTGGCCCAAGCATGGAGCAATTGTGAGATTAATTTAATAGAAAATGAATGAGAATGAAATAATTAATTGATGCATGATGATGCTCGATCACAAATGAGCAGCAGCGTATTAATGAGTTTGAGAGAGTATAATGCTTAAGGCGATCACATTGAATAATGCCACACTTATGTGCTAATGAGACACAAAGCATCCTTTTATAATAAAAAATGCCTAGGAAGCCCGGGTCATGGATCAAAGGGCATCAATACATAGCCCACAAGATGGCCTTGTTGAGCTAAAAATGCATTAGCTTTACTTAAATAGCCCCAAAACTTGCTTAATCAATGAAGAAACCTAGTTTATTTAAAAGAAACTTGATCCCAAAGAGTTTCTGTGTCCCATAAGCACAAACCCACTTGGGAGGGCCCAAACTTTCTATGAATAAGTATGCTGCCCTCCATTCAGCCCCCAATGTTGTTTTTGCAGATTTCAGGTGTTTCAGCTTGCTGCCCACACCCCATTCGCGGAGAACATCTCAGTCGAAGTTGTCCATTGCTGTCTACATTAGTTGACACTTGTTTTCCAACCCTCTTCACGTAGTTTGAAGTTGATCTCAGCCAGGCGGCTGTTGTTCCTGCACAGACCTGCTGCTGTACAGCTTGCCACGTCATCACATCCCATGCGTTTGCTGTTGTAGGCTGTCACCAGGCAGTCTTGCCCTGCATTTGACAGATTTTCTCTCTCCTCTACTGTCACCCAATATGTGCTTCTTGAGTTTGGCAATTTTCTCTCTCATCAGCTTGCATTTACTGTATATTCTCTCTCCTCACTGCCATCTGCATCAGATTCAGCTTCTCATTGCTAGGTTTGCTGGCGTTTGATATCTAGAGGCTGCCTTGCTGCGATCTGGAATCCGCTCGGAGTACGACACACTCTCCAGCTCATTACCCCTACCTTGAGCCTTGAGATGCAGGAGTTTGAGGTTTAGTAGTCATTCACTGTATAGTGTGTTTGTTGCATGAGCATTGTATATTCAGCAGTTATTTTCTGTGTTCATTGTCTTTGAGTTACCCTAATCCTAACTGTGTTCTTTTATCAGTCTGTGCTTTGCCGTGCGATTGTTATTTGTGTTTTTATGTCAGAGTATTTCTTTACATGGTATCAAAGCCTGGTACTCTTTGAGAAACCTAGGCCTTTGATTTGAAAGCTCTCCGCAAGAAGCAAGAACAACTGTAGGTTCAAATAACTTTGAACACATTAATAGCAATGTAATCTCCAGAACAACCTATGTTGAGAATCAAGCGAGAGTAGGCAAAACAGCTTGCCCCACAAAGTTCCGACATGGTGAAAGACACTTATGACAACACGGAAGAAAGGCTATACAAGCTTTCCACTGAAGAATATCATGTGATCATGGACTTTGGACCAAAAAAGATTGAGGAGCTCGATCAAAGGATTGCCTTTCAGGAGAAGCTACTCAATGAAGGTATGCATGAATTTCTCTCTTCAGATGTTGCGCATAAATTTGATGATATTGTAGAGCCGTCAAGACCTTTCTTAGGGATGGGCCTCCTTGTTGGAGAAAGATCCGGAGTATGTTTCATTCTTTCATCTTATTCCGACTACTCCATTGCAAGGTACTTTAGATTCGTCTTTTGTTCCTTTATCTTTTATCTCTTCTGCTTTGCAATATACTGGTAGAAATCATGAGGAAGATAGAGTACAATCAGTTGACTACGGAAAAGGTTCTCCTGAGAACCAATTCTTGTATGTTAACACACGTCTTGGGGATTATAAGAAAAAGCTAGGTATCTCTTCTTCAATTCTTTCTTCTTTTCAATTTACTTCTCAAAATTAGAATGAATTTGGTGTTTCTATTTCTACATTGCATGGTGCATCATCATAATCATTATTTCATTTTCAATCATTAAATGATAAAAATGAACAAAATGCATCAGCATCTTTCATCCCACAAATTCAAAACCCTCCCATCGCACCACATTTTTCCGCTGCTTCTCCACTTCCTTTTTACACCATTTACATTTCCCTATCAAACACCTCATGTTGCACATCACACCGCACCGAGGGGTTATGGAAACATAGGCACCGCCTTTAGGCTCTCATCCTTTCCTTAGTCGAGTGGTGTTGCACCTTCTTCTCACACACTTTCCGGATCATTGGAGCCTAGGTATCCTCCCCAATCTCTCTCAAGTGTGGATCAATTGGTTCCATAGCTTGCCTCTATAGCTTTACCTAGTGGACTTTCTGGTCATTCTGTTATGCCCCAGCCAAGCTTTGGACAGGGCTTTCGTGTCCCAGTGCCTCCACTTCCATCAGCACCTTATGGAAACATTCATGTTTTAGTGTTTCCGCATCAATTGGAACTCACTAGACACTCCCAACCTATTTTTGCCTACCCATTTTTTTCCCCTCATTCTTTCTATCAGACACACTCACCGTCACCATCTTACCATCCACCTTTATCTTATTTCACTTTCTTGACACCGCATGGTTCCACCTCATCTTCTGCCAAGCATGCTTTCAATGATAAGACTCGTTTTAACGGGTCAAACTTTATCACTTTCAATCTTGATGAGACATGTCCTTGACTCCCAGAACCTATGGGATCTTGTGCAGGAGTTGAAACGGAGTTGGAATCCCAACCCGATCTTGCACTTGCTCCATATGAGGTTTTCCACTCATGGAAAACTAGGAATGCCTTCGTTATTGTTGAGCTGATGTAGGGCATGTTGCTTGAGTTTCATTCTCAACTTCAGCATTTTGACTTAGCGTTAGAGCGATGGGCACACTTGACTTACCGCTATGTGGCTTAGGATAGGACGTGCTGTATCAATCTTGACCATGAGCTCCAACTCTTTAAAATCATTGATGGGAATGACTTAAAGTCAAGTTGACTGAGTATCGGCGACTTATTACCGAATTTTTCACTATGGGGACTTTCAAGTCCTTTGACGATCAAGTCACATTGTTTTTGAAGAAACTCCCCATGAAATACTTCAATTTTGTGGAAGGTATAGTTTCAAAGCCTACCATGCCTACTTTTTACGAATTTGAGTGTCAGTTGTTGCGTGAGGCACGCTTGTTTGATCAATTTCATATGAACTCTTCCTTAGAGGGGACTCTGGTTGCTTATTCTTAGAAGGGGCAACAAGGAAAGGGCAAACAAAATCAAACCTCCACTCAAAATCCAAAACAAAATCAATTCGGGGAATCACAAGGAAACTCCTAGTCACAACTCAAACAAGTGTGACAGAATGTACCTAAAAAATAGGTATTGTCAACATTGTTAAAAGGTTGGTCATTTTGACGACGAGTGTCACTCAAAGGCGAGAGGCATATCACCCAAATCTAAGTCTCAGACCCTTATTTCAGTCGGGCAACCCCCAACAAGGGAGGTAGGGTGATAGCAAGGGGCAGTTTAAAGGTTAGACTCATATTGCCACGGCTCAGCCATCTCAGTCGACAACATTCTCAACTTCAGAGAGATTGTTTGACTGCTTTGTAGAGGCCCACATTGTCTCCATAGAGACATCAGATATGACTCTCGTCCACATCTGTGAGTTGCCTTCCGACAAGGTAACTGCAAAGGCCTACTCGTTATAGCCGAGCACTTCAACTCCTGTTTGGATTGTGGACAATGGAGCTACACATCACATGACTCCAATAGAGAATATCTTCAGGCGGGTCCATGTAGGAAACAACTCCTCGGTCAAGATTTAGGCTCAAGATAGCGTTTGTTTTGCTACTAACAAGGGTCTGGATTTGGCTTTGCTGGACAATGTATACCATGTCCTCTAGCTTGGGGTGAACTTGTTATCTGTTCAGCAGCTTTGCCGGTTGGGGCGAGCAATTTTCTTTATAGCGACCGCAGTCGAGATCCTTGATCCTTAGACTAGTTTAGTGATTGTTGGCAGTGAGGCACAACCTAATTGAGCTTGGTCTACTTTCCGCTCTTGTCATTCCTGCAGATTCATCATCTCCTAGGCTCCCTCTGAGAGGCGCGTTACCTCGTTGGTACCAGTAGACCATGCGGGATTCAGGGATTCAGCACCCTCAACGGCGAAAGGCCATGAAGAAGGAGCTAGAGAGTATTGATTGAAATGAGACTTGGACATTGGTGGATCGTCCAAGTCATAAGAAAGTAATTGGGACCAAGTGGATTTTCAAGACCAAGGTAAAAGCTGATGGGACTTTAGATAAGTACAAGGATCGCCTTGTCATGCAAGGGTTTCGACAGAAGGATGGTATTGATTATGAAGAGACCTTTGCTCCTACCGTGCGGCTGACATCTTTCCGATTGCTTCTCGTACTAGCTGCTCACCACAGTTGGCCAATATATCAGATGGATATCAAGAGTGCCTTCCTGAATGGTTGTTTGGAGGAGGAAGTCTATGAGGAGTAGCCATCGAGCTTTCCTTTAGAGACCTTGAGGGATACAGTATTCCGCTTGCAGAAAGCTCTTTATGGGCTGAAGCAAGCGCCGCGGTCTTGGTTCCATAGAATGAATGAGTTCTTATGGAGTCATGGATGCCATTCTACCCCTTATGACCCGAACTTATATGTTCAATCTATTGTAGAGGGGGTTAGCTATATCCTGCTATACGTTGACGACTTACTCATCACAGGCTCAGATTCTGCTGCTCTAGCAAAGATCAAGGCAAAGCTTAGTGCTACTTTTGAGATGACAAACCTTGGTTTGTTGTCTTATTTTTTGGGAATGGAAGTAGTTTGTTTTGGGAGATGCATTTTTGTGTCATAGGAGAAGTACGCACTTCAGCTAGTGGAACAACACACTTCGGATCAGACACGACTAGTGGCCACGTCTCTTGATCCTACTGTCTATGTAGAAGGATACCCTAGGACAGACCTTCAATGCACATACGTATTGCTCTGTTGTAGGAAAACTTCTTTGGTTAATTCATACTAGGTCAGATTTAGCTTACTCAGTTAGCATACTCAGTCAGTATTTCACAGCATCTAGGATGTCACATTGGATTGTATGTCTTCGTGTGCTGCGTTATTTACAGTGTACTTATTCTTATGGCCTGACATATGGTTCTGGTTTATGTTTGTAGAGGTACTGATTCTGATTGGGCAGGAAATCCCAATACCCGATGCTCCCATGGCAGCTATCTCTTTACCTTGGGCAAGGCTCTCATTTCTTGGTCAAGCTATAAGCAGCAGACAGTGGCGGCTTCCATGGCCGAGGCTGAGTACCAGACTCTCTTCAATGACACCACCGAGGCCATCTACCTGAGGAGTTTATTGGTGGCACTTCATTTTCCATGCGACTCTTTCATCGTTGTCTATTGCGATAACCAGAGTGCCATTGCCCTTGTGGGCATCTCGATCATTACACCACGGACGCGGCATGTGGGAGTTCACTTTCATTTTTCCAGAGAGCAGGTTGAGCTAAGTACTATCTGTCTAGAGTTTGTGCCCACCTCCGACAATTTTGCAGATATTTTGACCAAAGCGGTCAACTAATCGATTTTTCAACACTTGTTATCCAGGATCGGTGTGGGGTACACCCTCCCCTACTTCTTTAGCTTGACGGGGAGAGGGTGCTTGCCTCTTGCTTTTCCTTCTCGTTTGTGAGGGAGTGGCTACTTCTCTTGATAGTGATAGTGATGGTGCTTACATTTTTTAAGATATTCATTCATTTATCCTTTTGTGTTGTATTATGGACATTTGTAACTTCATCCGCACTATTAGGATGACATGAATGGAAAAGGATGCTTGGGCAAGTGAACAATTACCTTGCGAGGGCACTGTCCAAGTGGCATTGTTGCATTGCATCTTGCGTGAGCATGATATCTTGCATCACCCTTTACATTACCCTATGCATTGGCATTGTGTTCATGTAAACATGCATTTGTGCGCATTTATTCTTTTTCGGTCTTTTCGAGTGATCGACTCTGGATCCATCATATTCATATTCGTGGCATTGCCCATGGTAGTCTCCAAGGCAATTTTTCCTTAGCTTGCTTGCTTGCTTCATATATTTGCTATCTCTACACCTTAGCCTTATTTTTTTTCACTAACACTGAGTAATGGTAGGGAGAGTATGCTTGTTTTGTTAAGATCTTGGATCTGACGATACTTTATCATTCTCTCGTTTGGGGCATGAATACTAAATAGAATGAAAACTGATTTAAACCCCACACTTAATGCTAAATCTATCAAATTTAAATTAAAAAAAAAAACAAAACAGTCCATCGCTAATTCCATCCGTCTTTGTAGGGCTTGGTAGGCCACTGGGTGGCCGACAAGCACTCTTTGTCCGATGCTCTGTCCTCTCTGGGGTGATCACTTGGGCTTCCTTGGTAAGATAACCATCGCCTTTGTAGTCTTAGTAGGCCACTGGGCAGCCGCGCGCACCCTTTGTCCAATGCTTTGGCTACTTTGGGGTGGGACGCCTTGGGATAAAAGATCTTTCTCGTGGCACCGTTGTTGGGCTTTAGAGGGGGTGTTGAGCTAAAAATGCATTAGCTTTACTTAAACAGCTCCAAAACTTGCTTAATTAATGAAAAAAGCTAGTTTATTTAAAAGAAATGTGATCCTAGTGAGTTTCTGTGGCCCATAAGCACAAATCCATTTGGTAGGGCCTAAACTTTCTATAAACAAGTATGCTGCTCTCCATTCAGCCCCTCACTAGGGGAGTGGAGGTGCAAGCTCTCCCTTGAGCGTTGGGTCTTCTATGCTCTGGTGAACTTGAATGAGCCCAATCTAAAGTCAGCTCTAACCAAAATACTGTTAGAGATTAGTTATCCCTTGGTCTAGCATTTCTCAGGACATAGTTGGTGCAATTAGTACTCTTGAAGGGACTTGCATTTTGTCACCAAAATGAGAAATGAACTTATGAATTTAATGATTTGATTAAACTTCATGAAGATTTTTGATTAAAAAGAACTTTAATTTGGTGCCCCTAGCTCTTGGTATGGTGAGCATTGCACCGGCAACGAAGGATTTAACATTGGGATATATGGTGGACAAGTGTGCGGGCCATGTTGTATATGGCTAGGGCTAAAGGAACAAGGTGCAACGTGAAACTTTCATTAAATTGAAAGTTTGCACCTTATAATTGAGTTACATTGAAAGTTTCGCCCAGTAAGCAACTCTCTTAGGACACTTAAGTTATTCAGCAAGGCTTTGTAAAGAAAAATACCCTAACACAGAAACATAAACAAAAACCGTATGACAAAGCACATATTGATAAAAAGAACACAATTAGGGTTAGGGTTAGAGTAACTCAGAGACAATGAACACAGTGAATAAATGAAATGATATGACTACTAATAATATGATGCTCATGCATTAAACACACTATGCAGTTAATGAGTACTGAACCTCGAACTCCTGTATCTCTAGGATCAGGGCAAGGGTAATGAGTTGGAGAGTGTGTCGTACTTCGAACGGATCTTGAATCGGAGCAAGGTAGCCTTCGGATGTCGAACACCAGCAAATGCAGCAGTGAGAAGTTGGTTCTGATGCAGACAACAGTGAGGAGAGAGAAAAACTTTAAACGGAGTCTGTAGGAGAGAGAAAGACTAAAAACAGAGCCTGCAAGAGAGAGAAAGACAACAGAGCCTGCAGGAGAGAGAGAGACTTAAAACGCACGCAGGACAGCGTGCAGGAGAGAGAAAGACTGCAGGGACTGCAGACAGGAGAGTGAAAACTGTGAGGGTGGCAGCTGGAGCCTGCAAACACAGCAGTTTGTTGGTGTGGTAGGCTGTATGACAGCAGTGCAGATGAACAGTCAGTTGCTAGGCAAAAACAGCAGCAATCAGCATGTGGAGGGCTGGAAACAGGCGCCAGATTGTAGGGAACAGTGATGGACAGCAAGGGCTGAGATGTCCTCCGTGACCGGGGTGTGGGCAGCAAGTTGGTAACACCTGAACCCTGCAAAAACGAGATTGTGAAAGAGTGGAGGGCTGGCTGCATATTTATAGAAAATTAGGGTTCTAGATCCTCTCCCACTTAACTTTCTCGATCCACTTCCCGTTTTAGGGTTTTGGCTAAAATAAGTCTAAAATAAGCATGTTTTGGGGCTGTTTAAGTGGCTAAGTGCATTTCTTAGCACAACACCCCCTCTCAAGCCCAAAATAGAGTGAGAAAAGTAGGCCAGCCTAAAATTTGATTTATCCCAAGGCGCTCCATTCTAAAGCAGCCAAGGCATCGGACAAAAGGTGCACGTTGGCTGCCCAGTGGCCTACTAAGACTACAAAGGCGATGGATGTCTTACCAAGGGAGCCCAAGTGATCACCCCAGAGAGGTCAGGGCATCAGACCTAGGGTGCTCGTCGGCTGCCCAAGGGCCTACCAAGGCCTACAAAGGTGGATGGAATCAACAATGGACTTGTTTGTTTTGTTTTTTTTTTTTGAAAAGTGTTTTGAAAATACATAAGTAATATAGGGGTAGCGGCCGATTAAGTGACAGATAGGAAAAGATAGAGAGTTTTAAATCTAAGTTATTCACAAAACTAGCAAGCCAATCCCTCGCTCTGACACGGATAAGTGTCTAAGGATGATAAAAGTGAGTGTATGTTGCAATCATGTGTTGAATATGTGAGAGGAAAAAAAAACGGTGGGCTTATTAGCAAGATAAGCAAAGCAAGCAAGTAAGCAAGGGTAGGGAAACTGCCTTTAGGAGAACTGCATGTGTTATGCTACGAATATGGTGGATCCTAGAGTTGACGACTCCAAAAGACCGAAAAGGGATAATTGCGCACAGTTGCATTTTGACATGAACAGAATGCCAATGCATAGGGTAATGCAAAGGGAGATGCAAGGTGTCATGCTTATGCAATATGCTATGCAATGGTGCCACTGGGATAGTGTCCTCGCAGGAGAAGTGTTCACTTGTCCAAGTGCCCTTTTACAATGAGGTCATCCTGATAGTGCGGATGAAGTTATAAATGCCCATAATACAATACAAAAGAATAAGTCAATGTAATGTCTAAAAACCGGTAAGCATCATCACTATCACGATCAAGAGTAGGAGCTGCCTCCTTTCAAACTAAAAGGGAAAGCAAGAGGAAAGAATCCTCTCCCCGTCAAGCTGAAGAAGTAGGGGAGGGTGTACCCAAGCCGATCCTGGGTAGCAAGTAGTGAAGAATTGGGCCGTTGATCGCTTTGGTCAAGATATTTGCAAAATTATTTGATGAAGGTACAAACTCTAGGCGAATAGTGCCTAGCTCAATTTACTCTCTGGAAAAGTGGAAGTGGACTCCCACATACCGTGTCCGTGGTGTGATGATTGGATTGCCCGCAAGGGCAATGGCACTCTGGTTGTCGCAGTAGACAACTGTGGGAGAGTCACATGGAAAATGAAGCGCCGCCAGTAGACTCCTCAGATAGATGGCCTCGGTGGTGCCATCGAAGAGAGCTCGGTACTCAGCCTTGGCCGTGGAAGCCGCCACCGTCTCTTGCTTACGGCTGGACCAAGAAATGGGAGCCGTGCCCAAAGTAAAGAGGTAGCCGCCATGGGAACGCCGGGTGTTAAGATCTCCTGCCCAATTAGAATCAGTGTACCCTTGCAAACCTAAGCCAGAACCATATGTCAAGCCATAAGAAATAGTACAGCGCAAATAACGCAATACACGAAGACATGCAATCCAATGTGACATCCTAGGTGCTGTGAAATACTGACTGAGTATGCTAACTGAGTAAGCTAAATTTAGCCTAGTGTGAATTAACCAAAGAAGTTTTTCTATAATAGAATGATAGGTGTGTGCATTGAAGGGCTGTCCTAGGGTATCCTTCGACAAGTGGACAGTAGGATCAATAGGCGTGGCCACTGGCCGTGTCTGATCCGAAGTGTACTGTTCCACAAGTTAAAGTGCGCACTTCTGCTATGACACAAAAATACATCCTCCAGAACGAACTACCTTCATCCCCAAAATATAAGACAACAAACGAAGGTTTGTCATTTCAAATGTAGCTTTAAGCTTAGCCTTAATTTCCGCTATGGCAGCAGAATCTGAACTTGTGATGAGTAAGTCATCAACATATAGCAGGATATAGCTAACCCCCTCTGGAGTGGATCGAATATATAAGTTCGGGTCATAAGGGGTAGAATGGTATCCATGAGTTTGTAAGAACTCATCGATTCTATGGAACCAAGACCGCGGTGCTTGCTTCAGCCCATAAAGAGCTCTGCAAGCGGAATACCATATCCCTAGGGTTCCCTGAGGAAAAGCCCGGTGGCTACTCCACATAGACTTCCTTCTCCAAGTATCCGTTCAGGAAGGCACTCTTGACATCCATTTGATGTATTGACCAACCGTGGTGAGCGGCGAGCGTGAGTAGCAACCGAAAGGAAGTCAACCGTGCAGTAGAGGCAAGGGTCTCTTCATAATCAATGCCGTACTTCTGTCGAAACCCTTGCACTACAAGGCAAGCCTTGTATTTGTCTAAAGTCCCATCAGCTTTTAGCTTTGTTCGAAAAATCCACTTTGTCTCGATGACTTTCTTGTGGATTGGACGATCCACCAATGTCCAAGTCGCATTTTGATCAGTATTCTCTAGCTTCTTTCCCATGGCCTGTCACCATTGAGGGTGCTGAAGAGCCTCCTGCCAGGTATTCGGCTCAGAATGCGCTATGTAATCAGCTGTAAACAGTGATGCAAATGATGCGTAAGGAGCAAACCGGGCAGATCTTCTAGGTCCCCCGGAGTGGAATCCGGTGGTAGGGCCTTCGAATCTCGCATGGTCTGCTGGTACCAACGAGGTAACGGGTCTCGCGAAGGGGGCCTGGGAGGTGAAGAAACTGTGGGAATGTTAGGAGCGAGAAGTAGACTAGACTCAGTAGGCACGATCTCTGATGATGTGGAAGAAAGAAGCGGATCGGAATCCGGTGCAAAAGATTGCACAATATCCCTCTCGTCAAAGACGACATCCCGTCTAACGATCACCTTGTTTGTTCGAGAATCGAACAAACGATAGGCTTTTACTTCAGAGGAATATCCCACAAAAATAAGGAGATCAGCTCGGGGAGTAAGCTTTCCCATCTTGTCATCAAGTGCGTGTGTGTATGCACGACACCCGAAGACTCTGAAATGGGAAATAACAGGCCGAGAGCCAAAAAATGCCTCATACGGGGTCTTCTAAGGAAGAGCCGCAAATGGGCACCGGTTGAGGATGTACACCGAAGTGTTAACAGCCTCGACTCAAAGGCGTTCAGGAAGCTCTGCTGCGAACAGCATAGAGCGTGCCATTTCCATGACTGTGTGGTTCCTACGCTCTACGACTCCATTCTGAGAGGGGGAGTTGATAGAGGTGAGCTGGTGAGAAATGCCATGCTTCTGTAGAAACCTTGGAAAACTCATGGGAGATAAACTCACCACTGCTATCACTCCTCATGCATCCAACACGACGACCAGTCTGGTTATGAACCAACAGTACCCAAGCAGAAAAATATGTGAAAGCTTGAAGAAGTACACCCACATGTATCGAGAATGATCATCCACTATCAAAAAGAAGTACAGCGCGCCGTTCAAAGCAACAGTGGATGTTGGCCCACAAAGATCAACAAGAATCGATCTAAGAGGCTCCTCAGCTCTATGTGTAGACTACTGAGGAAATGGGGTACGGTGTTGCTTCCCGAGCTGATAGGCTTTACAGACATCTCGAGCTAGCTTCAGGCGTGGAAGGCCCTCAACTAGCTTACAACGTGACAACTCATAAAGCGAGTCATAACCAAGATGCCCTAAGCGAAAATGCCAAAGACGCTCATTGTGCGTAGGCTCTCAAGATGTAGCTAAGGCTTGGAAGCTATGGAACACGGAGCCTTTGGCAGTCGGCTTGGTCAGAAAGTGTGTCATGTGGTATAGGCCATTAGGTTGTGCCTCACCGCGAGCAATCACTAAACCAGTTAGAGAGTCAAGGACCTTGATTGTGGTTGCTGTAAAGAAAACTGCTCGTCCCAAACGGTAAAGCTGCTGAACAGATAACAAGTTTACCCCAAGCTGAGGGACATGATATACATTGTCTAGCGAAGCCAGATCCGGACCCTTGTCAGTGGCAAAATTGACGTAACCTTGAGCTTGAATCTTGATCGAGGAGTTGCTTTCTACATGGACCCGCCCGGCTGCAGGGACTCGGATACGGAAAATGTTCTCTATAGGAGTCATGTGATGTGTAGCTCCACTGCCCACAATCCAAATTGGAGCTGAAGTGATCGGCTGTGAGACAAGTGGCCTCTGTAGTAACCTCGTCCGGAGGCAACTCACAGATGTGGATGAGACTCGCATTTGATGTCTATATGGAGACGATATAGGCCTTTGCTGGCCAATCAGACAAGCCCTTTGGAGTTAACGTTGTCAATTGAGATGACTGTGCGGTGGCAGTGTGAGTTTGACCTTTAAACTGCCCCTTGCCATCACCCTACCTCCCTTGCTAGGGGTTGCTCGATTGAGGGGCGGGGGTTTGAGACTTAGATTTTTGGTGGTGTGCCTCGTGCCTTTGATCGACACTCGTTGTCAAAATGGCCAGCCTTTTGACAATGTTGACAATACCTATTCTTTTTAGGTGCCTCGTGCCACCCAGGTTTGATTTGTGATTGGGAGTTTCCTTGAGAATCCCTAGATTGATTTAGCTTTTGAGTTTGATTTTGATTTTGAGTGGAGGTTTGGTTTGGTTTGCCCTTTCCTTGTTGCTCTTTCTGAGAATGAGCAAGAAGAGCCCTCTCTGAAGAGGAATTCATATGAAACTGATCGAACAAACGTGCATAAATCAACGACTGACACTCAAATTCATAGAATGTAGGCATGGTAGGCTTTGAAACTATTCCTTCCACAAAATTGAAGTATTTCTTGGGGAGTTTATTTAGGAACAATGTGACCTGATCGTCAGAGGGCTTGGGAGTCTCCGTAGTGGAGAAATCAGCGGAGATGTCGATACTCAGCCAACTTGACTTTCAAGTCATCCCGATCAGTGATTTTGAGAAGTTGAAGGTCATGGTCAAGATTAATACGATGGGTCCTATCTCGAGCCGCATAGTGGTCAATCAAGTGTGCCCATCGGTCTGACGCTAAGTCAAAATGCTGAAGCTGAGATTGAAACTCTGGCAATAAGCCGTGTATCAGCTTGACAATAGCGGAGGCATTCCTAGCCTTCCATGAGCGGACGACCTCATATGAAACAAATGCGGGATCGGGTTGGGGTTCCAACCCCTGCACTAGATCCCATAGGTCCTGTGAATCAAGGACATGTCTCATAAAATTCGACCAAGTAGTAAAGTTTGACCTGTTAAAACGAGTCTTGTCATTAAATGCATTCTTGACAGAATATGAGTTAGAACCATGAGGTGTTGGGTGGGTGGAGTAAGATGATGGTGGGAAAGATGGTGGAGGTGAGAGTGTTTGATAAGAGTAAGAAGGAGCGGGAAGAAGTGGGTAGGTAGAAGTAGACTGTGAGTGTCCAATGAGTGCCGATTGATGTGGAGGCACTGGAACATGAATGTTTCCATAAGGTGCGGGTGTAGGTGGAGGCACCGGGACACAATAGCCTTGTCCAAAGTAAGGCTAGGACAGAGCATTATGACCAGAAGGTCCACTAGACAATGCCATGGAGGCAAACTGATCCACACTCGGGAGAGACCGAGTGGGGTACCCAGGCTGCAATGATCCCGAAAGTGTGTATGAGGTAGGTGGAACACCACCCGACTGAGAGAAGGATGAGGTTCTAAAGGATGTGCCTATGTTTCCATAATCCCCTAGAGTGATGTGCGGTGCGATATGAGGTGTCTGAAATGGAAATGTAAATGGTGTAAATGCAAGTGGTGAAGCAACGAAAGAATGTGGTGGGATGGGTGGGTTTTGAAAGTGAGGTGTATGAGGTGCATATTCTTTTTGTTCATTTTTATCATTTAAAGTTTGAAAATGAAATTGTGAAGATAATGATACACCATGTAATAAAGTGAAAGGAACACTAGATTCAATCTAATTATGTGAAGTAGACGGAAAAAGAAGAAATGACAGAAGAAGAGTTACCTAGCTTTTTCTTATAATCCCCGCGACGCATGCTAACATACAAGAATTGGTCCTCTAGAGGACCTTTTTCGTAGTCAACAGGCTGGACTCTTTCTTCCACATGATCTCTACCAGTATATTGCAAAACAGAATAGGTAAAAGAAGGCACAAAAGACGAATCAAAAGTACCTTGTACCAGAGAGGACGGAAGAGTCTGAAAAATGGAACATACTCTGGATCTTACTCTCCAAGAGAGGGCCCATGCTTGATGGAGGTCTCGATGACCCTGCAACATCATCAGATTTACGCGCAACATCTGAAGAGTGAAATCTATGCATACCTTCATTTAGAAGCTTTTCTTGAAGGGCATCCTTCGGTCGATCTCCTCAATCTTCTTTTATCGATAGGCAATGATTAGTTTATATTCCTCAGAGGTCAGCTTGCCTATCTTTTCTTCCATGTACTCAGATGTTTCTTCCACCATGTCGGAACTTTGTGGAGCAAGTTGATCGGCCCACTCTCGCTTGGTTCTCGGCATAGGATGATCTGGAGACTGAATCGGTGTTGATGTGTTCAAAGTCATTTGAACCTACTGTTGTTCTTGCTTCTTATGAAGAGCTTTCAGATCAAAGGCCTAGGTTTCTCAAAGATTGCTAGGCTCTGATACCATGTAAAGAAAAATACCCTAACACAGAAACATAAACATTAACCGTACGACAAAGCACAGACTGATAAAAAGAACATAGTTAGGGTAGGGTTAGAGTAACTTAGAGACAATGAACACGGTGAATAAATGAAATGGTATGACGACTAATAATACGATGCTCATGCAGCAAACACACTATGCAGTGAATGAATACTAAATCTCGAACTCCTGTATCTCTAGGATTAGGGCAGGGGCAATGAGGTGGAGAGTATCGTATTGCAAACGAATCCCGAATCGCAACAAGGCAGCCTCCGGATGTCGAGCACGAGCAAACGCAGCAGTGAGAAGCTGGATCTGATGCAGACAGCAGTGAGGAGAGAGAAAGACTAAAAACGGAGCCTGCAGGAGAGAAATATTGAAAACACAGGCAGGACAGTCTGCAGGAGAGAGAAAGATGGCAGGGACTGCAGACAGGAGAGAAAACTGTCAGGGCGGCAGCTGGAGCTTGCAAACGCAGCATCTATCTAGCGTGGCAGGTTGTACGACAGTAGTGCAGATGAACAACAGTCAGTCGCCAGGCATAAATAGCAGCAATCAACGTGTGGAAGGCTAGAAACAGGCGCCAAATTGGAGGGAACAATGATGGACAGCAAGGGCTGAGATGTTCTCCGTGACCGGGGTATGGGCAGCAAGCTGGTAACACTTGAAACCTACAAAAACGAGATTGTGAAAGAGTGGAGGGCTGGCTGCCAATTTATAGAAAATTAGGGTTCTAGATTCTCTCCCACTTAACTTTTTTGTTCCGCTCCTCGTTTTAGGGTTTTGGCTAAAATAAGCCTAAAATAAGCATGTTTTGGGGTTGTTTAAGTGGCTAAGTGCATTTCTTAGCACAACAAGCTTGAGCAAAAGTTTCGCTAAACAAGTAGCTTGTCAGAGTGCAGCGGTGCGGAAGCGTAGGACTGAGAGAGAGAGAACACAGAGAGAGAAGAGAGAGAAAGAGACAGTGGAAGATGAAGATCTGCCGTATAAAGTGTGCTGTATACAAAGATATGCAGATATGTACACGGGCGCAGTGCGTTGGACTGCGTGTCTCCACCTCGACGATGCAACCTACTGTTCACCTCGAAGTCCGCTGTAGTCTGGACTGTCTCCTGCCAGAAATTTGCGAACAGAGACGGAATTTGCGCCAGCCACCAGTCTGTAATCTGCGAGCAGCAAAGTGTGGGAGACTGTGGGAAAACCCGGCTATAAATAGCCAAAAACTGGGCGAAAAAACAGGCAGGTCGACTGGTGCAGTACCAGGTCGGATTGCCACGTGGCAGTCCGACTGACCAGGATCTGATCTGCTAACACCCCCTCTCAGAGCCTGGGCGGGGAAGAAGCCTGAGGGATCTGGAATGTCTCCGGAGGAGAGCCTGGGGAAGTGCCTTTGTAAACAAATCTACAAGATTGTCCTTCGTCTTGCAGTACTCCACAGTGATGGTCTCATCCAGAAGCTTCTCTTTGATGAAGTGGTACTGGATCTCTATGTGCTTCGTCCGGGCATGAAAAACAGGATTTCGTGCCAAGGCAATGCAACTCTCATTGTCGCATTGCAGCAAAGTAGGACGAGTCTGGAGGCAGCCAAGCTCCTCCAACAATCTCCGAAGCCACATAGCCTCACATGTGGTGGAAGACGCGGCTCGATCCTCCGCCTCAGTAGACGAAAGGGCTACCGTGGGCTGCTTCTTGCTACTCCATGACATAACACATGCACCCAAGGTAAAACAGTAACCTGTAGTAGACCGCCTGTGGTCCACATCACCGGCCCAATCCGAGTCGTTCCAACCGGCAAGTACAAGATCTGAACCATCTGTCCCTGTTGGATAATGAATCCCTAAATCAGACGTCCCCCTCAAATACCAAAGAATTCTCTGAGTAGCCTGCCAATGCACCGTTTGAGGTTCACTCATGAACCCTGCCAAGAGCCCAATAGCAAAACAAAGATCAACACGAGTGTTGAGAAGCCAAATCAATGAGCCAATCAATTGACGATAGCGGAAAGCATCCGCCTTGAAGACCCATTTGATGCCAATCGCCTTCTTATTCGGGGGGCGTAGCACGAGTGACCAAGTGCCATTCCTCTCAATAGCCTCCAACTTGGCTTCCATAGCTTTCTTCCATGGTGCGGACTGTAAAGCCTCCTTCACGGAGGTGGGCTCTCGATCTTGCATAACACGGGTCATCAAACAATAGTTAGAGCAAACAATCTCCGTAGAATGTGCCTGGTGCCGCTGTGACCGCCGCGGACCATCCTGCGGTTCCCACTCCTCAGGGACCCCCCCGATCCTTGAATCACGGAGTGTGTCACGGGCCCAACGAGGAGGAGGCCGAACCTCTCCTCGTCTCTCTCCATCAGCGGAAGACTCTGGGATATCCACCGGTGGTAACTCCTGAGGGGTGATCGGTGGAACAGTAGACTCTGTGTCAGAAACAGAATCAGAATCAAAAGGCGTGGGCTCCATAGGAACTGTAGCGGGAGCCCAACTCTCCCCTGGATCTCCAAGAACGGGATGCTCCTTTCCCGCTGGTAGGGCCGGAACCTCCACAAACCACACATCTCGACTGGTGTACACAGCCCGCTTGACGGGATCATACAAACGATAGTCTTGGGACTGGGAGCTGTAGCCAACAAATACTTGTCTTCGGGAAGTTGCTTCAAATTTATCACGATGAGCCTTGGGAATGTGAACATAGGCATCACACCCAAAGACCCTAAAATAAGAAACATCGGGCTTAGTCCCAAAGTAACCCTCAAAAGGTGTCATCCCATCAACGGCCGAAGTGGGGGATCGGTTAAGGATGTGGACTGCAGTAGCCACAGCCTCGGCCCACAGAAACTGAGGTGTCTGTCGGTGCTCCATCATGGTGCGCGCCATCTCGATCACACTGCGGTTCTTCCGTTCAAGAATGCCATTTTCTTGAGGAGTATTGGTATTAGCAAACTCCTGGTGAATACCTTTATCTGCACAAAAACGAGCAAACTCATGAGAAACAAATTCACCACCCTTGTCGGATCGCAAGGTCTTCAATCTCCGGCCGGATCGGTTCTCCTCAAAGAGAAGCCAATCCTTGAAGTGGGAGAAAGCTTCTGACTTCAATGCCAAGAAATAGGCCCATGTCATCTTGCTGTAGTCATCTACGATCAACATGAAGTAGAGCTTCCTCGCAAGGACTCGTTCCCCATAGGGCCACAAAGATCCGTAGATACAAGCTCCAGCGGTGAAGTAGACCGCCGCGAAGCTTTGTGGGGAATGGCATCCCTATGCTGCTTCCCACGAATGCAGGAGACACATGGTTGCTGGCTCACCACTATATCTGGCAACCCTTGAACAAGTTGTCCACGTGACGCCCTCCGAAGATAATCATAGTTGAGGTGACCAAATCAAGCATGCCATACCTCTGACTGTGTCTGAGAGGTAAGAAGAAGAGTTGAGAGGGCGGTGGAAGACTTCAATTTATAGATGCCGTTCTCCTCATATCCAGATGATATAACCTTCCTTGACCCACGATCAAGGACGCGCACCGAATCATTGTCAAACTCCACCAAAAGTCCAAGGGAGCAAATCTTATGAACTGACAATAGATGATACCCTAAACGTGGTACATGCAAGACCTCTGAGGTATGGGTACCACCACGTCCATTTGGAATAAGCTGCATCTCACCTCGTCCTGCAATAGACACAAAAGAGCTATCTCCAATGAGAATCTGCCCACGCGAGGGTCGCAACTGGGCAACACCATCTGATGAAGGAGTCATGTGCCGGGAGGCACCACTGTCAACGATCCACTCTCGAGCCTGGGGAGCCGTCATCGCAGCATTAGAAGCATTCGGTGTAGAGTCCTCAATGACAGCTAGATGAAGAAATGCAGCTGATGAGGGTGCAGCCACCGCTCCAGAATCCTTCGTGTCCTTCTTGTTGGTGTCCTTCTTGTCTTTGTTAGGGCAATCCTTTTTCCAATGGCCAGTCTTTCCACAAATATGGCATGTGGATTCTTTGTCCTTGTCCTTGTCCTTCTTTGACTTAGTATTCCCCTTCTTCTTCTTTTGGTCCTTCCCCTTCTTCTGAGAGGCTTGACCTGCCAGTAACTCCGACTTGGAAGCATTCTGTCCCTTTAGCTGTTCCTCTTGGTCCAAGACCATAGAAACCAACTCTTCCCACCGAAGAGTGGACTCGCGTCCCGAGGCAATAAGGGCAGAGTAGAAAGCACCGAATCGTGGCGGCAACTGGGACAAGAGTGTGATCGCCATGTCTTTGGAGGAAATCGGCTTCCCCGCATTCTGAACCTGCATCTAAAGCTGTCTAAGCTTGTTGATGTGCTCCCGCAACGAAGAAGACTTGTTCACGGACAAGGTCCGCATCTGAACCTCCAAAGAAACCCGCTTCATTAGGGTCATCCGGTTATACATCCGATCAAGCTCCAGCCATATCTCCCGAGCCATTGTCAAGTGCTTGATGTGAGCTATCACGGCTGTAGTACAAGACAGAAAAAGAAAGGAACGAATCCTGGCATTCAGTTTGTCCCAGTGAGACTGTGCCCTGGCCAACTCCGGACGAGCATCGGAAGAGAGTTTGGACTCATCTCTCACCGAGGGCCGGTCGATTTCCTCCTGTACAAGCTCCGCCAAATCATAGGACTCAAGGATGGCCAACATCATGACGCGCCAGATGCGGTAGTTGTCGCCATCAAGCTTCTGATCTGCGGGAAGAGCTGGTAAGACAGGCACCTTCCGGTCCATAATCGTTTGGAACTCCAAGTCAATCTCGGTAGACATCTTCACTTGTAATGCCTTCACAAACGCAAAAGCAGCCTCCTCTGACTGTGATAACTCAGCCTGCTAGGGCTCTTCCGCGTCCTGTAAACTTCTTCATCCGCCGGAGGCGATGAAAAAGCAAAACCTGCACTTGAAAGCTGAAAACTCAAACTTCCTCCTCGTCAAACAGCAGTAAACAGCAGCAAATCCACCACTTGGACTCCTTTCCTGCGCGCCCACGCTCGCTTCAGCCTTGTTCTGAGGCGCAGCCTTCCTGCTTGCCCTCAAACGCTGAAAACGCAACCTTGTGTCGCGATAGAAACTCCTCTTTAGGTTGGTTCTGCACTCAGTCAGCCCTTTAACACTGCTCTGATACCATGTCAGAGTGCAGCGGTGCGGAAGTGTAGGACTGAGAGAGAGAGAACACAGAGAGAGAAGAGAGAGAAAGAGACAGTGGAAGATGAAGATCTGCTGTATAAAGTGTGCTGTATACAAAGATATGCAGATATGTACACGGGCGCAGTGCGCTGGACTGCGTGTCTCCACCTTGACGATGCAACCTGCTGTTCACCTCGAAGTCCGCTGCAGTCTGCACTGTCTCTTGCTAGAAATCTGCGAACAGAGATGGAATCTGCGCGAGCCACCAGTCTGTAATCTGCGAGCAGAAAAGTGTGGGAGACTGGGAAAACCCGGCTATAAATAGCCACAAACTGGGCGAAAAAACAGGCAGGTTGGCTGCGTTAAATGCAGCCGACTGGTGCAGTACCAGGTCGGACTGCCACGTGCCAGTCCGACTGACCAGCATCTGATCTGATAACATGTCAGAGTGCAGCGGTGCGGAAGCGTAGGACTGAGAGAGAGAGAACACAGAGAGAGAAGAGAGAAAGAGACAGTGGAAGACGAAGATCTGCTGTATAAAGTGTGCTGTATACAGAGATATGCAGATATGTACACGGGTGCAGTGCGTTGGACTGCGTGTCTCCACCTTGACGATGCAACCTGCTGTTCACCTTGAAGTCCGCTGCAGTCTGCACTGTCTCCTGCCAGAAATCTGCGAACAGAGACGGAATCTGCGCGAGCCACCAGTCTGTAATCTGCGAGCAGAAAAGTGTGGGAGACTGTGGGAAAACCCGGCTATAAATAGCCAAAAACTGGGCGAAAAAACAGGCAGGTCGACTGGTGCAGTACCAGGTCGGACTGCCACGTGGCAGTCCGACTGGTCAGTTTAACTAACCAGGATCTGATCTGCTAACACCCCCTCTCAGAGCCTGGGTGGGGAAGAAGCCTGAGGGATCTGGAATGTGTCCGAAGGAGAGCCTGGGGAAGCGCCTTTGTAAACAAATTTGCAAGATTGTCCTCCGTCTTGTAGTACTCCACAGTGATGGTCTCATCCAGAAGCTTCTCTCTGATGAAGTGGTACTGGATCTCTATGTGCTTCGTCCGAGCATGAAAAACAGGATTCTGTGCCAAGGCAATGCAACTCTCATTGTTGCATTGCAGCAAAGTAGGACGAGTCTGGGGGCAGCCAAGCTCCTCCAACAATCTCCGAAGCCACACAGCCTCACATGTGGTGGAAGACGCGGCCCGATACTCCGCCTCAGTAGACGAAAGGGTTACCGTGGGTGCTTCTTGCTACTCCATGAGATAACACCTGCACCCAAGGTAAAACAATACCCTGTAGTAGACTGCATGTGGTCCACATCACCGGCCCAATCCGAGTCGCTCCAACCGGCAAGTACAAGATCTGAACCATCTGTCCCTGTTGGATAATGAATCCCTAAATCAGACGTCCCCCTCAAATACCGAAGTATCCTCTGAGCAGCCTGCCAATGCATTGTTTGAGGTTCACTCATGAACCCTGCCAAGAGCCCAACAGCAAAACAAAGATTAACACGAGTGTTGAGAAGCCAAATCAATGAGCCAATCAACTGACGATAGCGGGAAGCATCCGCCATGGGAGAAGCTGAATGGGAAGTGGCCTTCCAGTTCGGATCCATAGGAGTAGAAAGGAGCTGACAATCCTCCATCGGAAAAGAAACCAAGAGCTCTTGTACATATCTCTGCTGAGAGATGAAGATCCTCCTCTGAGACTGATAAATCTCATGGCCCAAATCTCATGACCCGAGTCCATCATCTCGAACGTCCGATGTAAAGCTGCCTTCGTCTTTTGGACCTTCTGTGCATGATCACCGGTGACCAGCAAATCATCAACATACAACACAAAAAACACACAATCATCCTCGGAAGTGTGAACATAAAGCTGCGGATCGGCCTTAGAACGCCGATATCCCAACTGTGACTGAAGGAACGAATCAATCTTCTTGTTCCATGCACGCGGAGCCTGCTTGAGGCCATACAAGGCCTTCTTCAACCTGTAGACTTGCCCATCTGAAGATCCAAAGCCAGGAGGCTGCTCAACATAGATCTTTTCCTTCAAATCACCATTGAGGAAGGCCGACTTCACATCCAACTGGTAGCAGGCCATCTCCTATGGCCAGCCAAGGCAAGAACAGCTCGAATAGTCGCCAGACGAGCAGTGGGGGCAAAAGTATCATGACAATCAATCCCTGGGCGCTATGCAAAACCTTTAGCAACAAGGCGAGCCTTGTGCTTGTCCAAAGAACCATTGCTAAGGTACTTGGTCTTGAAGACCCATTTGACGCCAATCACCTTCTTATTCGGGGGGTGTGGCACGAGTGACCAAGTGCCATTCCTCTCAATAGCCTCCAACTCGGCTTCCATAGCTTTCTTCCATGGTGCGGACTGTAAAGCCTCCTTCACGGAGGTGGGCTTTCGATCCTGCATAACACGGGTCATCAAACAATAGTTAGAGTAAACAAGCTCTGTAGAATGTGCCTGGTGCCGCCGTGACCGCCGCGGACCATCCTGCGGTCCCCACTCCTCAGGGACCCCCTCGATCCCTGAATCATGCAGTGTGTCACGGGCCCAAGGAGGAGGCCGAACCTCTCCTCGTCTCTCTCCATCAGCAGAAGACTCTGGGATATCCACCGGTGGTAACTCCTGAGGGGTGACCGGTGGAACAGTAGACTTTGTGTCAGAAACAGAATCAACCATAACAGGAGGAGTAACAAAGTGTGGAGATCTAGAAGACTCTCCCACCTCATGAACAACAGGGATCTCCTGTGATGATGACGCTTCCTCTCTGGTGTCTTCCTTTCTATCAGCCATAATGCACAATTCTGTGTCTTACACGCAAACAAATCCTGGCTCACTCTTTAAGGAAAAAGTGATTCGATCCCGGCAATGGAACCATGTAACCGGCCTATTCTCTGAAAAGGGTGGTAGTGTACAACCAAAATATATAAATGCTTTCACCCAATTAACAGTCGCCCACTTTAACTGAACTTAAAAACACAGAATCAAGAAGAAATACAGGAAGCTAGAATGCTCCTGTTGCCACACAGACACCCTGTTGGCCCCTAAGTCAGGCACCCCTTGCGGTATTTCTTTATTTTTAAAGAGAGAAAGTACAATGGGCTGTCTTTCACCTATTCTGGGTGAAATTTGGCAGCATAACAGTACAATTACTGACCCAAAACAAGTTGACCAGGAGGGGAAACTCTGCCCAAGTCTGAAACTTCTGGTTGGAGTGCAGAATTGACCATTTCAGTCTGCTGTAGTTACTGGTTCAGACCTGTTCTGAAACCTGTTTTCAACTCATACTGTTCCCTGTACTGTTCAGCCCACTGTAATTACTGGTTCAGACCTGTTCTGAAACCTGTTTTCAGTTCATATTGATCCTTGTACTGTTCTGCATCATGTGGGCCAAGTGCCCCTTGATTCTATCATCAATTGGGCTTTGAAATAACCTCTGAACAGTCCAGAATCTGTACTGATTTAGTGCTGTTTCAGACACCTGCTTGATGAGGTTACCACCCTCACCTGTCCCTGTTGGGAACTGCAAACAACTGCTCCTGTTCCTGAGGAAAGGAGGCTCTTGCCTCATGCAAAGACAGCATATTCCTACACAACTGTACCTAAATCAGAAGAAAGGCCCTTGATTCTGAAGCATAACCAAACTGTCAGAGAGAGAGAGAGAGAGAGAGAGAGAGAGAGAGAGAGAGAAGGGAACAAGCTCAGCCCTCTGTGCAGCATAGACAAGGTAGGCAAGCTCTCCAATCTTCTCCACTGTTCCTCCATCCACTTCAAATGAGCCCCTTTTCCCCAAAAACTGCACGCTAGCCCTCTTTAAAGAGGTAAGTGCACCAATTTGTGCCAAATGGCAGCACTGTAAGATATTTCCCGTTCTAACCTTCTGGTTTAAAATTCTCCATCCTCGGTTCAAAATTTGACCTCGGCACAGACCAAAGGATTAATCCTCGTACAAAAACGAAGATAATGACGCGAACAGATTTTGAGGTCCAGAAATAGTAACTCCCTAAATTTTAGGAGTTGCTTCCATTGCATCCCCACTAGTCTTCTGACCATCTTTGCAGACTATGGCTACATCCAAATTTGTAATGTAGCTCAACTGAAAGTGAATTTTCACTGATGACCCCACATGGGCTAATCTCTTGTAGATTTGTCCATCTTCCCTTTGAACTATACTCTTCCAGGCTAGTTCTTCAACACACTTGTCCATATACACTTTCACAAGTCTCTTCCAGACTTGTCAATTTACAGTGCCATCAGTCTCTTCCAGACTTGTACTGGACCTTACCTGTCCAGTCTCGACTCACTAGACATTCTTGTCCATTTCACATACTAGCCATGCAACTCAGGCGTTTAGATTTCAAGAGGGATCCTTCCAGAAAGAAAAACCAAATAAAATATGTAATAAAGAAATCAACAAAAAGGTAATAGTTGTCACAGTCTTGTGACATCATCCATGAGGGAATAATGCGCAACATATTCCTCATGGATAGCAAACAATTTCTCCACCATCTACGCATCCATGTGATTTAGGGGATGGATCAGTGTTTCAGCCTTCAGGCTACGGATGGATCAGTGTTTCAGCAACATATTCCTCATGGATAGCAAACAATTCCTCCACCATCTACGCATCCATGTGATTTAGGGGATGGATTAGTGTTTTAGCGTTCAGGCTACGGATGCCACTACACTTGTCAATGTTGGCATGCAAAATATAGTTGTTTTTTAGCCACCTATGTCAAGTGTCTAGGGGAACTATCATGGGGCAATGCAACCTCAAATGCACACTAGTATATATGGTAGAATTGGTATGTAGTCAGATATGCAAACTGGAATGTTTGGTTAATTAAGAGGCACTATTGGGCATATGTCAAATGCAAATGGAGCAATGGCATCATTGGGACCACCACTTTTGCAGCCACTCGTTTATGATAACTTGACACCTTTGGGTAAAGTTAAATGCTATAAAGAAGGTGGAGTAGCAATCAAATTAGAAACCTTTAATCGTATGCAAGATAGATTGAAGGCTTTGACCTTCATTCAACAATTTGATGTAGCCTACTCTGGGGACAAATTTTCCAAGTTTTCGATAGTGTGCAAGGCAGCCACTCCTTTAAAAGGAAGAAATGTACTTTAGTGATGGATGACCCTTTGACCCAAGGCAAGGCACTGATAACTTGGGTGCAATTCAAACAGGTTTTCTCTTCTCAATGGCTCACAAACTCTTTTAAAGTGGTTGTGACAACTTGGCAGAAATTAGATGTAATTCATTGTGTTGATTTGGAAGAGTATAGTAACAAATTTTGGGCAGCTTTGTTGTCAGCCAGCTCTTTTCGTGAGGTCATGATGATTGAGCAAATAGAGACCTACTATTGTGCTCTATCCAAATAAATCCGTGATTATTACACTAGGATAAAAGTGACCAGCATGGCACAATTAACTAAAAATACAAATACAATTTATGCATTGATGAAAAAGCATAGCATAGGATTTAAGGGTAGCAAAGATGCTTCAAAGGACAATGCCGAAAATAAGGGCAGTAAGACTGAATTTTTGAGCAGCAAGTTTAATTCCTCAAAAAAGGGTCAATATGCTGAAAATTAATCAAAGTCATTTTTTCAAAAAGGTAGACAAGGCAAAAGGCCATTTGCTAGTGCTAAGAAAGTTGCTTTTAAAAAAAGCATTATATGGTGCAAACAAATGCTATGTTTGTGTATAAGAGAGGCATATAGCACGTGAATGCCTAGAATGTAAGTCTAAAACCATCGAAATGGTAACAATCCATGTCTTGTCAGTCCTTGGGTGGTGCTAAGTAATTTGCTACATTCGTTGATGATTATTCGCATAAAGTTTCGGCCTATTCCATAAAGCAAAAGTTAGAAGTTTTATTTACTTTTCAACACTTTCTTGCTATGTGTGAAAAGTGGTGAGGGCATTAGGCTAAAATGCCTAAGATTTGGCAATGGGGGTGAATTGTCTCATGTGCTTTTGAGTAGTTTTGTGATAAGAGAGATATTAAGTGCTGGTTGATTGTCCCTTATATCCCACTCCAAAATGGTGTTGTGGAGTGGATAAGTATGCTTAGTCAGATATACTTACCACATACATTTTGGGCGCTGAGGCAAGTACTACTGCTGTTCACTTGATTAATAGATCCTAGTGCACTACTTTTGAGATCTATGGCATGCATGGGGCAAAGTTTGGGCCTATTCCATAAAGCAAAAGTCAGAAGTTTTATTTACTTTTCAACACTTTCTTGCTATGTGTGAGGAGTAGTGAGGACATTACGTTGAAATGCCTAAGATTTGGCACTGGGGGTAATATGTCTCGTGTGCTTTTGAGTAGTTTTGTGATAAGAGAGATATTAAGTGTTAGTTGACTGTCCCTTATATCCCGCCCCAAAATGGTGTTGTGGAGTGGATAAGTATGCTTAGTCAGATAGACTTACCGCATACATTTTGGGCTGAGGCAAGTACTACTGCTGTTCACTTGATTAATAGATCCTAGTGCACTACTTTTGAGATCTATGGCATGCATGGGGCAAAGTGAGGGATCAACATACTTTAGTATTCTTTCATGCAGGAGTTCCCTAGAATTGGTAGCCAAGTTGGGCATTAAAGATGATGAGATGGGTCCCATGCGTGAGGCTAGTTTGGCTTGTCCTAGACATGTAAAGCCAGTTGCTCCTATCTTTGGAAAAGTTTGAATTTATTCGCAGTCATATGTGGATATTGAGGATTTTCAAAATTCACAGTATGCCATTTGAGGGCTGCAATGTTTTATTGGGTGTTCCATGGTGTCATAGAGTGCATGCAATGATTGATGTATATAATGGGAAAATCGCTTCCACTCATAAAGGAAGACAACATGTTCTTGATATAAACTTGAAGCGAGAGTCTATTTCTCTTATGTTTGCTTCAACAATTTCTTTAGTAATGCAAAATGATCTTTTTGCATACTTAGTTTTTGCGAAAGATGTTAGCAAAGATGATGCTAAGTCTAGTGTTTCAATGTTGAATAATGGGTAGACATAATTCTTAAAAAAAATGTAAAAATTGTTTTTTTGACTTTCTACTTGGAGAATTACCACCTGAAAGACTAGAGAATCATTCTATTGACCTTGCGTGGTACTACACCTCCAAACAAGCTATCCTATTGAGTGAGTGCTGCCCAACAACAAGAAATAATGAATTAGGTTAGTGAGTTATTGGAAAAAGGGTTAATTCAGCCTAGTTTGCCACCCTTTTACTCACCTGTACTCGTGCAAAAAAAGAATAGTTCGTGGTGAATGTGTATTGATTACCACGACTTGAATAAAAACACCATTAAAAATAGATTTCCTATATGGAGGATTGATGATATCCTTGATCGATTAGAGGAAAGTGCAATTGTTAGTAGAATAGACCTTAAAAGTGGGTATCATCAGATACATATAAGACCAGAAGATGTGTACAAGACAGCTTTCAAGACCACTTTTGGATTATATGAGTTCATAGTCTTGCCATTTGGGCTTACAAATGCACCTATGACATATAATCACATGATGGATCGAATTTTTCAACACTATAGATCTTTCGTTGGCACATTCTTTGATGATATTATAGTCTTTTCAAAGAATGAGGCAGAATATCAGGTGTGTTTGACTACTTTATTTAGGAAACTTAGAAAGCACAAGCTGATTATTAATGCAAAAAAGAGTGAATCTTTCATGTCAAAGATTCACTTCTTACGGTATATTGTCTCAAAAAATGGTGTTAGAATGGATTTTACAAAAGTGGAAGCAATATGTAGTTGGCCTGATTTGAGAACCTTGCATGATATATGCAGCTTTTCGGGATTGTGTCACATGGATGTGAAATTAAGATGCTTTAATCTTGTGGATAACATTTGATTAAGTTATTAATCAAATGTGCAAGGGTTGTTTAGCATATGTGATGCACACGGTAGTTATTTCATGGTAACAGGCCAAGGACCCCAAGGGGTGTCAAAGACAAAAGTTGTGATAAGTTATGCCAGCTAGGCTTTGGGGGTTAGTTGGTGTTAGTTTTGACCCTAGCACAGTTGTTTAGTCAATAACTGCCAATGGTGATACTAAGGACTAGGATCGATTAAGTAATTAATGCTTGTCTAAGGGTCAACAAAAGTTGGGGAGCACTCGAGGTTGCAAATGGCCTAGCCAATTTAATTATGGATGGGCACATTTAATTTTGGGCAGGGTCAGAAGGGCTGAAATTAATTTCAAGATGATTTAATTTTGAAAATTAGTTAAATGGTTGGATAATGCTGAAAAATGGGTTAGAAGGTTGCCACTTGGCAAAAATGCCCATGCAAGCTGAGACAACGTTTTTGCTGGCTGGGTCTCAACCATCTAGTTAGTTTACAGCCTGGGGGGGAGAGAAGAGATAGGGAGCTATTGGACCATTTTCTAATCAGAGAACAACAATTTGCTATAGAAGACAGTCATCTGGGGTCCTCAGTAGGTAGGGGACAGCAAGGAGATACCTTTCAGGGGCTGGCAAGCAATTATGTATATTGAAAGAGTAAGGTAAGGAACAATACACTCAGAGAAGTGTATATTGAGGGAATATAGGCCATGGTTGTATACATAGAGCAATGATAAAATGTATGCTTTTAGAGTAACATGTTGTTTGCAAGCTCCTCTAAATTCTGTATTTATTGAAATTCATTAAATTGAAGAATCTCTCTATTTGAATTGAAGGCTAGTGAGGTTTTACACATGCACTTGTGAAAGTGCGCACACACACACACACACAAGGCTGATGGCATTTGAAATGATGAGTTTTAAGAGTTGTGATGAAAAGTAGCATATGCACGATGACAGAGTGGGGAGTCATGATTAACTTTTGCAGGTCAGGCTCAATCCTTCACGCCCATTAAGCAGGAGAAAGAGATGGATCGTCTCTGAGATAGTTAAAAGAGAAAAGATATATGTACGTCCGGATGCATCAGCCTCATCTTCTACAGATGCTACAAATGCAGGGTCGTAAATAGTAAGTCATAGAGTCATGCTTTTTTCCATTCTGTTGTCAGCTCGCATTTGCCCTCTACTTAGTGCTACATGCAGATTTCTGCAGCTTCTTGCTAGTTGTTGCGAAGGGATGGAGAATATACACACTTACAGCAGTTTTTGCGAATGTACCCAAGCTATGCTTATTGGAAAGCTGTTTCTTTTCATGTCTGATGCAGTTGTTTAGATGAATGTTACATTTTTAGTGTGGGGCTTGAAGTCAAAAGGAGTATGATGACTGGTTCCTTTCCTTTTTCTCAAATTCACCGTCTCAAATGGCTTTATTTGAAACTGTTTGAAGAGGTCTAGTTATGGTTGTTTTGTAACAAGATTGAGGTCACATATATCCTTTCTTTTCCCCAACGAAGAGAAATTCTATTAAACCTCAGCAATAATAGGGTTTCTGCATCTTTTAAATTATGATTGAATTGGAACAATTAACACAGCTTTTTCTTATGCATCATTGTTGGCAAAGTCTCCTTTACCTGAAGTTACTTTTTGGAGTGAAGGTGATTGTGAGGAATGTAGTTAAACAAGAGAGCTGTTACTGCTGTGCTTCCAGTGTATCCAGTTTCTGTGGTGGCAATGTGCATTGGTGCCTTATATCTCTCTCCTTGGTAGACCTTAATCTAGGTCATCCTAACACATTAAACAGATGTGTGCCACATCAATGGAATAGCTACTCTGAGGCTACTGTGCGAACTTAATCTAAAGATCACTGGCAAAGGAGCATTGTTCAAACATGTTATTGATAGATAATGAAGAGGTCAAGTGGGTGAGAAGACATCAGTACAGTTTAGGAAGTGATGAGAGGCTAGTCACACAATTCAGTGGGAACTTTTGAATTTAGGAAGTGATGAGAGGCTAGTTGCACAATTCAGTGGGAAGTTTTGAATCAATGCCCTTGACATTTAGTTTGGCCAGGATGTCTGCCATCAAACTCAGGACTGGGGGCTCTATTAAGCGATTGGCATGCAGGATGGTTCATCACATCTCAACCATCCTTCTGTGGACTCAGGCTCGGCACTACCCATGGCAAATATCAATATTAAGGGCCCACTAGAGCATGCAGACTACATTGCTTATCATCCAGCATCAGCTTGCCATCATGTGGACTAGATACGAGCAGGCATACCTGTTTCTGTAAGCAATGATGATCGTTGCTTTACAATGAGAGGCACTTTTACCATTGAATGTGGTCTCATGGATCCTTGGATTCAAGGGTAATTCAAGGCATGCATCCTTGTTGTTGCTGTCCTTGTCATGATTATAAGATGGTGTCATTTGTATTAGTCTAGTGAGCATGCGCGTGTACGCGCACACACACACACACACACACACACACACACACTCTCTCTCTCTCTCTCTCTCTCAAACTACTATGTATGAAAATATATTTGTAGGATAGGGCAGATATTTGGGCTCAAGTTTAAGCATGATCAAATTTACATAGTAGCAACTTTTATTCAGGAAGTCTAACCTTTGTCACCTTTATAGAGCCATTACATGTTGCTTGACTAATTCTAAAACTGCCAATATTACATATTACTTTGGCCCTATTTGTTAAGTTGAATACATATGAGTATCCAAACTGCATGTTGCCATGGTTCTATCTCTGTTTCATCCTGTCTTCACAAAAAGAAAACAAACTCCAAAAGGTGGGTTTGATCATAATCGCTTATTTGGTAATTGTTACCAATGCATTATTGGATACCATGCATAATTTGCATTGCGTAGAATTAGGATTATATTGCAGAACCAAATGAATGGAATGCTATATATGCATATTATTTATGAGTGCCTTTCCTTTGAGATAGATTTTGAGCAAGACATACTCAATGTTGGATGTTTGTTGCAGTTGTCGTGATTTATACACAACAATTATACATTTAGATCTTGAAATTAAATCCAATAAATAAGATGCAGAGCAAAGAAGATGATACTTTTAGATGCCTCAACATCATCTACACGAAAGTAGCATTTGCTCTCCATCTTTGATAGTACATCAATGTGCATCATATCTATGTGCTAGTAAACTCTTGTATAGAGGGTATTAGGATTGTATACAGTAGATAGAGTGTTATGGCATACTAAAAGTAGTCTCACCTCTACATAAAAGCTTATAGAATTATAAAAGCCATATGGGGTATGGTGAATAAGAATGTGTTGTACAATGTTAGGCTGCAACATTTGATAGTAATGCTTCACCTATTTAACAAATTTTTTGGCCTACAAGCATGATATACCCAAAGATATGTTAGCAACTCATTCACATAGTTGGAAGGTAAAGATTGATCACTTGTGGACATTTGTCACTTGGAATCAATGACATAATAAGCATTCATCCATGAGTTGATATTGTCGATGGAACCTTTGATCCTTAGTAAGAATATCCCACAACCACCTTATTTTTAAACATAAGGCTAAAAACTCAATAAAACCATATGGGGATGGTGATTAATGATAATGTGCTTTGTGTGAGAAACATCTTACATGCCCAAAGATGAGTTGGTGACTCATCTATATAGTTGTAAGATAAGGATTAATCACTTGCGAAACTAAATAACATAAACTTGTTATTTAGTTTGTAGATGGCGTTGTCAACTAACACAATAAGATCTTGTCTTGTTGCAATGTAGTTTGCAATTGTTGCCATCCCATATTGTATTCTAGCTACAAGCTCATTCCCATAGAGATGTGTTAACAATGCTTGTCTTTAGGAAGTCCCTTATCACAAAGCTTTAGGTTAATATTCAATGTTTGAAGTAGTTGGTGAGTTAGCAAAGCATTGACATAGTTGTTTGTACTCTCCCAAAGATTAATGCACACCTTTTCTATCTTTTCACCATGTTGATTAGCCAACTACCTAAGCTCCTTGTTGAATTGTTTCAATATACTTGTCTAAAATATACACTATTCCATGATTTGAACCTTATGATGTTGAACTTTTCACAATCATTGAATCAACTCACATTGTTCACAAGCTTTCCAAGGTATGGTCATGTTAGTAGATAATATGACTCATTAGAATCTCCTTGTGTATTCATTTTTGATATCTTTGATTAATTTCCAACCTTCTTAGAAAGATCTTCCATATTGGTCTCATGGTTGCATACATATGTTGGCACAATTGAGTATTTTCACCTATAGTAATAATCACTCTAAAATATGTTCATGCTACATCAATCAAAGTGCAACCACAATTAGAGAAAGAAAAGACTACATGCAAGTTCATGTGATGTAAACTTGCGAAATAGGGCAATCTCATGGATCTACGTAGGATCAATATTTGTGCCTATCACCAATTAATGCTTCTCTTTGGTGTGGGAATACCTCTTCTTTTTGGCAAGTAATGAACATGTTAAGTGATCACATGCAACTCAATACTAGTGAATCTATACATGATCATTAAATGAGCTCACATTGTATACAAGATTTTGATGTTATAGTTATATAATAGATATTATGTCTCAAATCCCTTGGTGCATTTCTTTTTTATAGCTATGATTATTTTCATGCCCATCTCAATAAGGCCTTTCATACATGCCTCAAAGGAGGGGAACAAAGGGAATGAGGGATATTGAATACAACAAAACAATGTCATCTTTTTTAATATATGCTCCTTTCTATCTAGGTATAACTTGTTCTTATCCACGGAATCCCTCCCTCCTTGTGGGGTTCTTAAGTTGTATGGCACAATAGTAAGACTATTACCATATTTCAGTAGTGATGTATGTGAATTATTGGGGTACTTTTTTCCCTCACTAGGAGGCTTTTTTCCCTTGGCCTTGTATATATGTCTATTCATTGAAGGGTATAATTAGTCTTGTTAATCTTCTCTATTTATATCTCTCAATACACTTTGTGTTGAGTGCTCTCAAGTTGTTCTTTCTCCAAGTTGTGTTTGTATTGTTTTAGCCGTAAGTCCAAAAATTTAGGCTTTGATCTTTTGGGTGAAGTTGTCAACATGTTATACTTCATATCCTTTGATTGGGATGTGTGTATCAACTAATATTGTGGGCGAGTTCACGGGGCTTGGCTTTTTTAGATATTTGGTTTGGGTTCATTTCGAGTTTTATTTTTACTATGGCTAGTACTTCACATATTGTTTCGCCCTTTTGTGCAAATTTTTTGATAATAATTATTTTTATAAGTAAGGTTTACAATCTACTTTGTGTTGTGCTATGTAGAATATATTGGTTTTGTGGAAATTTTTCTCTATATAGGTAATTTTTTGATCAATTGTAACTGATGGTCATGATTGGCAACAATGAGGTATTTTATATGTTGATTGTTGAGGAAAAGTTGGATGGATGCAGCTATCCACTGTGGATTTTATGTGATACGTCACGCATTGGTTGTAGAAGGGCTTTGGAACATTATGTAGGGAATTGAAGTACATCATTTTATGGTTTTGGAAGCTGCAAGTGTAGTAGAAACATGTGTTATCACCAACACCTACTTTTGTGCAATTAATGCTAGATCACAACACCTACTTTTGTGCAGATTCAACGGGATAAAAGAAATGTAAAGGCTCATGCCTTGATTACATTGTCTATTAAATGTACCATGATTTCACATATTCATACTTGCACGTGTGTATTTAGGAAGAATTGTAGCCTGTGTTAATTACCTGCATAAGCAAGTAGAGAGTGAATATAGGGATGAAGATGACTCTATGAACACTTTTTTGATGAACAAAGATTTTAAAGAGTATTTCATTGTAGATGAGATTTTGCTAAATAGTTCAAATGTACACATTTTTCTTAATGGTGTTTTTGATTCTTATAAGTGACCATCGAGTGTCATGGATTGTACAACCTTAATACTTATGGTAAATGTATATATTCATAGGTTGTTGTAGATACATAGGTTGTTTTAGATACAAAACTTTGATATGCATGTCTTGGTCATTTAAATTTTGCTAGTTTTACTCCACCTATAGAAATTTGACATGGTGTCTTTATTATCTACTATTGGGATAGCGAATTGCAGTTTCTACTTTGTCATCCTGCAAACACAATCTTTCGGTGATTACTTCTTTTTATGAATTTTCTTGATGATTACAAAGAAATGCACATATATATCCTTTGAAAGCTAAGTTAGACATGTTTTTATGCTTCAAATAGTTTATATGCATGGTTGGAAATTTATTGGGATCTACATCCCTGTTTTGATCAAAAGAGGGAGTATATGTCTAAGGATGTAAACGAACGAGAGAGAGAGAGAGAGAGAGAGAGAGAGAGAGAGAGAGAGAGAGAGAGAGAGAGAGAGAGAGAGAGAGAGAGAGAGAGAGAGAGAGAGAGAGAGAGAGAGAGAGAGAGAGAGAGAGAGAAGATTGCAGGAGAGAGAAAGACTATAGAGAGGAAAGAGTGTAAGAAAGAGAAGAGGGAAGAGGTGAGAGAAACACTAGTAGAAGAGAGAAACATAAGAAAAAGAAGAAGGTAGCCATGAAAGCTAGAGGAGAGAGATGGAGGAAAGTGACTTGTAATATTTTGATAATGTATTATGCCATCTCTATGAGAGATCTATTCTCTCCCTTAAGTACAACATTTTTCTATGGTATAAGAGTACTGTAGATTGGTATTTTATTTCACATTCAACCAAATATTCATTAAATTCCTTAGACATATGCTCCCCTTGATCATAATGGAGAGTGCCACTTTAGATAATGACAGATTTTCAACTACATTGCAAATTTTTGAAGCAAAAGAACACGTCACACTTGGCTATTAAAGGATATATCCATGCATGCTTAGGGTAATCATAAATAAAAGTCATGAAGTATAGTAATTGCCAAATAATAGTGTTTGTATTAGACCATAATCGTCATTGTGTACAAGATATAATTTGCAAAAAAACCTCACATAACCTTTTTTTAGAAACGAAAGGTATTGCATTTCACCCAATATGCAACCCTCATAAATGTGTTTGATAGGTGCCTCAAGAGTAGGCAATGAAGAAAGCATATCTAATTTTGCATGAAGAAAGCATATCTAATTTTTTCATGTGCAATAAAGTAGTAAAATTCAGATGACTCAAACATGCATGTCAAAGTTTTGCATTTGAAATGGCTTGCAAACCTAAAACTGTACATGCCATGTCTTCCACAATTGTACCATAGCTATTGAGGCTGTATAACTCATAATATAATGCTTATAATTACTATATTATCACAAGAGAGGTAATGGGCTATTCATTTGTCATCAATGAACTTGATAATCAAGCCAATCTTGGCAAATGTGGAAAATCATAGCAAATTCTTATTGAACTCTAGTACATAGGAAGCATTTGTATAGCTATCAATGAAAAATATCCAGTATTGTCCATAGGGATATACTTGATAGAAGTGAACATACTAGTTTTAGAAGTAATATGCTTAGGTCGCACCGTTGTCAAAGTATCATAAATCTAAATCCATAATAAACATGCAAGATTCATGTAAAGAAGTGCCATAACTATATTGTGCACTAAATACTTGCTCAGTATCTTGCACAACATTTGTAGATTTTGATTTAGGAGGAGAGGAATTTATAATAGCTATATTGGAATCTTTCCCCTTAGCTTCCTTTGCAGACAATTTAGGATAGTACTTAATGACATGATCTTTTGACTTACTATATCTACAAGGGATTCTGCTCTCATTTTCCTTCTAGTCCTCAATCTTATTTGTTTGAATAATATGTGCAATTTTCTACTTTACTAGCAAAAAAAATAGTGTTTTCTTTACTTTCCAAGTCTAGCCACAAAAACTTGATCTACAACACGTATAATGGATGCTGAGATTGTTCTTCTTATAGAAAAATAAAAATCAACTCATCAAATGACCAATAATTTAGATTCCCCTTTATTATCAAACATAGAGTAGATTGCAAAATTTTGATAAGAATTAGGAAGATCATTGAAAATAATTTGCACAAGTGAATTATCTGGCAAAATCTCATATGCAACAATCTGTTGCTCCTTACGATATTTTATCTTTTTCAAAAAACTTTTCATGGAGACACCTTCATTGATATGTTTACTCTTTGATTGCTTATGCAAGCTAGTAACACATGCCTCGTTTTTTCCTTGATATAAATGTGTGAGTATATCCCAAGTGTCTTTTGCTATATTATATGAATGGATGTGTGGGATCATGGTATATTTAATAAACAATGAAATCAAGATATTATTGAGAGTTTTGGCAATCACATCCATTTGTGTGCCTCTTTGTATGGAGCAATGGGCAAGGGAAACACAAGCAATCTAGGAGAAGAGATTGAATCCCATAAGCACAGTGGTGGAAAGTGCTACCTACCCAGAAGACTATAAAGCATTGTACTTGCCTATCATTTGAATGCAATATATTATTGTACTTTGTCCTTTCACTTAGTGTCATTTTCCATACACACAAGATTTGTGTTTATGAGTCCAAGTTTCCATCCTGGAACCTAATTCACTTGTGTGATAGTCATTGTCTCTAAGTCTATGTCAGTCATTGTCTCTAAGTCTATGTCATCATGGTTTAGTCTTTGTGTTTCATCCTCCGTAGCCATGCTCTAGATCCATGCTTCTCAACATGGTATCAGAGCCATGGTGAGCATGGCTTAGCTCAGCAAACTTCTCTCTTAGCTCCTCTTTACCTCTGCTCAACTTAGTCTCATCTCATGAGTTCATTTCTCACTTCATCTCAACTCTGCTTCACGTTTACCATAGCTAGCATGCACCTTACCTCCTTTGAGCTCTTGGATCTCTTCATAGAAGCCATATCTCATCACAAATCCTTTTAGAGATTTCTTCCTCAGCTAAAGACGGTTCTTTCTGGCATATCACAGTGTAACATTACTCAATGTATCCTCTAGCATTGCGTCTGTATTAGTCCGAGTACGTGCGAGAAGCAAGCTTTTTGAGCGAGCTTTTTTGGGAAACCTCCATTTCTTGTTCCACATAGTCCACTTATTCCACCCCTTGATTTTTTTGACCTCCACCACCACTACCACCACAACTTCCTCCACCACCACTGCCACCGCCACTGCCGTTGCCGCCACTGCCGCCACCATTACCATGACTACCTCCACCACTACCACCATCTCTGTCGCGGCCACCAATACTATTGCCATCTCCATCTCCACCACCATTACCATTATCCCCACCACCTCCATGATTGCCACCACTACCTTCACTCACTGACTTACACACTCACTCACTTACTCTCAGTTTCTCCCTCTATGTGTATATTCTCTTTTTCTCTTTTTAGCACACTCGATCAAATAGCATTCCATCTCATGTAAACAATTTCTCTCTCTCTAGCATCTAACGTGGATTCATTCATGCGATCACCTTGGAAAAATGGAACACCACGGCCCACATCTCTCTCTCTCTCTCTCTCTCTCTCTTTCCCTCTCCCTTTGTCTCTCTCTCATGAATTACTCCATGTCTTTACTCTCTCTTAGTTTAGGGTTGTATATGCAATTTCTCCCTCTCAATCTACATTCTCTCTCCCTTCCCCCCCCCCCACACACACACGTATATATATATATATATATATATATATATATATATATATATATATATATATATATATATATATATATATATATATATATATATATATATATATATATATATATATATATATATATGTATATAAATCTTAGTCACTCACTCTCCGTGTTTATATATATATATATCTTTCTCACTTTCTCTCTCTTATGCATGCAATTACTCCACATTGTATCATAATGCCTTACATTAGATTATAGCATGTGTTGTAACAAGCGCTTCTCTTAAATCCTAATACGTCTCTGTCTCTGTCTCTGTCTCTCTCACATAATGTGAATGGTTGGGTAGCCACTCGGTGTTTTTAGAACTTTAATTTCAATGTATTGATAGCTCCCTCCTCTCTCTCTCTCCCTTCCCCTCCTCTTCCCAACAAATATAATAAAAGACAATTCATACAAGCAATCCAAATGTACATTTATATTGTGCTAACTTTGGAAAATGTACTTTTGCTTGTCAAATTAAGAGAGACAAGTTCATCAAAGGCTTGCCATTCAAATGGATTGTATAACATTGACTTCTCAACAAAATAAAATGCGGTTGTGGTAAGAGGTAGTGTTAGCATTGCATTGTTGGTCAGTATATAGGTGGTGTGGAAAAAGTTATTCTACTTCTAAATACAATGTGCAAGTTTTCTTCAGTGAGTGTGGGTCGGTGTATAAACATGTTAGCATTTGCATCCATCCCAAACACTCGGAGGTACACATCGTATAGGTGCTTGCATGCCAAATACGTTTTTCATTTTGCGGTATGGTCCATGAAATCCCAACAATTACATGTTGGATTCTTTGCAATGTGCACATCACAACACTTATGGATGACACTTGAGTTAGTTGTGTCTAGTTTGAAAACCTCATGCTTCAAGGCCTTCACCACTGTGTGGCCCTTCACAGTTGCATCTAGAGCCAATGCTGAGTCTATAACACCATATTGGGGAATATGGGAAATTTCCATAAGTTTGGGACACGTGGTCAAATCTTTGGATTTTTCATAACTTGAACACTATAACTCCAAATCGAGCACTCTATAGCTCAATAGATTCCATTTTTCAAGCGCTTTTCAATGATAGGTCACATCATATGGTTTTGAGAAACTTATGGGCATGTTATCCGGGTGCCACCTTTTTAGTATTCAAAAAATGGGAATTGGTAGATCCCAAACTCACTAATATTGTGTTCTATCCTTTTCCTTGTAGCTTGTGAAACATCTCTTCCATATCTACACGAGCCCTCGTTAACATCCACCTCTTGTGCCGCCTATGTAAAAAACCCACCACTCTCCAACATGTGGATTTATTCTACGGTAAAATTAGTGCCTTGTTCCACTGGCCATACTTGTGGAACCTTGGGCAGTGCATGTTGAATGGAAGAACAAATGTTCCATGTATGGGCCACACTATCATTACAAAACCACATGAACTGGCGCCGCATTCCATGTTGATTGCTAGCTTCTCCTCTTGAGCTAGACCACTCCATGATGCCCCAAAATGAAGGTGCAGGTATCCCATGTGATGTATTTTTTATAGGTTTTTTGCAATTTCCCTCTCTAGCTCCCAACCATCCTTGACATTGTACACATCTGCGAGATGGAATCCTTCTTATATCCCAAACAGTGTCATGAAGGACTTCTCCATCATCATTTCCTTCGAACAATTTGGTGATACTTCCCTTGATTGGTCGGAAGGAAACTTGGTCTCAAAGTTTAGTTTTCTTGTACCCTTTCTTCTAGGTATGTTTTCGGTCACATACTTAGGCTTGTGAGAGGCGTTGGCTTCCTCTAACTCCACTTTCCTATCAACCTTGCATTTTCTTACTATAGTCACATTGTCCCCTCAAAAATTGGGATGTTTATGCAATTCAGTTCCTCTTTCCACCTCCTCAACCATCCTTACCGTTGCTCAAGGTATGGTGCTAATTCCTTGTTGTAGTCAACTCAAAAGCTTCTCTACACTAGGTCCTACACCATGGAACTTTCCACCAATGAATGCATACGATTTTGTGATATGTAGTAGAGCGTTGGTCAAATCATTGGCCAAATCATTGACACATGCATCGTACAAGCTGATAGATCCCTTGAATCCCTCCCTTGCCAACCAACTTGCATGCATTGGCTCTACCAAGTTCGTGGTTGGCATATGAGCAATGTCCTCCACCACTTGGACAAAATTACAGCACAAGAAGGTATGGAGCGTGAGAAAAAAAATGCACCACATGTCACATCCTGCTATTACAAACTGGTCTTACCTCAATAAAGTGCCACTTCCAATGTGGATATCTGATATGCCACCAACTAAGCCAACACTCCATTGCTGGTATATTGCAATCCGCAACCTTCCCTGAGGCCCACCAAGCCCGAATGAATCGATATTGCATTGTTGCACCATCTTCCGTGATTGCACACCTCCACATGTGGCACAAGCGCTTATGCTCATCTTTAAGAGTCTTGTGCACATATTGTGATGTGTGTATTTGGAGACTTTGTTCACAATGAAATAAGAAAGATCTCTCCCTTGCATTACGTTGTTTAGACCACCATTGAACAGTGTGCGGATGGCCCTCCAATTGGTAGCTGCCTTGTCTGCCATGAATGCTCGAAAATCAGCACTTGGGTGTCCACACTTCTCCATCACCTCATTCATCTTTGTCCAAAAAAGAGCTTGTGTATCTATATCATCTTCCTTCATCTCACATGTTGCCATAGTCATCAACTCTTGTACACTACAAAAACACAAGAAAGGAATGGGAGAGTAAGGAGAACTATGTTACCTAAGTTTGTGTTGTGACACTAGAATCAGGTAAGAGAAACTACCTTGGGTCATACACATGTGCTGCCATGGTGGTCCAATAATTAATGTGATGCACATGGTGAAAGCATACCCAGCTATTGTGTAGGTCCCCAATGCCATTTCTTTGCATACGATTCACTAAGTCAACCCCTGAGGCTAGCCTAGTTGTTGACATTTTGAATATAAAGCACCTACTATCATTGTCAACGCCTTGCATAGGAAATAGGCTACCATGGAAAAATATGCATGCACAATGTTGCTTTAACTTTAGAAGATGAGATTTCATTCCCTCATCACCCTCAGCGCGTGCTGCACGAACCATGTGTTTGAACCTGCGTGCATAAAATATTGATCTCATATGCATGGCCTTTTAAAGATATTTTGAAATGTGTTGTGAATGGAATAATATGTTACCTGTTCCTCTGAATCAATGGTTGGAGTTCCTTGAGCATCATCAAGAGTCCAATGTTGGACATGGGGACACCTTGCTCATGAACCAAGGCACCCATCACTAGCCTTCTAGCCACAATCATTTGCAGGTGTCGAGGTCCAGCTGCACTAAAGTCTCTTACCATTTCCTCTACGGTCTTTCGCACCTCTTTGACATTAGCTCTACATGTGCCTCTTTGTACCTCATGGTTATGCATGCCTTGATGAATAAATAGTCTTGACATTGGCCTTGTTGACATCACATAATACACTACACACTTGCACTTGGAGAGCAGGATGGGGGGGTTCTTACAATAAAAGTATCCAAGGCTTTTGAGACCATCAGTTGACATTCCAACAATCGATATGGTGGTACTGAGTTTACCTGCATGGCATGTATTTGGACTTGATTAATGCAATTTACTTGCGATAGGATACTAGAACCATGTCATGCGACTCTGCAATCACTTTAATGATAGTGGAGCGAATCAAGAATCTTGCACTTGTCCATGCCACCTTGTTTGGGGAGCTAAAAATCGACTTGCGAGTACAATCTCTATTGAGACACTCTAGCTCTCCGATACATTTGCTTCGGCGAACAATACTGAGAAATGCCATCGATGTTGACGTGGGCCTTGTTCAGCAATGGCCATCGTACTTTTGCTCCATATCCTCCATTGGACGCATATTGTTTGCTATTGGTGGAAGCTCGTACGCCACATTGCCATACTAGAAAACTGGGATCTCCTCCACTCTCTCTATAGCACTCGTATTTTGAAGCAAATGATGTAAGATTGGATGTCGCCCCCTCGAAGACATTATGTACTCAACCACGCTTACAACATAAGAGGATTATCGCATCCCCTCCTCTTCCACATCAAGCATGATAGGGATGGTTTTGTTTTTCTCAATGTCCAAGGGGGGTGGTGAGGCTTCCATGGAGATTGTTGTTTTCTCAAAGCTACAAGGGCTCCGGGTGAGGTCTATGGTGGGGGAAGGTTGCAATGTAGGCCCATTTCCTTATTCGACAAGATAGTCTTGCAAGACCAAGGTATCCAGAACATATACTTGGATAACCTCATGGTCATTGTTACAATGGACCGGCGTGTTTTGTATTTGGCCATTTGTATGGGTGATAGCAAGAGCACGATAGCCATCACCATTGCAAATGTCTTCCTCCTTCAACATCAGGAACTGACTACCTGTGTAATGCATAATAGGTTTAGCAAAGAGGGACGCTACATATATGCAGACCTCGGTATTTGGTGTAGCAATGGATCCATTTCCAAAGCTTACACATGTACGAATACTCATGTTAGATATGGGTGACATTGAAAGACAGTGTGGGGGTGTATGTCATACGAGAGAGAGAGAGAGAGAGAGAGAGAGAGAGAGAGAGAGAGAGAGAGAGAGAGAGAGATTTAGGGTTTAGAGTGTGTATGTGTGTGTTTGTGTATGGATACAAGTGTCATATATAACACACACAAAGAGAGAGAGAGAGAGAGAGAGAGAGAGAGAGAGAGAGAGAGAGAGAGAGAGAGAGAGAGAGAGAGAGAGAGAGAGAGAGAGAGAGAGAGAGAGAGAGAGAGAGAGAGAGAGAGAGAGAGAGAGAGAGAGAGAGAGAGAGAGAGAGAGAGAGAGAGAGAGAGATGTGTATGTATCTGTGAGGTTAAGAAGATAATCCACAACTTGAGGGAGGGGGAGACGTCGTGTCATAGGGGGTGTGTGGCCTTATATAACCACTTTGACATAGTGGGGTATTAAATGCATGAGAGAGAGAGAGAGAGAGAGAGAGAGAGAGAGAGAGAGAGAGAGAGAGAGAGAGAGAGAGAGAGAGAGAGAGAGAGAGAGAGAGAGAGAGAGAGAGAGAGAGAGAGAGAGAGAGAGAGAGAGAGAGAGAGAGAGATATGTATGTACCTGTGAGATTAAGAAGATAATCCACAACTTGAGGGAGGGGGAGACGTTGTGTCATAGGGGGTGTGTGGCCTTATATTGCCCCACTTTGACATAGTGGGGCATTAAATGCATGAGAGAGAGAGAGAGAGAGAGAGAGAGAGAGAGAGAGAGAGAGAGAGAGAGAGAGAGAGAGAGAGAGAGAGAGAGAGAGAGAGAGAGAGAGAGAGAGAGAGAGAGAGAGAGAGAGAGAGAGAGAGAGAGAGAGAGAGAGAGAGAGAGAGAGAGATGTGCCTTACGAAGAGAGAGATGTGAGAAGGGGGGGTGCTAGTCATATTTTTCTACACCAAATATTGGGCCCCCATCGTTGACCCCTTCTTTCGCAGCAAAATGATCCTAATCCACATGCACTCTCTCTCATTAGCCATCCTGGCCCACACACACACACTCTCTCATACCTTGGACCCTAAACCCAAGTAACTAAGATAGATGTAGGCACGCTGGCGATCCCTTTCTCGGCGGGCAGAATGATCCTAATCCACATGCACTTGCACTCTCTTTATTCCCTTTTAAAAAAATCCCATACAATTAACGTATTAATGTATAATCATATTAACTGATTAATTAGTATTACTATTACAATATATTGATTTATATGAAATGATTAATAGTAATATATAAATTAATAAACAAGTTAAGTAATATTAATATACTAATGATTCACTCCATACTAATTGATTACTATAATAACTAATTAATCAATAAGCTAGTTGATATATATAAATTAAAAAATAAGCTAACTATTATTAATTAAGAAATTAAATAATAATTTAATTGATATAATTTGATTGATACTCTAATTATCTAATCAATGAACTAACATATATTATCTTATTAAATATTATTTGATTTATATTAAAGTAATATAAATTGAATTAATAGATGAATATTTATTAATTGAGAAATAAATAGTTTTAATTACTAAATAACTATGTGATAAATTATTTAATATTTTTAAATAAAATAAATACATAATATTACCATTAGCAATTACTACTTGAATAAAAGATATTTATTGGTTGTTAAAAACTAATTTATAACTAATTAATAAATCATCAATTATTGATTATTAGTTATTAATTTCAATGAATTATTTATTAATTTTAAATAACTAGTTATTGACTATTACTAATTGTTTTTTAGTTTGTAGTTACTAATTTTAAGCAATTTGTTTTTCATTTCAATTATTCGATCAATATATAATTTTATTGATTAAGTAATTAATTAATAGTTAATATAAAAATTAGTTTTATTAATTATTAAGTTTAAGTAATTAACTATTTAAGTATGTAACTAATATAAAATATAATGTTATTTATTAATTAATTGTTGATTTCCTAATTGATTAGATGGTTACTTAATTAGTTACTTGGTTTTTAATTAGATAATTAATTATTAATTAATTATTAATTTATTGGTTAATTAGTTACTTAATTAATTAATTACTTATTAAATAATTAAATTAAAAAATATATTAATTAATCAATTGTTCAAATAAGCTATTACTTAAAATTTTTAGTTGCTTAATTAATTATTAGATTGATTAGTAAGTGAATTTGATTAATAATTAATCAAATACTTAATAGTTAATTTGCTGAGTTAGTTAATATGTAATTTTGACTCAATAATTATTTACCTAATTAGTTATTTAGTATAATTAATTAATTAGCAAGTTAATTTATTAATTAAGTTAATTAGTAAGATTAATGAGTAATTAGTTAATTAAATAATTAGTTACCTAATTACTATTAAATAGAAGCTCCCACTAGCTTGTGGGAAAATCTTCTCGGGAGTTCACCCATCTTAGCATTGTCGTCACCCAAGTACACTTAAATGCCAAGTGACTATCCGCTAGGCTAGTTCTTTTTGTTGTTCTATACTACATGCATAATTTTAATAAGCTAGTCTTGGGAGGATTTCTCAAGTTTTTCTTCCATGAATTGGCATATAAAACCTCATTAATAATAACAATTATCTTCATAAGTAGAGTCAATTTCATAATTAGAGCTAGTTTTTAAAAATGTGCAACATAAATCAATTTTCTTTGGAATGTATACGTACATTGTTTATTAAAATAAAAAAAGTAATGGGGACATTACATTCTCTTCCCCCTCCCCCCAACAAATCCTATTGGTCCCTATTCTCCCCATGCTGTATATTCTCGGATATGTGGTTTGTTTTTTCACCAAGAATGGGTCGCCATCAGCCCATTAATTGAAGAAAAAAAACCAGAAATCTAGTTGGGTGAGATAAGAGAGAGTAACAAAGTGATGGGAGAGGGATGAGAGAGAGAGACAACATGAATAAAGCAATGCTTGAACGAGTGTGTTTTTTAAGCAATAAAGCAATGTTTGAACGAGCATGTATAAGCTTCTACTTTGTATGACTATCTCATATTATGCTTCTGGGAGTGTAAAGATCTACTATTTAGAAAAGTATATCTCTCTCTTTCACTTGTAAAGTTAATAAAGTAAATATTTGTTAATTAGTTGAGATAATGGGGGGAGAGAGAGAAAGGGTGATGAGAGAGAGGGCATGTGATGTGTGTAATTGTTTCTCGCCAGAAAGGGGTCGCCGACAGTCCCCTACCGAACGAAAAATTTTATAGCGACCCATTTATTGTGAGAATAACTTTTCACCCAACTGAATTTGTGGGTTTTCTTCACTTAATAAGGGGTTGTCGGCAACTCTTTTTGGCGAAAAAACAAACCACAGATCCAATAATATACATCATGGGGAAAATAGGGACCAATAAGATACGGGTTTTTTTTTCCACCCAAGAGCGGAAAAAAAAACCCATATCCTATTGGTCCCTATTGTCTCCATGTTGTATATTCTCGGATCTGTGGTTTGTTTTTTCACCAAAAAGGGGTTGCCAACAACCCCTTAATTGGCGAAGAAACAACCACAAATCTAGTTGGGCGAGGGAAGAGAGAGTAACAAAGAGAGAGAGAGAGAGAGAGAGAGAGAGAGAGAGAGAGAGAGAGAGAGAGAGAGAGAGAGAGAGAGAGAGAGAGAACATGAATAAAGCAATGTTTGAACGAGTGTGTTTTTAAAGCAATAAAGCAATGTTTGAATGAGAGTATATAAGCTACTACTTTGTGTGACTATCTCATATTATGCTTCCAAGAGTGTAAAGATCTACTATTTAGAAAATTATATCTCTCTTTCACTCGTAAAGTTAATTAAGTAAATATTTGTTAATTAGTTGAGAAAATGGGAGGAGAGAGAGAAAGGGTGATGAGAGAGAGGGCATGTGATGTGTGTAATTTTTTCTCGCCAGAAAGGGGTCACTGACAGTCCCTTATCGGACAAATTTTTTTAATGGTGACCCATTCCTTGCGAGAGTAACTTTTTGCCCAACTGGATTTGTGGGTTTTCTTCACCTAATAAGGGGTTGCTGTGACGATCCCCTTTTTAGCGAAAAAACAAACCACAAATCCATTAGTTGTATTGGTCCATATTCTCCCCATGCTGTATATTCTTGGATATGTGGCTTGTTTTTTTGCTAAAAAGGGGTTTCCAACAACCCCTTAGTGGGCGAAAAAAGCCACAAATCTAGTTGGGCCAAAAATTACTATCCAAGAATGGGTCAACGAAAAACGATTCGTCCGACAAGGGGCTGCTGGCGACCTCTTTTTGGTGAGAAAAAATTACACATATCACATGCTCTTCCTCTTTCCCCCTCTCTTTCATCATTTTTTCTCTCTCCCCCTATTTTCTCTCTCCTTCACCTATAAAAGGACCCATCCCCCCTTTTCACATTGCAAATCGTTCCACTCTTAGTATGTGACTCTCTCTCTCTCTCTCTATCCCTCCCTCACTCTCTCTCCTTTTTGTCTTTAAAAAGGACCCCCCTCCCCTTGCAATTCAACTTCTTGTTTTCTGCTCCCTACCCTCAGTACAGTTCTGTCTCTCTCTCCCCCCTCTCTCTCCACACCTCTCTCTCTAACATAGTCACACATACTCTATCTTATCATTCTATCCTAGGATTTTCCCCTCACACACACACACACACACACACACACACACACACACTCTCTCTCTCTCTCAATCTATCCCCACCTTCCTCCCTCTCTCTATCCCCTCATTTCTCTCCCCTCTTTATGTCTCTCTCCCTCTCCGTCGCTCTTGCTCTCGCTATCTCTCCGTGTATCTACCTCACACACACATACTCTCTTTATCTCTCTTCCTTCCCCCCTTCACACACACACACACACACACACACACACACACACACACACACACACACACACACACACACACACACACACACACACACACACACACAATTGGTATTTCAATGGCAGGAAATTGAGGAAGCAATATATATGTAGAAGTAACCTTAAGCCCCTCTATCATGCCCAAATTTGATTTCAAAAGATAAGTTCATGTCACCCTTTATGAGGGTGATGAAAGGATTGCAGAAGGTTTAATTCGACAAATGTTCTCCTCACCAAGCTTGCTCCCTGGACGAGTGGGAGTTCTTATCACCATTGTGCATTAGAGGGGTGTGAAGGCTCGTGTCAAAGACAATATTGAGATTGACGTTGAGAGACCACTCTCACAGTCACTTGCGATAAATATATTATGCAAGCATGCATAGAAGACCAATTGGAAACATTGACGGTGAGTGCTTGTAAGAGATGGTAGCATGATTTAGATTATGGTTATTATTTCTTTACGTTGATTGGACATTAATTACTTCATCGTCTCATTCGGATGTGGACGTCCATACGTTTGCCACCCATCCCATTATATGGTTTGCTTTCCATGCCTACAATTAGACAGGTCACATTGAGGTACAAGCAACTCTCAAAAACCTTTTTTAGCAATGGGTACGTTAGAGGGATGGATATATTCATAGTGTCATTAGAGACTCTAAGACACCAGTGCAAGGAGATTGATGATATGATTAGAACTGAGTGGGACCCCCATTGACTAAAGAAGCATGAGGATTTTGACCAAAAAATTAGCGGCAATGATTGGGTCTTTTTGTCAAATTGCATGTTTTATGTTTGGGATGGTAACCATTGGTTCACAGCATGGATGAATGAGATATGCACATGTGAGTGGTCCTAAACCAAAAGACCTTAACATTCTGCAATGTGTTTGTTTCTTACATCATCCTTAACATAATTGACTGTTTGCAACAGCCTTTCCAGATAATGTGAGGCAACATGTGCGCGTTGATTGTCGCCTTGTGAAAGTGACAAGTTTGGCAGAGGACAAACAGGTGTGAAATGGACCATATTCATGAGATCCTAATATAGAATGTACACAGGCTAGCACAAAGGAAGATTGTCCATACCTTGTATCCAGACCTTGTTTGTGAAGCAAGGATGCTAGGGCAGGCTGACCATGCAACTATTTTTGACAAGCTAACTGATGAGGCAAAGGCATGGGTGCAAGTGCACAAAAAGCCACTGACGCCCATTCTCGCATGGTACAAGGCACAATTGATTACACTGGCCTACATTATGTGGAAGGTAGGTAGTTCTTCAAGCTATCTTAACAATGCTTTTCCTGATTCATTTTTTCTTAATGCAATGATGTCCCTAATTACCAAGTGTAGGACGAGTATGATATGGCAGTGTGACTGATCGAACAGAAACATACAGAGCTCTCTAACTTTGAGTTTATAACCAAGTGGGGCGAGGCGTACTATAGTGTCAATGAAAAACTCGCCAAGAAAACTCTACGTTTGCTAAGAGTTGGAGATCCCAACCTTGGAGAGAAGTGGTATCAGTAAGTTGCTACCTCTTTGTACCTACCATCTATATGTACCCATACAACATTGGTCCAAGTAACAATGTTTTTGTCAATGCAAAACTATCACATCCAAGACGGGGGGTGTATTGAACAAGGAGAGAGTATATACATTGGCATCCTCAAAGCTAAACGAGGTAGATCACGTAAGGATATTGAAGGCAGTGGAGAGTTCTGACAGGAAAATTCGAACATTGATGGGCATGCATGAATGTAGGTTATTCTTGTTCATCTAAATTATGTGCATAATAAGTTTGACGAATTAGTATTAAATGACATGTCTTTGATTCAAGTAGATGGAAATGCACCGTTTCAAAGTTGGGTAAGATAAGATAACTTTTGGGCCATGTTGCAAGACGACAGAAAGAGATTGCTTTTGAGTTGAGAGGACTACTATAACATTCGAGTGGAACACGGTTTGTTCTTCCAATACACCCAAGAGATAAAGAGAAAACATAGAGAGCAAATGTTTCGCATAGTCTTCTCTGGTGTCTAGCCAAACGAAGATATAGATTCACAAAAGTCTGTGGTAGCATGGAGGCTTCTGTACAGGTAGTTCACAATATCCTTCTTTAGTAGCATGTTTGTGGTGCTATCTTGCCAATCCATTCAAGATTTGTAATGTTGACTTTGCAAGTCACGGGCAGATGGAGAGGAGGGCTATACAAACTCTGCCCGGAGAGTGTGAGGACTGGGCAAACGTGTAGGAGGATCAGTGCATGTATGAGGATTACTAGTTAGAGTAAGAATGGGACGAGGAGGTATATCGAAGATGCTCTATTTTCCTTGAATATTCAGAAGGTGAATACCCCTCCAATGAGAAAGGTTTGTACCAAAAATACTCAAGAAAAAAACAAACACAAGAGACACAAGGATCCAAAGACACGAGTATATTGCACTTTGATGTCTCCTAATGAAGAGACTATGATGAGTTCACAGGAAACTGATACTAGTAGTGTGGTTACTATAAAAAGAAAACAAAAGAGCAAGCGCACATCCAATATCATTGAAGAGAGGCCAAGCAAAGATGGCCCTCATCACCAATTAATTTGGTTTCTTCACACCTAAAAGGTTTGATGTGTTGAAGTACTATAGCCAAGACATCTCTTGTGTCCCTACAGTAGTGAAAATATTTCCTTGAATATGAATCGTAACCACCAAACCATGTAGGCCCCTTCATTGATACCATTGAATAGCAGATCACAATTAAAGGCATCACCGAGGAGGTCCGCGACATTGGCATGGATAGAAGGATACAACAAGTTCTTTCGGATCTTGCGGTGGAGAGTGTTACCTTACACACAACTATAGAGAGATGCATGACAATGACGAGAAGTAGTGAGGCATCGCATGGAATTGACACACGTATTATAGAGCACTAAGATGGTAAGCTTGCTTTTGTACAAAACTCATGATGTGAAGGCACATAAATTTTTTTCATCACCAAAGTAACACCAGTAATATTTTTTAACATGCAAAAGGTGGATGAATTGAGTGTCTTGGATTTGAGGTCACATTGGACATGGTGCATGCGCAGAGATGTAAAGAAACGATGCTCGTGAATTCTACACATGTCATGATTGGATGATATCAGAGCTTTAAAATATTCTATCGTTATATGATGTTAATAGTGATGTGTGTCCTTTTGTAGGGAAGGAAAGAATGCAAGAACACAAACTAGCCATGCTAAGGGACATGGCAGCTACTGGTAAACAAGCGTGACTTGTGGTTTTTTTTTCCCACAATACAATGCTGATAAGAATGGTCTATATTTTTTTGATTTTCAACCTATAATGCTGGAGGATGTGCTAGAAACAAAAATTGGTGAACTAATGTGTCTCAATAATACTATCTACAATAACATTTTGAACGAAAAATATGTTACTAATTATGTATTTATCATGCACAGGCCCATACTAAAAGTCACGTGGAAGTCCACTTGCAAGACATCGTATCCCACAAAGCTACAATGGTGCAAGATATTCGAACCACACATGCATGTAAACAAACATGTAAGAAGAATATTATCTATCGTTAACATTCAATAAGAAGAATATGTTACTAATCAAGGAGTCAATGTGTAGAGGTCCACAACATTGAAAGCCCCATGGAAGACCCCTTACAAGTCACTATCTTCCATGCCGATATGATGGCGAAGGTGGAGTGGCATACTATTCTCTGCGACCCATTCGAGAATCGGACATGCATTGGGAAATGATCCACCAAGTGAGGTGTTCTCTCAATTGGTAGAGGCATTGGAGGAGGTCAACCAAAACAAGATGGTCGAGGTTGACGAAGAAACCACAAACACAGCATGCAATATCATGGTGGTTTGTCTCCCTGAAGATAGTGCCGTGCATGGATTGGGGAATGGAATTTTGTTATGGAACTCCCATGCTGAGGCAACGTCAGTTGATGCCATGTATTTGGCTGATCGTGTTCTCAAGGACGCAAGGATGTTACTTTTCCTTGCCACAACACACTCCATGGTAAAGCTTGTCGAGTAGGTTATGGAGGATCGACACCGACAGATGGAGTCAGGGAAAAAGTGTTGGGCCTTATGCATGGCACCGGTAATTCATTGCGAGATGCCTATATGTGTCATTGGAGGTAGAGAGGTGAGAGTTTTAAAGTTATGGTATGCTCATGTTGGATATTGTTTATGTATCACACTTATTGGCTCCATTTAGTGAGTATAATTACTATACATGCATTCAGATATCGCTTACAATGAAAGCATACCTTCGGAGTTCATAAAAGACGACATTACTGTTGCGAATGAGTGGGTTCGAGATACATCACAATCCCTAATGAGAGGTCAATATGAGATCCAATGTTGTTAAACTATTGTAGATATGTTTTGTAAACATTTAGTAGATTCGTAATCTGTTATATGACTACCAATTATTGTAGGTGGCATGCAATGTGGTAGGGCTTTTTGGAGCTTGTTCTTGCAAATGTACACAAAAGAAAGGGACACCATTTTAGATTGCAATGTGGGATGTGGTGACTTTGCATTGGTAGCACTAAATTCCAATAAACTAATTGCATGTCTGTATCGCTTCACCGAAGATGGAAGATATCTAAGAGCAAAGGTAACATGTTTACATAAACTTGTACAATATCTGATTGTAATGTAGTGTTCTTTTTCATCATACATATACATGGGTGCTCACCCTTCCATGTATGCATGTATAGCTACCTCCCACAACCTGAAAATTAATTGTGTTCAATATGAATGGGGTGCTTCTACATAGGCGGCCAAAGAAAAAGGGATCGTTACCAGTGAAGCCCTTAGAAGTGGGCAGGTATTGGGTGATTTTGCGGCCAAGGCTTGTTGGGGGTAAAGGCGCCTCTGCCTAGCTGCCCGTGTATTACTACACTAATAGTCACCGCCACTGCACACTGGAGGTGGCGGGCACCCCCGTCACCGTCACTTTATTCTTTATTCTTTTAGTGACAATTTGAATAAAGGAAGGCCTAGTCACACATTGTGACTATTGGAGTTCCCATTTCTTGTCTCTCTCTTTCTTGCTCTTGCTCTCCCGCCATAGCTCTCGAGTGCAAGCTTCGATCCTTCTCACCTTTCAACTAGTATCAGAGAACGGCTTCCCGACTCTTGAGCTTGGCTCATGGCATTCTCAGCTTCCCATTGACTCCCCACTTGCATTGGGTCTCCTTCCCGGCAGCCATAGCTCATTCTCTTGAGCTCCCGTCACTCCCTAGCTTCCCGAGCTTCTTCCCGGCCTATTGAGGCACCATCAAGGCATTGACATTGAGGTATTTCTTTATTATTTCAGAGATTTATCTCAGTCCAAAGGTCTAGGTAAACAAGGTTTTCACAGGTTGTGGGCAGCCATAGCTCACACCTCTTGGAGCTTCCTTCACCTAGATCTTGCTTCGAGCGTATCAAGGCTTGCTAAGGCTTGGTGTAGGCCTTCTTTGGCCCCCATTTATGCCCCCTTTGGGCCCCATTGTTGACACATGGGATAGCAAATCCCCCCCACCCAGCTCACGTTTTTTTTGCGTCTGTTTCAAAATCTGGCAAAAAAAGCACTCTTTTAGTCATATCTCGGGCATTCGGAACCCGATTCAGGCAAGGTAAGAGTCTGAGTTGGGGTTTTGGCATGCTCCGGGCATGATGGTGATGTTGGATTTTGATGACAAAATATTCTACAACAGATTTCAGGTCTGAGACAGTATGTATTTGTATGCCTATGGCTTATGTGATGCTTCTACTGATGTCTATTGATACCGGATCACTTGTGGATGTTATGTCTCTTATGTGAGACACATTTGGAGCTGATTTAGCTCAGCCATTGACTATTTTGAACAATCCCAGATCTGTCCAAAATAGGGTAGCCACTTGTTACTTCAATTTTATGCTTACAAGTCTTGGCATTTGATGCTCGATTATGCCCAATTGGTGCCTATACATACATGAATGTATGCCTATGGTTTGCCTATGGATTTGAGCTTGGATTGAGCATTGATATGCTCAGTTTATAGAGGTTATATGCTACTGGAAACTTCAGGGCTGAAGCTATTTATGCTACAGTTGGGTTATGCCTATTGGTCACGGGGTGCTCCCGGCTACTCGGTATGATGTCATGATGTATTTGGACTATGCCACATATCTTGTTTATGCTCTGGAATGATTTTGAGCTGAGATTAGAGCTCGATTTGGGTTTGAATGTCACTTGTTTGAAGATGGCATTTCATTTATGACATGGTTTATGCCTAGGCTACCCATTACAGGTTATGATGTCTTGGTGAATGCTTTATGGTTTGGCTGTGGATGGAAGTTCTTTGAGTTCGTCTCGACATTCATTTGAGTATTCCCTTGAGCAGTTGGACATTGACTTGGATTTTTCCGTTACGACTTGGCTTTTTCCATTACGACTTTGGATGCTATTGAGGCATTGTCTTGGTTACCTGTCTTTGGTACTTTGACTTGGTTTGCTTGAGCTATTCAGCTCATTTATTCGCCTTTTGAGTCAGTGGGAGCATCTTGTATGCTTGATCTACATTGAGTAGGAGGTTTATGCTATTTGAGCATTTTGCAGATACTTGAGACTTTGGGATCTCTTACACTTAAATCTTACATGGTTCATGCATTGATATCTTGGAGTTGCTTTTGACCTGAGCTTGGGCTTTGCACTCTTGTGAGCATACACCTATTGGTGTCAGGTCTTGCTAGTGTTATGTATACTTTGCCCTATTGTCCAGGGGGTATGCCTACTCAACACTGACGGATGCTTTGGTGACATGTTTGGGCGTTTGCTCAGGGTCTTGATGACTGTTTGGTACTGATTTATGCCCGTTTATGGTTGGTCATGTCTTGGTTGTCATTTATTAACTTGGTACAGTGATTTGGTCAAAAATTGACTCTCACAGTACGCTACTGTCATTTATTACAGCAAGCATATAACTTCGGATTGACATGGATTTTTCATGTTGACATATTTTGAAATGATGTACTTTCACTAGTACTTGGTGGGCAGTAGCTTTGGTTACACTTTTCTTGCCATTTTCTCTCGATTTTGGTGATTTTTTGGTCATTTTCTGCAGTAAACAGTAAGCAGTTTTACACTGTTTGCAGTCTTCCAGCCTGCATTATGGCGAGTTCATCCACTGATGATGCTATTTTCAACATCACTAAGCTTGATGATACGAATTATTCTTATTGGAAGAGCTAGATTTGGCAGGTGTTGGTACAAAAATCATAGATCAAACTTTTGCGGTTGAGTGGGCATCCGCCTAAAACTATACCAGATGAGGAATGGCTTGAGCTTGATGAGTTATGCAAGTCCACTATTGTATTATCTCTCACAGAACATGTTCATTACAATGTATTTGATGAAGAACAGAGTGCATGACAGTTGTGGGATAAAATGAAGAATCTCTATGACAAGAAAAGTTGAGCGAGTTAGATGTTGGCTGAAGCAGCTTATGGATCTGCGCAGGAAGGAGAATGTGACTATGTCTGCTCACTTGAGCCAGTTCCATGCTATATTCAAGAACTTGACTTCACAGGACTTCACTTTTGCAGAGGATGTCACTCCTCTTTTCTTACTTGGTACTCTTAATGAGTCATGGGATGTATTCTGCACTGCATTATGTGCCTCTACTACTACCTTGAAATTATCTGATGTTGAGAGTGCTCTTCTATAGGAAGAGGTTAACTGTAAGAATTTGGATGCTTCTCGTGTGTCACATGCTATGACAGTTAGAGGCAGGAATGATGGATATGGAAAGCATGGTAGTGGCAGTGGTCGTGGATGGGATTCTCAGAAATCTCGATCTAAGTCTCGTGGGAAGTCATGTAGCAAATGCCGCGGCAGGAATGTAGATGTTACTTGTCACCATTGTGGAAAAAAGGGCCATATTAGACCACAATGCCATGACCTGCGCAATGAAAGGCACAAAGATAAGGGGAAAGACAAAGTACACGATAAATCTTCTGATTGCAGCATAGTGCCTGCAAAGTCCAGTGTTAAAATTGAAGAGATCAATGTTATACAGCCTGTGGATGTTGATGATGATTATATCCTTGTAGCTTCTTCTAGTGCTTCGTAGATAACAGAGATACACTCTATATATGCACAGTGTTGGCTCTTGGACTCAGGTGCATCCTTTCATGTGACACCTTGTCGAGAGTGGTTTCATTCATACCATACTATTTCAGGTTCTGTGCGCTTGGGTGATGATAGCTCTCTTGATATTATGGGCATTGGTGATGTTAAGTTGCAGTTTCCTTCTTGCAGCAGTTTTGTTATGCAGGATGTACGTCATGTACCTGCTTTGACACACATTCTCATGTCAGCTGGACAGCTTGATGATGCAGGTTATCTTGTATCTTTTGGAGACTCTGCGTGGAAGATCACTCGTGGCAAACTTGTGATTGCAAGAGGTGCCAAGGCTAACAGCCTCTATCCCTTCATTGTATCTACTTCTTCCCTTGATCATGTTTTGTCTGTGGGTTCTATCCTACATGTATCTCTTTGGCATGCCCATTTGGGCCATATGTCTTTGAAGGGAATGAAAATGCTTTCTGGTTTGCAGTACTTACCTCCCCTTGATTATGCATGTTTTGATTCATGTGAGCATTGTCTTTATGGCAGGCAGACTAGGTCTACGCATAAGAAGTATGGTAGGCCACGCATGAGTGAGCCCTTGGCATTGGTACATTTTTGAATGTCTGTGGACCCATGCCTTGTCAGTCTATGGGTGGTGCAAAGTATTTTGTTACTTTCATAGATAATTTTTCACGAAAAGTTTGGGCTTATCCCATTAAGCTGAAATCTGATGTCTTGGTTGTGTTTCAGAGATGGCTTGCATTGGTTGAGAACCAGTCTGGGTATAGGCTAAAATGCCTAAGGACAGATAATGGGGGTGAGTATGTCTCACGTTCTTTTGAGTAGTTATGTGATGGGAGGGATATTAAGCGTCAGTTGACTACCCCCTATACCCACCCTAGAATGGTTTGGCTGAGTGGATGAATAGAACCATCCAGGAGTGTGTACGCAATATGCTTAGCCATGCAGGCCTACCACAGAGCTTTTGGGCTGAGGTAGTTAGTACAGTTGTGTATGTCATAAATAGATCACCCTCTAGTGGTTTGGATTTCCAGGTTGCAGAGGAGGTATGGACTAGAAAACCTCCCTCTTATGTGCATCTCCGTGTCTTTGGATGTGAGGCATTTTTCCATGTGCCCAAGGACAAGAGAAGTAAGCTAGATCCTAAGAGTGTCAAATGCATTTTCCTTGGTTATGGGGATGCAGGCGAGATGGGTTACCGTCTTTGGGATCCGCAGGTGCAAAAAGTCATCCGCAGTCATGATGTAGTCTTCCATGAAGACAAGATGCATCGGCAGCCTAAGAGAGATGTTGAGATCCACAGGGTCATATTTCAAGAGGAGCCAAGAGCTCCTGCACAGCCAGTTGGACAGCCTACATAGCAGCAGATGCTCATGGTTAGGGTGTTGGACAGGCAGTTGGGCAGGCAACAGAGCCTGCCGTGAGACGGTCTACTAGAGACAGACGTCCACCTGATAGATTTTAGCCCTGGATGCATTATGTCTTGGTTATAGATGCAAGAGAGCCTTTCACTTATGATGAGGCTATGCGTAGGGGTGACAGTCACTCCTGGGAGAGGGGTATGCAGTCTGAGATAGACTCCTTACATAAGAATGAGACTTGGGATTTGGTTTCCTTGCCTAAGGGCAAGAAGGCTTTGCCATGCAAGTGGGTGTACAAGCTGAAAAGTACCCCTGGACACCCCAAGCCGGCATACAAGGCTAGATTGGTAGCAAAGGGTTTTAGGCAGGAGCATGGTGTGGACTTTGATGAGGTATTTTCTCCTATGGTTAAGATGACCACCCTGCGCTTAGTCTTGGCTTTGGTTGCTCAGCTTGACTTGGATTTATACCAGATGGATGTCAAGATGGCTTTCTTATATGGAGACTTGCATGATGAGATTTATATGGAGCAGCTTAAGGGCTTTGCAGAACCTGGCAGGAAGCACCTAGTGTGCAAATTGAAGAAAAGTCTTTATGGCTTGAAACAGACACCTAAGGAGTGGTATCATAGGTTTGATGCCTTTATACAGTCACAGGGCTATAGCAAGAGTGCTATGGATCCGTGTCTTTACACGAAGAAAGCCCGTGATGGTTCTTTATTGATTTTGGTACTCTATGTGGATGATATGCTGATAGGAGGGAAAGCTCATGATGAGCTAGATACTCTTAAGGCTTATCTCAAAAAGAGCTTTGAGATGAAAGATCTGGGACATGTCGCTCACATACTTGGTATGCGCATTAGACGCGATAGGCATCAGGGACTTCTCTACTTGTCATAGAGGGAGTACATTCATAAAGTCCTAAAGCCTATTGGCTGTCCATTTCCTTCTTATGTGAATGCATCACATGCTGATTGTCTGCAGACAGATGAGCAGAGGGCCAAGATGGCCAAGATTCCCTATGCATCCACAGTGGCACTCATCTAGATATTGCCTTTGTAGTTGGTGTTGTGGCACGCTATATGGATACACATGGCAAGAAGCATTGGGATGCCGTGAAGGGTATCATGAGGTACTTGAAGGGCATTGCAGATATGTACATATGCTATGGCAGCCAGGATACAGGAGTCATGGGGTACATTGACTCTGATTATGCAGGACATGTAGATAGCAGGAAGTCCACTTTCGGCTATGTATTCACCTATGCTGGAGGTGCTGTTTCTTGGATGTCAAGGGTGCAGAAATGCACGGCCCTTTCTACTACAGAGGCCGAGTATGTTGCAGCTGCTGAGGCTTGCAAGGAGGCAATTTGGTTGGGTCGTTTGCTTACTGACCTTGGTATTGATGCTACCCCTACACTGCATTCGGATTCTATGAGTGCTATTCAGTTAGCTAAGAATCCAGTCTTCCATGCGAAGATGAAACACATTGAGGTCAGGTATCACTTCATACGTGGGGTTGTTGAGGACAAGTCTGTTGATCTTGTCAAGATCTTGACTGACCAGAATCCTGCAAATCTGCTTACAAAAAGCCTCTCTACAGAGCGCTTTGCCTTCCTCAAGAGGTTGATGGGCCTGGGATGAGATAATGTGTTTCCTCATTCTGTTGTACATGTATACATGTTGTACTGTCTTTTTTTTTCTTTTTGTTTTCACTCCTCGCTAGGGAGAATTTGCCTTTAAGTGGGAGGTTGTTGGGGGTAAAGGCGTCTCCGCCTAGCCGCCCGTGTATTACTACACTGACAGTCATACCGCCACTGCACACTGTAGGTGGCGAGCGCCCGTCACTATCACTTTATTCTTTATTCTTTTAGTGACAGTTTGAATAAAGGAAGGCCCAATCACATATTGTGACTATTGGAGTTCCCATTTCTTGTCTCTCTCTTTCTTGCTCTTGCTCTCCCGCCATAGCTCTCGAGTGCAAGCTTCGATCCTTCTCACCTTTCACGGCTCGCCAGGTTTTTGAAGGAAATATCTAGATTGTTTAACATTGCCATTTGGAGCTCCATGAAGGAAGACAACTTAAGTGAGATACTCCAATTAGTTAGAAGTGAATGTGTGAAGTCATCAAAGCAAGCATCAACCTTTGTATTCCAATATGGACAAGGAAAGTGCAGAGCAACTACCACAACAACTTTTGTCGGAAGAAGTTACACAAAGCCCCTTTCCATGAAATGTTTTGACAACATTGATTGGCCGCAACACTATTTGTGGATGATAGTATGGAGAAGATGCAGATGAACCCACCCAACACCTTTATACGCCCACCGCCATTTGAGGGAAACCCCATGGACACTATCCTTCTATCGCACATGCTTCCCTACTTGACCGACCTAGCATGCTTCCATGGTTCAGTCCTAGACTTTGTTAGGGATCACCAATTCCACCCCCCAGCAATGGAACTTGATTGATATTTGATGTGCATGATGAATATGTACTTTCAAAATTATTAGATTCTTTTTATTCACAAGCGCAATAAAATGAGGATGAGAGGGAAGAGGAGAAAGAGAGAGGAATGTGCAAGTGAAGGAGATTTTGTATAGGCATTCTCTCAATTGCAATACTACAAGATGTGTAAACAGGATATCTAGGAAAGGGTAGAGTGTAGAAACATGTATGCATGTAAATGTATATGTGCACAGTGGATTGAGTAACAATGAGGTAATATTGTTGTCTCGATATTAACTATTCGAACAAAGTGAAAAACAATAGATATCGCACCTTACTGCAGTGAGTGTAACAAACTATTTGATACCCTATCCTATTGTAGTAAGTCCACACAATAATGCTTGATTAAAGGTAGCGAAAACATGTGCAATGTAGTTTTGCTTATGTGTGCACAATGGAAGTAATATATTATTAGGATATAATATCAAATCATGCACATAAAAGTGAGAGGTACGTGAAAATATATATGCATGTGAGATAACAATGTGATATTCTTTTCATCGTCCTGATATTAACAGTTAAAATTGATTAAGATAATTTACCTCATTAAAACCCTTGACCCTTGTAATAATAAGAGGATTGTGAAAAATGGATGGATGACCCTTGCAAAATTAAGAGGGGGAGAGAGAGAAGTTGATAATTTAGAGAGAGAGAGAGAGAGAGAGAGAGAGAGAGGGTGTACATGTATTTGTGAGTGACACAAGGAGAGAGAGAGAAAGAAAGAGAGAAGGTGAGTGTAAGAGAGGGAGAAGCGAGAAGTTGCCGAGAGAGAGAGAGAGAGAGAGAGAGAGAGAGAGAGAGAGAGAGAGAGAGAGAGAGAGAGAGAGAGAGAGAGAGAGAGAGAGAGAGAGAGAGAGAGAGTGTGTGTGTGTGTGTGTGTGTGTGTGTGTGAGGGAGATGGGGAGGAGAGAAATTAAAGAGAGAATAATTGGTGGAAGATGGGGAATAGAGAGAGAGAGAGAGAGAGAGAGAGAGAGAGAGAGAGAGAGAGAGAGAGAGAGAGAGAGAGAGAGAGAGAGAGAGAGAGAGAGAGAGAGAGAGAGAGAGAGAGAGAGAGAGAGAGAGAGAGAGAGAGAGAGAGAGAGAGAGAGAGAGAGAGAGAGAGAGAGAGTGTGTGTGTGTGTGTGTGTGTGTGAGGGAGATGGGGAGGAGAGAAATTAAAGAGAGAATAATTGGTGGAAGATGGGGAATAGAGAGAGAGAGAGAGAGAGAGAGAGAGAGAGAGAGAGAGAGAGAGAGAGAGAGAGAGAGAGAGAGAGAGAGAGAGAGAGAGAGTGTGTGTGTGTGTGTGTGAGGGAGATGGGGAGGAGAGAAATTAAAGAGAGAATAATTGGTGGAAGATTGGGGAATAGAGAGAGAGAGAGAGAGAGAGAGAGAGAGAGAGAGAGAGAGAGAGAGAGAGAGAGAGAGAGAGAGAGAGAGAGAGAGAGAGAGAGAGAGAGAACTTAATTAACATGGAGGGAGAAACATGCAAGGGAACGGTAGTGGTGGAAGAGATGGAGGTGATAATGACAGTGGCAGTGGAGGTAGCGATAGAGGTGGTGGTGGTGGTGGTGGTGGTGGTAGTGGCAGTGATAGTGGTGGTGGTGGTGGAAATGGTGGTGGTAGTAGGGGCACTAGTGGTGCTTGATATGTGAACAAGAGAATAGGAGGAATAAGCGGAATATGTGGAACAAGAAATGGAGGTTTCCCAGAAAAGCTCGCTTCTTGCCCTTCCCCTATTAGTCCACTGTCTAGATCTGCACCATTACAGTTTGTAAACTCTTTGCACAATCATCATAGGTTGAAATGTTGATGGTTGACATGGGGATTTTGAGGACCCATGCCTTAGCTCTCTCCCACTCAAAGGGTTTCCCAAATGATTACCTCTATGAGCTGTAATCAAGAAAAAATCAGGCCCTTCTCTGGAAAACCCTAAAGGGCAGTCATAGCCATTTCAACATCAAGCTCACTTTTCTTACATTTTCTCTCTCCTACCGCTTAAACCAAGCCAAGGCCACTTTGAGGAGGGGAAGTTGTGAAGATTTCTTGTAGATCATCAAGTCAAACTCAAGCAATAAAATTAAATTTTAAACTAGTATCTTTTAATACCACACTACCATTGCTAGTGTCTTTTGATACATCCAAAGTTAGCTTATTTCTGAGAATTTTGGTGTTGATTTGCTGATTTTCCAGGCACTCAAGCATGGGAAAAGAGTCTTCAACATGTCACTTCAAAGGAGTCGGGTTTCATACGTGGCAAACATGCATAAATCTTATCCTGATGAAGAAGGGCCAGTGGGCCATCACTAATGGACAAGAGAAGAAGCCCCATGATGCAACTCTTGTAATTGCTTGGTAGAAAAGTGATGACAAGGCTCAACCCATCATGAAGCTTGAGCTAGGTGAAAGCTATATCCACCATGTGGGTTCATCTAACATGTCCCATGACTCTTGGAACATATTGGATACTCTGTTTGGTGCACAGTCAAAGTCTTCAAAGTATGGTTAATTAGTTGAATATTTTACAGTAGACATGAAACCTAACACATTTGAATTACATGGAAAGTCTCTTAACCCAGCTTGTAGGGATCAACATTAAAATGGATGAAGATGCATGCATAGGTGTTTTGTTAAAAAGTTTACCTCGAGATTATGATAACGTATCCACTACTTTAATCAATATGCCAAATCCTAAACTTGTTGACATTCAAGCCTCTCTATTAGAAGAAGAAAAGAAGATAAAAAATAAAGAAGAGCTAAGTACTTCCATGGATGAACAAGTGTTGTATGTTAGTAACAAGTACAAATGCAAAAAGGACCAGCTAGTTTGTGACTTCTGCAAAAGGACCGGACATATTGAAAATATTTGTCATGCCAACAAGAGGTATCAAAAGGCCTATCTTGTTGCTATGAAGAAGGAAGAAGAAGATCATGAAGGTGAAGCAGAAGAAAAAGGAGACCATCAGGAGTAGAAGGACAAGCCTCACCAGTCGTTCTACTCACTACTCTGATAGACTTTTTTGAAGCCTTGTATAACCTTGTCCTAATGTTCCTTTCATAAGCTTGTAAAACTCCTCATGTAGCCTATGCACCATAGCCTCTACACACTTAGTTAGGCCTTTTAATAGCCCTTGGATGACTGCCATGTTTGGGTGCACCCACACTTAGCAGGATGTTTTGTTTTCCCTGCCTTTGGATGCTTCACTTGTTTGTGGTATGACCACACTTAGCAAGGTTTTACTCATGACAGCCTCTGTATACTTAGTGCTTTTTTTTACAGTTGTGATTGAGGAGGGGTGTTGAGAGTTTTGGCAATCACACCCATTTGTATGCCTCTTTGTATGGAGAAATGGGCAAGGGAAATGCAAACAATCTAGGAGAAGAGATTGAATCATCCCATAAGTAGAGTGATGGAAAGTGCTACCTACCTAGAAGACTATAAAGCATTGTACTTGCCTATCATTTGAATGCAATATATCATCGTACTTTGTCCTTTCACTCAGTGTCATTGTCCATACACACAAGATTGTGTTTATGAGTCCAAGCTAACTTGGAACCTAATTCACTTGTGTGACATTCATTGTCTCTAAGTTTATGCCATCATGAGTTTAGTCTTTGTGCTTCATCCTCAATAGCCGTGCTTTAGATCTATGCTTCTCAACCGATATGAACCTTTGTATCTTTGCCATCTCAAGGAATCTGTAAAAAGTAGTTAGTGGTAGTGCTTTGGCCTTAATTGAAGTACATCTAGAATTCAACATCCTCAATAGTACCTATTTTTACTATTTCTGTTGCATTTGCAACTTCCAAGTCATTGGTATGACATTTTTTCAATTGTATGCACAATGTTCCAATGTCCTTTGCAACCACTATACGATGCATCATATAAGACCATAGTCAATACTTGGTTCCATCCAACTTCTCCTCAATAGTATTATTGTTATTCATGACCATTGATTGTAGTTGATGCACAAATTGCCCATAATGAGGCAAAGATGCATAAAATCAACTTGTGCTATGTAGCATGATATAAACTAGATTGTAAAGACTCTTACATATAGAATTGATTGCTGAAGGAATTTTCACATAAAATGACAAAACAACCTATGCAATATTGATAGGAGTGCAAAAAATATCGAAATGACTTGAATAAAAAAATCTGATGAAACCATGCCCTTACGAGCTATTCCACAAAGGGCGTTGACAACTTTGCCCAAGAGGTCAAAGCCCACCTTAATGCAAGTTGCTGGATGTAGGATTGTAGGCATACACACATACATCATGGAGAAGAAGAAGCTTGAGTGAGCACAACACAAAGTGTATTGAGTACTATCAATAAAGGATTGTTACAAGACTAAGTGTGCTAGTATAGTGAATAAGCATACATACAACATCAAGGAAAGAAAACCTTCTAGCAAGGGAAAAAAAGTGCACTGGTCTTCCCAATCATGTTTACACACTTCACTTCCAGAATATGGTAACGATACATGCACATTGCAATTTCAATTTAATTCTCAAAATTAACCACTCTCAATAATTTTCTTTGCATTAAATCCATGCATAAAAAATAGTACTTCAAGTTGATGTTTGTGTAACGTGTCCACCTGTTAACGTCTTAGCAGTCCATCGAAAAGTATATCTAGAAGGCTCTGCTCGGCACTCCCATGGAATGTTATAGGGTTTGCGATTTGGGACTCTCCACGTCTGCCACGTAGCGGAAGTATTTCGGCCATTCCCACTTAGGACCGACTTGAATTAGGGTTTTCCTATTGGTCATTTCCTAGCGGCAACTAACGTCGAACCCAAGTGAACTATTTTACGCAGAAACGCCAGGTCCGAAGTGGATTCACGTTGCACTTGGTTCAAGGAGAATGGGAAATGAGAGGGATGCGAAGCTCAACCTCTCTGCCATAAGGCATAGTCCCATTCCCTTCCCCTAAAACAGCGTAAATCGGGATCAATCATAACTCTAGGTCAATGCTTTTGTTGTTCTGTTCTTTGACGATCTTCCTGCTGTCCATCGTGATTTGAGAAAAGTTCCCGGCCAACCGGGACCACCCATCCATAGTACGGACATATGGCCACATCCACCACACTTTCCTCGGGTTGTTTTAGTTTATTTAATTACCTAACACATTTAGTTGGACATGTATCAATCAGCTTCCTTAATTAGCCCATTAGGCACTGGTTCCTTCACGTAATCATATCACTTGACATAGAAAAGCAATGTCAAACAAGTTTCTTCTTAACAATTTATCATATTTATCTTGGAAATACATAAAGTCCAGCTTGTAGGCTTATCCACAATCTTCCCGAAGGCTATCCAGCAATCCACAGGGATTACCAATCCAAGTTTCCACCCATAGAGTAGTATGCGGGTCTCGAGATCCAATCCCGAGTCACGTTAGCCTCTTGTGTAGGGCCCGGAAGGCGAGGGATTTACGGCCAGAGCTCCCCCTGGCACCCAAGCGTCCTCGTGCTCCAAGTAGCGCTCAATGGAGAGACCTCTCGCGGTGGGTTCGGTCCACCTTCCCGGCGTGGTTAACAACCACTTTGGTTAGGGTCAGGCAGGCAGTCGGGAGTAACTGAAGTCGCCTCTCCCTTCAGGCCCTCAACCTGAAGTATTAGATATCCATTTATCTTTTAATTCATAGATCAAACAAAGCCAAACAGTGCTCTTAAATCAGTCACAAGCACAAACATTTTCATTGGTCATTTGTTGATGGCCAACTGCTAAGGAGTAAATCCTTCGTTTCGAATGCATCCAGCACTTGTTCCGGGATGACTTGCGACTTGGTAAGATCCCCTATATCCTGGGTTAGGGCGTACCCTATTAACCCGACTTGGTCAAACCTTAAGTTCATACATTATTCCAATTTATCGGCTGGTCTTTTGCTTCCAGGCAATTATCTTTACTCAAGAAAGATACTATATTAGGATGATTATTCATCCTCTTGCAAGATAACTTGCGTAAGGATCTGCCAACCTCATTGCGAGAAGTAGCTATTCCCTTGTGATCCAATCACAAGATCATACGACTTCGCACTTGTTGCACAACTGTCGTATCGAACTATGAGACTATTCTACTCATCAAATGGAGTCTCGAAACAATCTGCTCATGATTACAGTAGGCTAACATTGTCAGTCCTAGGGTTCCAAGTTCCATCTTTTTAGCAAAAGATTCTTAGGGACAACCCTAGATTACTTCTCGAGTATGTTCAGTTGTCCCTACATTCGGTGGATGTGGGCAAGTATTTAGGGTATAGGAGTTTCAGTTTTAGCAATACGTGCGATTAGGTCACATATTAAATTCTAGTGAGTTCTTTTGAATTGAATTAACTCTTTCTAAAACGAGTACTCCGCGGGTTTAGGTGTTTAGGTTTATGCCAATTTGTTTAATTCTTGACGATAATTACACTATCATTTCCATAAACACATGACTCATTGTCTACGCGTAAATTGATTTTCAACCCTAAATTATCGATTTAAGATTAAGCATAGGTTAGGTTATAACCTAATTCCAACTAATCATCCTATAACTTGCGAACAAGATTCATGCTAAACAAGCAACCTTTTACTAGTAATTATGCAGTTGAAAAATGATAATTGAGTAGAGTTATGCAACGTAAGAATCATTTCATGCCTTGCAATTCCCTATGGGTTATTAGCACTTCCCATGATGACTTATTGCGAAGAAGATATGGCCTAATAATGTGACATGCAATTTTATACTTCCATGCCTAAACGGAGTGCACTATCTTAATTCCGTTTTTGTAAATATGGACTAAATGCATATCAAATTTCTAAAGCATTTAAGATGAAAAATGTATCCTATTTCCAACAATTATCATCACATGATTATAACAATACTAAATAAAAATTAGGAAGGAAAACCTAGACTTTGGGTGAGATGTCCACGTGGATACTAGGAGACGATCCTCCTGTGGTTGCGCCTTGGGCTTTCTTAGGAGGCATTGCGAATGCAGCCTTTCTGTCGTGGATGCAGCTTTGCAACTCCTTTTTGAAATTCCACTGTAGCTCCCTTTGTGATAACTTGCACCGTCCATTGGAAGCGGTTTTAGAAGGCTTCCTCCTTGAAGTAGGTATTTTACGAAAAAGGGGGTGCTTAAACTTCGGGAGGGCTTTAAATGATCTTTCGAAGGTAAGGCTTCTTTAAGGCCACGGAAAGGAGGCTTTTTCTTGAATCCCGAGGGGGGAGGGAATACCAACCCTCGTAGCTAGGGTTTCCAAAAGAACCTCGGAAAGGGAGAAAATGGGTGTAGAGGATCCTTAAGAGCGGATTTTTGTGTAGGGGGGGACAAAGGGTATGAAGGGGCTTTAAAAAGGACTTTTTGTATGGGGAAAAAAAAAGCTTAAGGGCCACATGAAAGGGGGTTTTTTTCTTTTTGTGTGGGGGAAAACAAAGGTATAAACAAGGGACTAAGAACGAATTAATCAAGGAGGGGGAAAAGGGGCCTAAGGGGGCCCTTAGGAGAAAATATGAGAGGGGGGGGGGGGGGGCTTAAGGGTCTTGTGAAGGCCCTTTTAAAGTAAGGCTTTCTTAAGGGGGGGAAAGGGGGCTTATAGGCCCCCCCACCCCCTTAGAAGCTTTGGAAGCTTCTAGAAGCACGTGGGAGGGGGGCGACAGATAGCGGCGGCGACAGATGGCGAATGCAGGGCGGCTCCTCCTTGACAGCGGCACAGTGCTACGATGGGCCTCTCCTCCTCTCGACGAAAGGTCTACTCTCCCTCCTCATGGTAGTTAGATGGCGACTCCCTCTGGCTGCACGGCAGCCTAGCTCCTCGTCCCGTCCCTCAGACGACTAGTAGGACGGCCGTTCCCTCCCTCATGGCTGCTGTCCACAGGCCTAGTGTAATAATCCTCTCTTTCTCTCTTATGACAGGCGGCATTGTTTTCTTCTCGATCTCTAGTGGCCCTCCTTCTGCTTGCACCTGCCTCCCTCCCCCCCCCCCCCCCCCCCCCCCCCCAATTTATATAGGTAAGGGGAGGGGGATCGTCCCTCCCCTGCGTGGCAGTGGCCATGGCTACTTATCACCTGCGAGCTCCACCGAGGAGCTTAGTCACTCCTTCTATTCCCCTTCCGCTCTAGCACGAAAGTCGGCTAGGGGGATAAGGGGAATAACTAAATTTTTTTTTGTCATTATCCCAATTCGATTTATCCAAACCAAATGTTATTATCCCCATGAGGGCTTTTGAGGGTTGAACTGAACTCATATGTATATGAGGAAGTAACCCATATAATCCCCACCGACAGGATTAAAGTGTTGGGGCGCCATGAGAAGAATGGGTTCCAAAGGAAAGGATACCCTGAACTTCCAATGACTTATCGATTCCTGAAGATCCATGACCCGAAACCATACTATTATACAGTTCCTGTAGATAAATGTAATATAACATTATTCTCCCCAAACTAAATGTAACAATTGGCTTATCATCGCAAGCAATGTTGTATTCCGAAAGGGCTATGCCCATACAAATACAAATAAGACTTATTTTTATCAATGTCTGATTGTGCATGAGAATTGATAAAAAGTTAAGTGGTTAGATTGCTTGGGTGATAGCGAAATTGAAGATGTAATATAAATCAATAACGATTATCATGTAATAACGTTAAGAAACCTTTATCCAAGCACAACCCTAGGTATAGGTTCCTAGTTCGCCTCCTACATCAAGTACTGCTGTAATCCAGGAGAAGAAGTTTCTTCTCAAGCAGATTAAGCCGCCCTAATTTGACGGGAGAGGCAGGTCCATCCAAGCAGATGCTGAAATTTGGATTGAATCCATGGAGGATTACTTCGAAGCAGCCGGTACTGCACTCGCCAATCAGGCTATGCTCGCCAAGCTAAAGCTCACCGATGAAGCCAGGCTTTGGTGGAAGCAATGGTGCAGGGATCAAGGGATCGTGAAAGGATCCGTTACCTGGGAGAAGCTGAAGAAAGCCGTGCAGAGAAGATATTTACGACCTGCATATCGCACGCAGAAAATGAATGAGTTCTACGAGCTAAAACAGCTGGGACTCACCCTTGATGCATACTATTCTAACTTTTTCTCACTTCTTAAGTATGCACCACAGATGGACATGACACAGCAGGTGTCCAAATTTTGTGTTGGTTTAAATCCACTAGTAAATACCCGTCTGAAATCTATGCATCCATCAGATCTTCAGGTTGCACTCATTCGAGCTGCCCCTATAATTCAGGAGGTGCAGGCTAGACCAAGGGGCAACAAAGCTTGGTCTTATAACGACCCGAACAGAGGAGCATTCAAGCCTCAGATGAAGAGAGTTCAAGGTCAGAATCAGGGACAAAGAAAGAAAGCAAGAACTAATAACGTCAACAACTTTGTTCCTACTCAAAGCAATGGCCGAAACCTCCATTGTTTCCACTGCAACGAGCCTAGTCATTTCAAGAGGCAATGTCCCAAGCTTGGAGGAGGACATCACCAAGCACCTTTCCAAGGAACGGGCCGTGGTCAAGGAGCCACTACCCGAGGCAGAGGAAGAACCGCCTGCGTTGCCAATAGGCAATGTGTGAAGAAGAAGAAGAAGAAGATTCGACCATGGAAGCAGAGTTTGAAAGGGCAACAGTCCATGCCGCTCTACACAAGAAAGGCCCGAATCGCCAGTTCTCGGTGATTCAGACACTGTCGGACTATCAAGGTAAAAGTTTCAAGACCTTGATTGATTTTGGCAGTACACATTCCTTTATCTCACCAGTTCTCGGTGATTCAGACACTGTCAGACTATCAAGGTAAAAGTTTCAAGACCTTGATTGATTTTGGCAGTACACATTCCTTTATCTCACCAGCTTGTGCAAAAAGACTAGGAATAGCCACAGTAGAAGCACCTACCTTGCTTGTGGAATTGGCAAATGGTCGTGAGGTTACTTGTACCAGGCAAACTGCTAAGGTGGAATTCTTTCTGGGAGGAAAAACGACTTCAGTCAAGTTCAGAGTCATGAATTTAGGTATCCATGAGTGTCTACTCGGAATGGATTGGCTTAAGCCTAATGATGCCCACATTCATTGTGGAAAGCGCCAAATTTCCTTTCGAAACTCTGAAGGGCATTTGGTCACAACTCAAGGTGAGGCTGGAGTGCCAAAAATCCAATTGGCCAAAGCATCTCGGATCATAAAAGGAGTCAGGAAAGGATTACCTATCTACTTGATTAAGCTCAACAAGTTAGATCAGAAGCAAGAGTCTAGTGAAGGACCTTCTTGGCTAAACGAATACATGGACATATTCCCTGAAGAGTTGACAGAACTCCTGCCTCAAAGAGAAGTGCATCATGAGATTAAGCTAGTACCAGGAGCTGCGGCAATTGACCTTATAGAATGTCTATACCGGAAGCAATTGAGCTGAAGGAACAACTCAAGCAACTGCTAGAATAGGGCTACATCCGTCCTAGCAGTTCACCATGGGGAGCTCCAGTACTATTCCAGAAAAAGAAAGATGGAACGCTTCGACTATGTATTGATTATACAGAGGGCTGAATCAATCAACTGTCAAGAACAAGTACCCTATTCCTAGAATAGATGAGCTTCTTGATCATCTTCAGGGTGCAAAGATCTTCTCCAAGATTGACCTCAGGTCAGGTTATTATCAAATAAGGATCAAGGAAGAAGATATCCCAAAGACAACCTTCAACACATCCTAGTTATGTCATTTGGACTTACGAATGCACCTGCCACCTCCAACAGGTTAATGCAGGATATTTTTAGCCCATATCTTGATGACTTCATGCTCGTCTTCTTCGACGACACTTTAGTCTATTCCAAACAGGAGGAAGATCATGAATCCCAACTTTGGATTGTCCTTGAGACAATGAGGTCACATAAGCTGTATGCTAAGATGAAGAAGTGTGCATTCTTCAAACGTCAGATTGAATATCTGGGATTCATAGTATCAACAGAAGGAATCTCAATGGACCCAGCCAAGGTCACAGATGTACTAGAATGGCCAATACCAACATCTGTCAAAGAAATACGCAGCTTTCTTGGATTGACAGGATGGTATAGAGTCTTCATCAAAAACTATGCTTTGATTGCAGCACCTCTGACGGACTTACTGAAGAAGCAAACTTCCATTACATGGTCAACTCCCGAACAAACTAGCTTCGATAGGTTGAAGCAGAGTTTGGTATCAACACCTATCCTGAAACTTCCAAACCTCAATAAGGAGTTCGAAGTAGTAACTGATGCTAGCACACTTGCCTTAGGTTGTGTGCTCATGCAGGAAGGTCATCCTACAGCATACTCTTCAAGGAAGCTAAAGAGTCATGAGAAGAATTATGCTACACATGATCTGGAATTGTTAGCTATCATCCATGCTCTAAAGCTTTGGAGACACTACCTATTGGGCAGCAATTTTACCCTAGTGACTGATCATAAGAGTCTCAAGTGGATCTTTACCCAGAACGAGCTCAACATGAGGCAACGTCGGTGGATCGAAGTACTTGAAGAGTACGACTTTGAAATCAAGTACCGACCAGGAAAAAAGAATGTAGTTGCTGATGCACTCAGTCACAAGGCATTCCTAAATTCTCTAATCTTTCAAAATTCATCAACAGCTAGATCTCTAGCCACAAAGGTATCTATGCCAAACAATCCTATACTTGAGTTAGCTGGAGAGAAAGCATGCCATGATCCACCAACCTATCAAAAGATGTTATGGGAGATCTCTATCAAGGATCACGACCAAAAGCTGTAGGCTAAGTATCATGAATTCTCTGTCCATAGTGGACTTGTCTACTATAGAACGAGGCTATGCATACCGGCAAGCTAGTCACTTAAGCAGAAGATATGTGGGAAGCTCATGATCCCCCTTTCTCAGGACATCCTGGCTATGCCAAGACTCTCAATGCAGTTAGAAAGAGCTACCATTGGGAGAGGCTTAAAGGTGACGTTCTCAAATGTGTCACCGAGTGTTTGTCTTGTCAATGTATCAAAGACGAACATGTCAAGATGCGAGGGAAGCTGCAACCGCTTGACATTTCCCAAATGAAATGGGAATTCATCAGTATGGATTTTGTTGTTGGCCTACCCCAAGTCCAGGGAGGATACAACTCCATCATGGTTGTTGTTGACATGCTGACTAAGGTTGCACACCTTATTCCAGTAAAGACAAACTATAAAGCCTCGGACATTGCAAGATTGTTCATCAAGGAGATATTCAAGCTACATGGACTACCAAGGAGAATCGTTAGTGATCGTGATTCTCTCTTCACATCACACTTCTAGAGAGCCATCTTTGAAGTCATTGGAACTCAACTCTATTTTAGCACAACTTACCATCCCCAAATAGATGGCCAACAGAGCGAGTAAATCAAGTCATCGAGGATATGCTTAGGGTATACTGCTGTCGTGAGCTGAAAAGGTGGATTCAATACTTGCCTTTGGTTGAATTCGCCTACAATGCTTCTTACCAACAAACATTCAAATGACCCCTTTCCAAGCATTGTATGGTCATGACTGTCAAAGTCCCCTAAACTTCTCAGATCCAACCTTGAGGGTTGAAGCTTCAAGGCAAATGTTGGAAGAGATGGATGATCAAATAAAGTCAATAAGACAGGACATCCAAGCTGAAAAGGATAGACAGAAGGCCTACGAGGATTTGAAGTGTCAAGATAGAGTCTTCAAAGAAGGAGACATGGTCTTCATTCGCGTACGCCCAAAGAAGAGTTCCCTATCCTTAGGAGATTGCAAGAAGCTAAGTCCAAGGTATTGTGGACTGCACAAGATCCTCAAGTGCCTAGGACCTAATGCTTATAAACTACAACTCCCTGAGAACCTAAAGGTTCACAATGTATTCCATGTCAGCCTATTGAAGAAGTATGTATCTAATCCTAACCATGTACTTGATGACCAAAAAGTTGTAATGCCTAGTCAAGGAGTCCTTGAACTAAGGCCTGACAGGATCTTAGATATTAGGGAGAGACAACTGAGATCCAGAACCTTGAGAGAATGCCTTGTCCAACGGAAATATTATCCCGAAGAGGATGCCACTTGGATAGATGAAAGCACTCTCAACCATCAATATCCCCAGCTTATCTCGAGATGAGGACATCTCGATTCCTCCAAGGGGGAGAGAATGTAACAAACAACTCCGAAATATGCAATTTGCATACCAATTGTAACGTGTCCACCTGTTATCTTCAGGACACATCTTAGCAGTCCATCGGAAAGTATATCTAGAAGGCTCTGCCTGGCACTTCCATGGAAGGTTACGGGGTTTGCGATCTGGGACTCTCCACATCTGCCACGTAGCAAAAGTATTCCAGCCGTTCCCACTTAGGACTGACCTGAATTAGGGTTTTCCTACTTGTCATTTCCTAACTGCAACTAACGTCGATTCCAAGTGAACTATTTTACGGAGAAACGCCAGGTCCGAAGTGGATTCACACTGCACTTGGTTCAAGGAGAATGGGAAACGAGAGGGATGCAAAACTCAACCTCTTTGCCATAAGGCATAGTCCCATTCCGTTCCCCTAAAACAACGTAAATCGGGATCAATCATAACTCTAGGTCAATGCTTTTGTTGTTCGTGTTCTTTGACGATCTTCTTGCTGTTCATTGTGATTTGAGAAAAGTTCCCGGCCATTCGGGACCACCCATCCATAGGACGGACCTATGGCCACATCCACCGCACTTTCCTCGGGTTGTTTTAGTTTATTTAATTACCTAACACATTTAGTTGGACATGTATCAATCAGCTTCCTTAATGAGCCCGTTAGGCACTGGTTCCTTCACGTAATCATATTACTTGACATAGAAAAGCAATGTCAAACAAGTTTCTTGTTAACAATTTATCATATTTATCTTGAAAATACATTAAGTCCAGCTTGTAGGCTTATCCACAATCTGCCCGAAGGCTATCCAGCAATCCACAGGGATTACCAATCCAAGTTTCCACCCGTAGACTAGTATGCAAGCCTCGAGATCCAATCCCCAGTCATGTTAGCCTCTTGTGCAGGGCCCGAAAAGTGAGGGATTTATGGCTAGAGCCCCCCTGGCACCCAAGCGTCCTCCTGCTCCAAGTAGCGCTCAACGGAGAGACCTCTCGCGGTGGGTTTGGTCCACCTTCCCGGCGCGGTTAACAACCCCCTTGGTTAGGGTCAGGCAAGGAGTCGGGGGTAACTGAAGCCGCCTCTCCCCTCAGGCCCTCAACCTGAAGTATTCGATATCCATTTATCTTTTAATTCATGGATCAAACAAAGCCAAATAGTGCTCTTAAATCAGTCACAAGCACAAACATTTCCATTGGTCGTTTGTTGATGGCCAACTACTAAGGAGTGAATCCTTTGTTTCGAATGCATCCAACACTCGATCCGGGATGACTTGCGACTTGGCATTTTTTAGTTATTCCCCTTATCCCCCGAGCCGAGTGTCGTGCTGGAGGGGGAGGGGAATAGAAGGAGTGACTAAGCTCCTCGGTGGAGCTCGCAAGCGATAAGTAGCCATGGCCGCTTCCACGCAGGGGAGGGAGAATCCCCCTCCCCTTACCTATATAAATTGGGGAGGGGGGGGGGGGAGGGGGGGTTGTTGCAAGCGGAAGGAGGGCTGCCAGAGATCGAGAAGAAGATGCCGCCGCCTGTCATAAGAGAGAAAGAGAGGATTATTACACTAGGCCTGTGGACATCAGCCCATGAGGGAGGGAATGGCCATCCTACTAGCCATCGGAGGGAGGAGACGAGGAGCTGGGCTGCCGTGTAGCCAGAGGGAGTCCTCGTCTAACTACCGTGAGGAGGGAGAGTAGACCGTTTCGTCAAGAGCAGGAGAGGCCCATCGTCGCACTGTGCCGCTGTCAAGGAGGAGCCGCCCTGCATTCGCCATCTGTCACCGCTGCTATCTGTCCCCCCCCCACGTGCTTCTAGAAGCTTCCAAAGCTTCTAGGGGGGCCCTATAAGCCCCCTTTCCCCCCCCGTAAGAAAGTCTTACTTTAAAAGGGCCTTCACACGACCCTTAAGCCGCCCCCCCCCTCATATTTTCTCCTAAGGGCCCCCTTAGGCCCCTTTCTCCCCTCCTTGATTAATTCTTTCTTAGTCCCTTGTTTATACCTTTGTTTTCCCCACACAAAAAGAAAAAAATCCCCTTTCATGTGGCCGTTAAACTTTTTTTTCCCCATACAAAAAGTCATTTTTAAAGCCCCTTCATGCCCTTTGTCCCCCCCTACACAAAAATCCACTCTTAAGGATCTTCTACACCCATTTTCCCCCTTTCCGAGGTTCTTTTGGAAACCCTAGCTACGAGGGTTGGTATTCCCTCCCCCCTCGGGATTCAAGAAAAAGCCTCCTTTCCGTGGCCTTAAAGAAGCCTTACCTTCGAAAGACCGTTTAAAGCCCTCCCGAAGTTTAAGCACCCCCTTTTTCGTGAAATACCTACTTCAAGGAGGAAGCCTTCTAAAACCGCTTCCGACGGACAATGCAAGTTATCACAAAGGGAGCTATGGTGGAATTTCAAAAAGGAGTTGCAAAGCTACATCCACGACAGAAAGGCTGCATTCGCAATGCCTCCTAAGAAAGCCCAAGGCGCAACCACAGGAGGATCGTCTCCTAGTATCCACGTGGACATCTCACCCAAAGTCTAGGTTTTCCTTCCTAATTTTTATTTAGTATTGTTATAATCATGTGATGATAATTGTTGGAAATAGGATACATTTTTCATCTTAAATGCTTTAGAAATTTGATATGCATTTAGTCCATATTTACAAAAACGGAATTAAGATAGTGCACTCCGTTTAGGCATGGAAGTATAAAATTGCATGTCACATTATTAGGCCATATCTTCTTCGCAATAAGTCATCATGGGAAGTGCTAATAACCCATAGGGAATTGCAAGGCATGAAATGATTCTTACGTTGCATAACTCTACTCAATTATCATTTTTCAACTGCATAATTACTAGTAAAAGGTTGCTTGTTTAGCATGAATCTTGTTCACAAGTTATAGGATGATTAGTTGGAATTAGGTTATAACCTAACCTATGCTTAATCTTAAATCGATAATTTAGGGTTGAAAATCAATTTACGCGTAGACAATGAGTCATGTGTTTATGGAAATGATAGTGTAATTATCGTCAAGAATTAAACAAATTGGCATAAACCTAAACACCTAAACCCGCGGAGTACTCGTTTTAGAAAGAGTTAATTCAATTCAAAAGAACTCACTAGAATTTAATATGTGACCTAATCGCACGTATTGCTAAAACTGAAACTCCTATACCCTAAATACTTGCCCACATCCACCGAATGTAGGGACAACTGAACATACTCGAGAAGTAATCTAGGGTTGTCCCTAAGAATCTTTTGCTAAAAAGATGGAACTTGGAACCCTAGGACTGACAATGTTAGCCTACTGTAATCATGAGCAGATTGTTTCGAGACTCCATTTGATGAGTAGAATAGTCTCATAGTTCGATACGACAGTTGTGCAACAAGTGCGAAGTCGTATGATCTTGTGATTGGATCACAAGGGAATAGCTACTTCTCGCAATGAGGTTGGCAGATCCTTACGCAAGTTATCTTGCAAGAGGATGAATAATCATCCTAATATAGTATCTTTCTTGAGTAAAGATAATTGCTTGGAAGCAAAAGACCAACCAATAAATTGGAATAATCTATGAACTTAAGGTTTGACCAAGTCAGGTTAATAGGATACGCCCTAACCCAATTCGATTTATCCAAACCAAATGTTATTATCCCCATGAGGGCTTTCATATGCGAATTGCATATTTCAGAGTTGTTACAGTTTGCAAGAATGCAAGGTTATATACCTTGGCCATCAACACTAAAGAAGCAAAATTCCACCAATAATATTCTATATATTTCTTGCTAACATGTTTGTAATTCCTTAATTATAGTTGCCCTAAATATGCACTTGGAATTCCTTGGCCTTTTTTCTAAATTATGTTGAGTTCTTGATAGCTTGTTTGGTAGTTTCCTCATTAAGATTGAGGAAATTGGGCATGGTCCTACTATCACTTTTGGGGTAAATAACCTAACCTATTTGTCTATGGTTATTTGAGCTACTAACTTTTATTCCTTCCTTAGGTCTAAGGTCTTCTAATGTTGAATTTAATACAATGTTTTACAAGGCACTCTTATTAAGGTAGGATCATCTTATTGTTTCAACAATTTGATACACTTAGCCATAAAGGTTACAAGATTCTTATCATTTCAATTAGGGATTGCTTCTCCTTAGCCTTAATCATAATCCTAAAATGTGGCTTAAAGTTAAATAGAAATCTTATTTTTTCTTGTAGTTATTTATAAATAAGGAGTGATTTTGCATCTCTACAATTTAGGTTTTATCCTAAGATACAATAGGGCTTATAATACTAGTGGTTAAGGACCTTTTTACTAATCTAATTTCCTAGGGCTAACTTGTGGGTCTACTCTAATAATTGAATCATATTAAGGTTTACTCCATTACTTATAGATCTTCTACTATCCCTTTATCCAATGATTGTTTGTGCTAATTATTCATCATCTTAGTTTTCAATTCAAAGTATACTATATTCTAAAATATTCTAGAGTCAATTATGACTTGTCTATGTTGCTAGGCTCAAATTTTAATGCTCTCTTAATCTCATTATTGTTCCCTTTACAAAATATTAAACTATTACCTAGGTCTAGGGAAGGTAAACCTTCTAGTTAGATTTAAACATAATTTATTGTAACACATTATAAACTAACTTATGCATATCTTAATTAAGAGACCCTAATAGTATTGATTTTTGGTTTTATAAATGTCTAAAGAGTGGAGCTAAATTTCCCTTTCTCATTTTTATTCAAATTAGTTTTAGGTGAGATTATCATTAAGGTCTTCTAGAGATTTGGGACTTGGTCTAGGGTTTTTGGTTTGTAGGAGAGAACTTACATAAGTCATAACTCTAACACCAGTGATGGGGACATAGCCTAATGGTTTGAGTATTGTGGGTGCAATAATGCAAACCATGGGCTCTGTTTCTATAGTGACACGAATTATTACACATCTACATCATAACTCTAATGTGTCAAATCTACTTATTAATAAAATATCACAAATTTGAACTAGTTATGCTACTAAAGATAAATGCATATAATGCAATAAAATCAACTTAGAATATAGATTTCATGGGTAATGTGGGGGTTAGCTAATGCTCTATTGGTAGTTGAAGATGGGACCATGGCATCAAGGTCCATTCTTATATTCAGCAGTCTTGAAGAATCTAGCAAGCTAAGGGGGTTCAACTCTACCACATCTTTCTTAGTCGCTTGCAACATCTTGTCCAAGTGGGTGATGATGATGATGCAAGGAGGTGAAAAGGGTTCAACTCTATCTCCTTATCTTTCCCAGTAGCTTACATCTTGCCCAAATAGGTGATGGTGAAGATGAAGATGATCATGATCATGATGATGAGAGGAGGTGAAGGGGGTGGAAGCTCACGAGGACTTTTGACCCCATAGTGCAAGAGTTCGCTCTCAAACTCAATGGTTGAAAGTGGGTGATTGTTCATCATTAGTGTGCTTCAAAGCAATCAAAAAGAAAAGGGTGCAAGGTGTAGTCTTAGAAGTTATGAATGACCAAGGTATCAAACATTATGGTAATAAAAATGTATGTTTGGTATTTATCAATTTTCTATCTAGAATTGTAGGGAAGGAACTAGTCACCAAAGATGACTATTATGATCACGCCCTCTAATTTTTGGAAGTTGTGCCCATGATCATTCTCCTTATAAAGACGGCATTTTGAACAGATCTTTTACTAAAGATGAGCTATTCTAGATTGTGTCATATGTGAAGAAACAAATTCACTTGGTAAGAACAAGCTATCAAGGGAATTGTTCTAATAATATTGAGAAATTTGTGGGCTAGAGCTCACTAAGATCGTGAATGAAGTTTGCAAAAAGAGACATCGCACAAAGTTAACTTTTGTGAAATCAAACTTATTCACAATTTGCAAAGAGGATTCAATGAAAAAGACTAGACTCCCATCACTAAATGCAGCTTGTCAAATATTAGCAAATCTTATTGTATGCAAGTTTCTTCTAGCAAAGACAATTCACTTGAAGTAAAGGCCATTCTCAATCAAATTTTGTCTATCGATCATGATTTGTTGGCTAAGAAATTTTTTTGCTTATTAATATTGGTCTAGACAAGTCTTATGATAGAATTAAATGAGACTTCATCCTACTAGTGCTAGCTAGGTTCGGCCCTAAATTTTGTAGCTTGTAGTTGGGGTATTGGTCTCTAATTCCTGAATATGTCTTTGTGTTAATGGTTACTTGTAGGAAGCCTTTTTGTTTAAATGCTCAATTTATAAAGGATGGTCTTTGGTCCCCCTACTCTTTGCTTTGGTCTCAATTCCACTTTTATGGAATACAAATTTACACATTCAGAAAAGGGCACTAAAGGGTTTCCCCTTATTTGATGCCTCAATATTCGATGGTCAAATGTTTGCAAATGAAAATTCTAATATCATTAGTGACACCAACATTTCAGCTCCTTTCAAACTCTATGAGGACTTTTGTGAAATTTTTGTCCTCAAGGTTAGCATAGCTAAAATTGGTTTCTTAAGCTACATTCTTTTGAAGATAAGTCGATGCTAGACAAGTTTCATTTGAAAGACATTGGGGCAATGAAAGTTCTCATATACTTAGGTTGTCCTATTATATTGAAAAGTACAAATTCAATTAGCTATGAGAGAAAATTGAAGGTAAAATTAGCTATTAGAATTCCTTGCCTCTATATCTACTAGGAAAAATCAATGTTTTGAGGCATGTGTTACAATCCATGATTGTGTTTGTGACCTCAATCCTCACATTTTGGAAATCTTCTTTGGAAAGTATAGAAAGGATGTTCAAATATTGTGTGTGGTCAAGAGAGGATAAAAAGATAAGGCATAATACTAGTTGGGAGTGGAAATTGCGTCACATTGAGAAGCTGGAGGCCTTGGTATTTCATGATTGATTGAGAGGGCCATGTCCTTTTCTTGCAAATGGCTAAGTCACCCTTGCCTTGGGAAAATTGAAGAGGTACCTATTAAGGAGGCATACTTCAAATGGTGGGATAGAATTTTATGTAAGCCACTCTCCCTACCAACAACATTATTGATGCTTCGCAAGACCTTTTAGTGATCAAGAGTGGGGTAGCCATCTTGATGAGGCCAATTTGAGTCTCTTCAACTCTATATATTGTAATTGCAAGTCTCTTAAGGATGGACCCTCTTTGATTTACATTAACCCCAAGCACTCAAAATCTATGGTTTAAAAATGAATTTAAGACTAGAACGAATTATGGGACCTAGCAAAGCTAGAATGGCTTCCCCTAAAAAATTTTGCCAAAAGATTTTATTTTAATCAAGGATGAGAGGACTTGTTTAGCAAGAATTTTGTGCTAGCATTGGCCCTCCTCTTTGATCTTTGTTGTCGAATTTAGATGAAAACTTTACAAATACAAGGAAGTGCCTCTTCAGAATGTTACATTCAAAGTGGAGATCAATGATGTCATGTGGCTAGGTGCAACACAAGAAGAAGAAACACCTCCACTGGGCATTGGAGGATATGTTAAAGACTATCAAGAAGGGATGGGCAACGACCTCTTTTATAAGGCCAACTCTTTCTTATGAATATAATTATGAATAAAATACCTACCCAAGATAGGCTTTGGAAATGGGCACTCATCCCTTATGTCATTTTAAGGAAGAGTCTATCCAACACTTGTTGTGGGAATGTCAATGTGTCAAGGCCTCTTAGTGGAAGACCCAAAAATTGATTACCTCAGTGAATTTTCACAAAGTGATCAATTGGAAACAAGTTTATTAGGAGCCAAAGGAAGAATGTCTCCAAGGTTTAACCCCACTTGGAATGTAATAAGGGGGTAGTGTTAATGTTGATCTAGGATGCTAGAAACAAGAAAGTATTTAGAGGTGTTTCTTTGGTTCTTTTCAATGCGACACATCATTTTGGTAAGGTCATTAAACGGAATCTAAAGTTACCCACATGTAGCCTGCTTAGGCAAGAAAGACTAGGTTAAATCTATCTATTTTCAAATTATATTTCTCATACTCTCTTTAGTGTTCCTTTGATCAGTACCACTTCCACATCTATTTTCAAATTCTAGCCTCTCCAATCCTTTTTGTGTGCTAGTATGTTTTCTCTTCTTCCTTTGTTTCTCTCTTCTCTGTGGTGGTCTGCAACTCCTCCTTCTTGATATTTTTTTATCTCACCATTGTCAAATGAGAAGAGTTGTTTGTGATTGGAAGAAACATTGATGTGATAGTCCCTCATTATAGTAGCAAAGTATTTACATATGAAATGTAATATTTTCAGCAATCTTTTCTAGGAAAGTGAAAAAAAATCTTCTATATTGATGTTGTTGGTAACTTATTGAGCTTATTAATTAATGGTTCTTCATGTTAGGGTATTTTTCCTAATTAAGTTGATGTTTATGAATGTTTTTGAAGCCACATCTAATAACTACCTAACCTTAGTTGTGACTAATTTGAGCATTATATGTAACTTCTTTAACACTACTTGCCTATCGATCCTACAATGGTGTAAACCAAATCCAATTATAAATAAACTGCACTTGAAAATGTGTCTTCCTACAACTTCATCCTACGCAGAGTAGAGATGGATGGGAGACGCAAGAATATATTACATAGGAGCCCACCGACTCGCGTACCTTTAGACCAACTTGAAGAGAATCAAGTGGATGGAGGATTCAAAGATTGTGAAGCTGTTCATCTTTGTCGAAGCTCGCGTAAATGCAACTTTGCATGTTAGCGGTTGGAAAGTCAAGCATAACATGTATGTCTATGAAAAAATGACTCGGGTAATCTCTGCTGACAAAATCAAAGTGTTAGGGCGCTACGAGAAGAACGGGTATCAAAGGAAGGGATACCGCAAGCTTCCTATGACTTACTGTTTCCTGAAAATCCATGACCCCACTCCATATTATTATTTTGTCCATGTAGCCGATTGTAACACAATCCTATTTTCCCCAAACTGATGTATCAATCATCCTGTCCTACTTATCCAAAATAAATGTACTCAAAGGGTTATGCCCTCATGAATAAATAAGACTTTTTACAATTAACCCTAAATTTGCTGCCATACAAGTAGTGGTGCCATTTCTTAATGGCATGAAGGATGGTCAGCATCTCTTGGTCATATACATTCATGGTTGCAGCTCTCAAATGCCATAACCCCATGCTCCTGTAACAATACAACCCCTATGCCTCTACCACTGGCATCACACTGAATGTTCAATTCTTTCAAAAAATTTGGGCAAACCAAGATGGCAGTTGATGTAATCAATTCCTTGAGCTAATTAAAGCCCTTATCAGCTATGGCATCCTAGAAAAAGGCATCTTTATTAAGGTTATTAGTCAAGGGGGCTACAATAGTAGCATAATGCCTAATGAATCTACGATAGAATGATGAGAGACTAAGAAATCCTCTAAGTGAAGTGGTATTTGCAAGTGTGGGCCAGTTTTTTGTACACTACACTTTCTTAGGATCAACCCTAATTCCATCTTCACTAACAATGTGCCCCAAGTATTCCACTTCTGTCCGTATGAAAGAACATTTTGTCTCCTTGGCAAATAGTCTATGCTGCCTCAATACATCAAATACCTGCCTCATATGCCAAAGGTGATCCTTCAGTGATCTATTGTAGATGAGGATGTCATCAAAGAAAACCAACACAAATTTGAAAAGAAAGGGCTGAAGTATTTTTTCATTAAGCTTTGAAAGGTGGCCGGTGCATTAGTTAACCCAAAAGGTATAACCAAGAAATGATAAAGCCCTCGATCAATCCGAAATGCCTCATCCCCTACCCTCATGTAGATCTGGTGATAGCATGACCTCAAACCTATCTTTGTAAAGTACGTAGCCTCCTTGAGCTCATCTAACAAGTCATCTATGCGTGGAATGGGGTACCTGTTCTTCACGGTGATCTTATTAAGATCCATGTAGTCTATGCACATCTTGAAAGACCCATCCTTCTTTTTGACCAATAACATAGGGGAAGCATATGGTGAAGAACTAGGCTCAATAAATCCCATGTCTAGTAATTCTTTGACTTGTTTGGCAACTTCTTCTCTTTCACACCTAGACAATCTGTAAGGTGGCTTGTTCACAAGCTTTGACTAAGGCTCTAGATCTATGGGATGATCAACTGCCCTATTAGGGAGGTTAGTGCTGTAGGTACTTGGAAGAGGTCCTTGTACTCTTCTAAAAGAGCTCTCAATGCTGAATTCTTTACTATTTTAGTGGATTGATTTGAATTTTCTTTATTTAATTGCAATACAAAGATTTGGGACTGTCTCTTGAACTCTTTTTTGAGTTGTTTGTTGGTAATGAGCTGAAATTCACTATTATTTTGACTTCTCTACAAGTGAATGAGCTGTCCCGCACTGACAAACTCCATATACATCAAGGAAAAATCCATGGTTATACTGCCCAAAGTTTTTAGACAATCACAACCCAAGACAACATCTATAGGCCCCATTTGCAATGCAATTAAATCCATTTGCTATTTGAAATTTTTAGCAAGCTGAATATGAATAGTAGGGCATACTTGAGTGCTAATTTCTTCATCCCCATTGGCAACTTGCACCTTCAATGGTTGCTGTAAATTAGTGGGAAAATACTTTAGCTTGTCCATGATTGCTCTATTAATGAAACAATGAGTACTACCATTGTCTACAAGTATAAACACATCCTTCCCATGAGTTTTTCCCTTAATACGCAATGTATTAGGGCTTCTAGATCCTGTCCAAGCATCAATTGATATGGTATAAACGATGGCAACATGTATCTCAGCATGTGGTTCATTCTTTCCACCCACATCCCATGATACACGACCACCGAGGTCAAAAGGAAAAGAGTCAACAGGGTCAAAGAACTCTTCTTGATTAAACTCTTCATCAGCATCATCCATTTCGACAGTCATCCTAAAAGCATGTGCATCCTTAGGGTCCTCGTTTGAGTCCTCAAATAGCAACATGCTGTGAACCCATGCCTTAACATTTCTAAAAACACTTTTTGAGGCATGATCATTTGTATACTTCTGGCCACACTTGAAACAAAGACCTTTTTCCTTTCTTTCTTTATAAAAATCTATGGGGATGGACTTTGGACTACCAAAGGGTAAAGCATTTTTATTTTTGTTGTCCCCTTGCCTATTACCCATTCTTGGGCTATTTGCTGTCCTAAATTGACTTTGTGGTCTTGAGGCATTAAATGTGGGGTATGTGGGGATCTCAAGAGTGTTGAATGGCACATTACCACCACCATAACTTGCCCTAAACAGTTCTAGCCTTACAACACCTCTTTGTTGCCCAAAATGTGACTGCATAGGTCCTCTTTGTTGCCCAAACACTGGCTGAGACACCCCTCTTTGTTGTCCATGCTGAAATGAAGCATCCCGGAGATACTTATGAGAGTACCTCTCAACCAATTGAATAGCTTTGAACAAATCGGATAGATTTTGAGTTGAAACATCAGCGGCGGAGAGTTGGGGATCCAGCCCATACACATACTTGTGTAACTTGGCATCATCAGCGGCGGAGAGTTGGGGATCCAGCCCATACACATACTTGTGTAACTTGGCATCATCAATAATCGACTCAACATACATGGTAAGGTTGAGAAACTGATTTGTGTATTCTCTAACAACAAGACCATGCTATTCAAGGCCATACCATTGCCGGGCAAGCTTTTCTTTCTCCACCAGCGTGACAAATACCTGCACCATGAGTGCCTTGAATGCTGCCCACGAGTCTACTTGCTGATTTTCTCTTTCAATGTACCTCCACCATGTATGTGCAAATCCTTCCAAGTGGATGGTTGCAAAATGGATCTTTTGGTCATCACAATGGGGCAAGATGTCAAAATAATCCTGAAGCTTGGAAAGCCACTCTTTGAGTTCAGCTAGAGATGAAAATTGAGAATTGAATTTTGAGAAAATAATATTGTCTCTCAGCTCTCTTTCATGATTAGGTGGCTGTCCCATATATCCAAACTGAGGTTGATCCATGTGGCTACCAAAAAATGATCCATTATTAGAGTAATTTCTGCCAAAATATGACTGAACTCACATAGATGGCATGGGCCCTTGCGATGACTGGAAATTACCCCTCATTGCAATGTTCATGGGCTCCTCTTGCTTATGTGAAGGGTCTCCCTCTTCAAAAG